>NC_077244.1:957647-1271029 GCF_947179165.1 Solanum dulcamara | reverse complement strand
TCGGGCCAAGTCCATTTTGACGGCCCTAAATTGTTGGATTGTGATTTTCTAACACGTTATTATTTTTTTTTTTTTTTTTTTTTTTGCAGATAGAATCCAGAAATTGAAGAATTGAAGCCTTGAAAATATAGTGGGGGGAAAAGAATAAAACGGTGGTTTTTAAAATTTTATTTCTACTAATTAATTTATTAATTTCTTAAACCACTGTGTTTGTAATTTTTAAAGATCCAATAAAATCGTTTCGTTCTCTAATTACTGTTGTTTCTTTCAAGTTAATTGCAACTAATTTTTTTTTTTGTGTCGTCTTAATCTTCATAAAATCTTAGTTAATTGAATTTTATGAAGATTAAAAAGACACAAAAAATAAAGAAAAGAAATTAATTGTGTGGTAAGTACTCTTTCATTTTTAATTAGATGTAGAATCGTCTTTGATATTGAATACTTATCTTTTAAAGTGAAACTTTCCAACACAAATTCAAGTTAATCAGGCCTTAAAAAGAATATCAAATACTGAATAAAAAAACTATATATTGTAAATATTAATATATATTAATGGACAGGTGTAGCACAATTTGAGTCATTTTTTATACTTTGGTCCAATAAATAAAATGAAGGGGGAAATTTAATCCAATAAATGAAAAAAATAGATATTTTAAAATCATTTCTAATACATTAAACGTTATTTTTGAGCATTTTTCTAATTTTAAATATGAAATATTGAATAGTTCATTTAGACCATTTGTGTCTTCTCAGCATCTTATTCCATTCACACTTAATATTTACATAAGGTCCTATCATATCAAGTTAAGTAGTGCTAAAATTAAAAAAATAAATAGATATGCTTGAATTATTATGGAAAAATTAATCAAATATTTTTCGATTATCTAAAATATGTATATAATATATATTATATATATAATTAAAATATATTAATAATGTATACTTCGATTCAGTTGATAAACTAGATGGACGAAATGTACATTTATGAACAAAGGTCCCATCAACTTTACTCAAAGGTAGAATTGCCATTGTGGACTTTTTTTTTTTTGGAGTAGCAGCCAAAGACTAAACAAAGCTAAATATCAGAGTAGTTTGGGAGAAGGAAAAAGAGGAATCATTTTCCTTTCCCATTGGAGTCAAAACCAATGTTTTAAAAAATGTTTTCGGAGCGAGTTTTGGAGCGGAGTATAGTTAAAATTAACGGTGGAGCTAGTTTGAGGTTAGGTTGATAACAAATTATAATATTTATACATAATTAATATAAGTATTTTTTTATATATATATAATAGATGTTGAACACTCTTGATAAAAATTCTATCTATGCCAAATGTGAAGCATAAGCTTTGTAAGTCTAGGCATTTGACGAGTTTTTGTTTTGAAGCGCAAGTGTAAAAAAAATTAATTATCCTCATTAAAATTAGATTGCTAATAAAATTCTTAAATTAATACCAAAAGAAACAAAATTCAACTTGCTATTAAATTTAAAGAAGTTAAAAAAATTAAAAGTTAAAATATTTTTTATTTTTAATCCTAATTTTTATATTTTTCCTCTTCGATTTCAAGGGGTAAAAGAAAAACATGATCAAAGTACAAAATATAAAACAGAAACCACATCATTCTTCATCACTTGCTCTGATTTGATGCTTTTAATGGTAGGTTCCTTCTTCATTTTTTGTTAAATATTACCCTATTTATTTTAATTTATTTGTCTTATTTTTTTTAGTCCAATTAAAAAGATTGTCGTTTTTTTTAAACAATTTTTTGATTTCAATTTTAAAATTAGAAGATTAAAAAAATATTTGATACATTCTACGATATCTCTAATATAAAAATCACAAAATTTAAAAATCTAATTTATTTTTTAAAATTTTATGTCAAATCAAAATCAAACTAATAAATTTAACGAAAGGCTTATGCGCACCGCCTTGAGGCTTACTCTTCACCCCCCGTATAAAATAAAACACAAGTCAAAACAAAAGACCAAACGTCATGCCTAACGTGAACACTGCCCCAGCCCCCACTTATCTTAAACCCAATGTCACATTCAGTAAAGATTTATGATACACGTACGTATAGGATGTACATATTGCTGCTGAAACTTCTCTATAAATTACCATTTCCCTGTTAGCTCTGCATAACCACACATAAACAAAAATATTATTATGGATTCACAATCACCAAATGGTTCAATTATCTTCTCTACTGTTGGTAGAACCAATTACGGTTTCGATATCTTCTCTCTTAAATCTCCATTATCTTTCATCAATTCTCCAATGAAGGAGCATTGTCTCACAGACGGTGCGTCCGTCAATTTCAATGGTCAATTCGAAGACGAAGACCAGACACTGGTCTTCGTCTCTGAGAGATCAGGTGCTCCTCGCATTTACTTGAGACGCTCCTCAGGAATCAAACTAATTCCTGCTTCCGTTAATAGCTTATTTCTCGACCGTCCGATTATTCGGAATAAACGCATTTATTACATCTCATCTCATCAGCATGCTGAACAAATTTTCAAGAGCTCCTCCGCTCTTTACTACATTACTATCGGGGATGACAATGAGATAACAACACGATTGACTCCGGAAGGATGCGTTGATTATAGTCCCTCGATTTCGAAGTCCGGACACCTAATTGCTGTTGCATCTTATGGAAATCGTCGTTGGCCTAACGACGAATTCCATGATCTGACTACTGATATTGTTGTTTTCCCTGAATCTAAACCCGACATGAGAACGATTGTGTGTCGACACGGTGGCTGGCCAACTTGGTCCGGTGATTCAACGATTTATTTTCACAGACAAGCTGATGATGGTTGGTGGAGCATTTTCAAAATCGATTTGCCTGAGAATTTCAATAATTTGGTTGATGAAAATAATGGTTCGATTCGAATCACTCCACCTGGTGTGCATTGCTTTACTCCTGCAGCAGCAGTGTTAGGCAGGTCAAAATCAATTATTGCTATAGCAACCCGAAGACCCGGAAAGAGCTATCGCCACATCGAGATATTCGATGTGGAGTCTCAGAAGTTCTTTCCGGTGACGGAATTGATTAATCCTACTACTCACCATTACAATCCGTTCTTCTCTCCTGAATCGACTTTCCTCGGTTATCACAGATACCGAGGCGAATCATGTTCAGGAGAAACAACAATTCCTTACTTGGACCCTGTAATTTCTCCTGAAAAAGGACTGAAAATGGTGAGGCTTAACGGATTCTTCCCTGCCTCATCTCCTTCGGGTGAATTCATCGCATTCAATCCGGGATTCAAAGGACTCGAAATCGTCAAATCAGATGGTTCGAAAAAATGGACATTGATCAAAGATCGTACATCTTTCTGCAATTCATGGTCTCCTACGGAACGTGACGTGATTTTTACATCAATCGGACCTATATTTGAATCCGTAAGAGCAACTGTCCAAATCGCGCGCGTTTCATTCAATTCATCAAACCTTAATGACGATGAAATTCCAGTAGAAATAAAAGTTCTCACAGGGGAAGAGACTGGTAATAACGCATTTCCTTCTTGCTCGCCGGATGGGAAGCATTTGGTATTCCGTTCAGGTCGTTCGGGGCATAAGAATTTGTATATCATCGATGCACTCAAAGGAGAAATGGAAGGAGAAGAAATTCGTCAGTTAACGAAAGGGCCATGGATTGATACGATGCCAAATTGGTCACCTGATGGAAAAGTAATTGCGTTTTCTTCCAACAGGCATAATCCAGATAACCCTAATTGTTTTAGTATCTATATTATTCATCCGGACGGATCAGGTCTACGGAGGATCCACGTAGCAGGGCCAGAAGGATCAGAGGAAGTCGATAAAGAGAGATTAAATCATGTATGCTTTAGTAAGGATTGTGAGTGGCTCTTGTTTACGGGCAATATGAACGGAGTGACAGCAGAACCGGTGTCGTTGCCAAACCAGTTCCAGCCGTATGGTGACTTGTATTTGGTGAGGTTGGATGGGAGTGGATTGCGAAGATTGACGTGGAACGGATATGAAAATGGAACTCCGGCATGGCATCCCTCGGATATGCTTATGAAGACTGCAGGGGAAACAGAACGGAGTGTATTAGTAGGAGATAAGCTAAAGGGTGAATTTGACGATGTATTGTGGCTGAATTGTTGACAACAATAACGTATTCAGAATCCCACGTGGAGAGGATAGTATGTTCGTATGTTTTGTTGCTAGCTAGTGAGTGAGTTCAGTTATCATGTTGGCTTGTTTGTATTGGGGAATAAACATTATGGATAAAATCAATGTTGGCTTAAATTAAAAATAAAAAGAAAATTGAATCAGTGTGAAAAGTTAAAATTGCAGTGTTTTCAATTGGAAAATTTAGGAAGCTTTTTGTGTTTTAATGAGAATCTGTTTTCCGTGTTTTCTTAGTGAACTAGTTCGATGGAAAATGAATAAGAAAATCATGTTTTATAACACAATTTTTTTATTGATTCACAATGGAAAAAAACTTTATTTCTAGTACGTAGTGGCATAACAATGTGAAAGACACTGCAATTATAGTACCCTCAATTCGAGGTATGAGACTCGATAAATTGTCTGCAAAAAAAAAAAGAGTTGTCACATCATACATGGCAAAAATTGAACAACTTGTACAACAACAAACACCAACGTACTTCCATGTGCGAGGTTGATGAGGGTTAAGTGTAAGGAGACGAATTATCCCTATTTTGTGTAAGGTAGATAAACTATTTCCGAAACACCTTCGACTTGAGTAATGCACATCAAAGCTTTTAATAACTCAAAAAATGTCTAATTAATTGATTCTTCATACTTCCTTTTATTAGAGTTCCTTATTTAAGAACTTGATGATTTTTTTTTGGATCACGAGTAGTTTAATAAGGATATATGGATTGTTTATTGTGAATAATCTTATCGTAATGATTATATAGTATTGAATTAACGAAAAAAAATTGATTTGTTTTGTTAATTAAAGACATGAGCTTACTAATACATGTCTCGTGGCGGATCCACAATTTTTACTAGGGATTTTAAAAGATCAAAATATAGTGCATGCAATTGAATTTGGAACTTCAAAATGAATTTTGAAATTCCTAAATCACTAAGTCAACTTCTAGTCTTGTGTTCAGAAAATTTAAAATTTATATATATACCTACAAAAATTTTAAAAAAAACTTATATATATATATACATACTAGATAAATTACTCGCGCTTCGCGCGATAATGAACTATCTCATTAAGCATACATATGATTATTAGATAATATCTTTATTTTCAATACGTACACTACATGTCAAGAACATTTATTCCAAAGGCAAAACATTTCTCGAAAATCTTAGTCTATATTTTTTTTTCTTTTTTGTTGTACAAAAGATATGAGTCATAGTGCTATCTTAAGTATAAGAAAAAAGTCTAAAAAAATCTCCACGAAAATATTTGGACAGATTCTAAATTTCAGGAAAGTATAAAAAATATTTAAACATGTAAAGAAGCATATTACATAAAAATGAATTGGTTAATATATCTTTAATGGGAGTATTTACTACTTTGCCTTGGCTGATATGTGCTGCCAAAAATAATAAGCAACTATGTGCTGCCAAAAATAATAAGCAAAAATCATTAAATTTGAAGAAATCCTTTAAATTGATAGGTAGGTACGAAATAAAATTCGTGAGCAAATCACTTGCAAAGAAAAATAAAATCCCAAAAGAATTACAACCTCAAAAGCTCAAAATAAAGAAATTTAAGAGGAATAGTGAAAATTATATACCAATTGACAAAACAAAAAGGAAAACATGAACACATGCTACTAAAGTAGTCATATTCTTACTAATGACTTTAAAGTTTGTCAAAGTGAAAACTTTATAAGATAGAACGTCAAGGAGAATGGATGATACTGAAAAGAGAAAACAAAGGGAACTAAAAATATTCAACGTGTTAGTAAGTCGTTATGATCTCTCCAAGAGCATGTACCCTGAAACAAAAATGATGAAAATAAAGTATAAAAAAGCTCACAGGTTTGAACTTATACTTGAGGCATAAAAAAATTTAGGAAATAAAAGAAGGTAAGAACAATAAAGAATATTATTATATCAACAGCACATTGAAGAGGACAACAACATCAGACGTTAAAGGAGAGACCAAAAAGCTGCTAGCAAATACACTCCCTAGTAAAGTGGAACATCACGTCCACACCAGAACAAAATTAACTCAATTCTAAGGGAGGACCTTCAACTCCTTTCTTATGAACCTCCATCAATCTCTCTTTATAGTATGTCGTATCATCATCAGTAGATACCAAGAAGACAGATGCCCCAAACAAAGGAAGGTACAAACAACAACATTACTGAAGAATTGGAAACAAAAGATGAGACAAAGAAAAGTTACTTTGTAGATAGGTCAGGCATATAAAAACCTTACACCTGTTAATTGCAACATTATGATCTAATTAGAGTCTCATCTCCCAATTCATCGAGATATTGCATCAGAGAGTGATTCTTGCTGACCCAAAACTGCAAAATTGATGAACGGTTGAGATGATTGATACATCCAATAATTGTGGTAAAAACAATCAGTCAAATATGTTATTATTCTACTGCATATAAGAGCAGGTTCCAAAGAGAACAACTGTGAAAAAAAAGGAGCAGACTTTAATCGATTCAAAAGGAACAAGCGTAAGAGTAGATGTACATAGCGTTATGAGTTGTTGACTGGGAATTGAAATCCATTTCCTTTGTTTAGTCTGTCTTCTTTTGGTGTCTTTGAATTTATTCAGATTTGCCGTGTTATAATATCGCGGCTCTTAAAAGAACAAGCGATTCAGTTTTACGGCAATTAAGAAAAGTGCATGACTTTTCATTGTCGCCCATAAATTGGGAAAAAGGCAAAAAAAAATGAGAAAAATATAAATAAGAACTCTCATCTGTGAAGGCGACACGTCGGCGGGTCTAAGATTCTCTTTTATATATATATATATATATATATATATGATAATGTAATTTTTTGTCAAGAAAATTCACTGATATCCTTCTAGATCTGCCCCGATCAGAACCCAACAACTAGGTCTGTATTCCCCGGCCCAAATAAAATTGTTCAAGTTAATAATGCCCCTATTAAAATTTCATCAACACGTACAACTCCTTTATCAATCCTTCTCAGAAGTGATGATTATGCAAAAATTATCTACTTTAAGGACATTTTTTATTTTTAAATACACATATTTTTTTCCAAGTATCTCATACAAACAATAAAGTGGGGTCAAATAATTATTTAACATTAGAGACGAGTAAAATGCCTTTAAATTATCCACGGTTTTGGTTGTATATGCTTTGTAACTTTCTCATGAAAATGCCAAAAGGTGGGCAAGCTTGACATTTAAGCTTGGCATCAAAGTAACTACATAAATAATTAAATACTCAAACTTTAACAATGCATATCTAGACACCCAACTAAACTTCATTACATCAGTTAAACACTCCAACTTACAAAATGATCATCTAGACACTTTCAAAAGTTATATTATGTGCCCCATCAGCGTTGGGTGTCCATGAGACACAAAGAAATTTCCATTACACAATGGGACGCATTGAGATGTCTATATGTATATGTTCAAAATTGAAATGTTTAATTATCAGTTGAAGTTAAGTTAAGATGCCTATATGTGGCGCCACCCATCCTTTACCTAAGTGGAAAGCAAAAGACATCCTTTGCTTGGGAATAAACTCCCTTATCATTAACTTTTGAGCATGTCAACCTTTAAAGTGGAATTATCTCATGAGCTTTACATTAGAGATTCTCTAAGCAAAGATGTGCGGAAGCATATGACCCTCTCATCAAAAAGTTTAAATCGTACTTAAACATATTTTTACTGGCGGATTTGATTATTTTATGTAAGCCAAGCACATGGACTCCCAATAGAAGAATCTTTCTTCATTTCTATGGCATATAAATAAAGAACCCTAAGAAAAGTAATATGTCTACATATTCTCTTTTCTCTTCTCAGAAATAACAACATACATGTAATGTTGTTGAGGAGAATGTCGTCTGCTTCGAAATCTTTCATTAGAAGGCAACATGAATCAAAACTTACTGTGGCAGGTAGACAAGTTTTCATATATATCTTGAATGATTTCGGACCAGGCTTCATTCCCCTCAACTCTGATCCAACAAATATGTGTTCTTAATTTTTTATTTTATTTTATTTTAGGGTATGTTTTGTATAAAGGAAAATTTTTCCGCAAAAATATTTGTGGAAAAGATTCACCAGTTCCATTGACTAGACTAAAAACGTGGTTCAATCGATCAAGAGGTGCGCTTGATCACTTTGATCTCATGTTGATTTTGGCTACTAATAAGGGGCTCGGCTTGGGGGGAGGGGTGGGGGGGCTCTCTCTTGTGTGTTAGCAAAGGAAACATAAGAGTAAGAGAAATTGGTCGAATGATTGTTATTTGATAGTCGTTTCAGCCGTAGCTAATTCTATGATTTAGAAAGTCAATCTAATCTCCCTCCATAAAGTTTTGTATTGGAGGTCAGAAATTCGTGTGCGGAGAAAAAGCCCAGCTCCAAGTTGTTCAAGAATAATGGTATTGAGTTTCTTCATTTCTTATTTATATATTCTACTGTATGGTAAGTAAGCAAAAAAAATACTATCTCAAGAATATTTATATGAAATTTTAGAAACTACTAGGGATGTGCGGATGAAGTGGGAAAGGTTGGGAGTAGGGAGTTCAGGGGTAGTCCAGGGGTGGGGATTAGGAGCATTGACGTTGAGAAGTAGACAATGAACTTAGAATGCCAATTATAAAACTTGTACATCTCCACAGCTATAGCCTTGTTATGATTTTACCTGAGTTAAAGGTGCACCACTATATATAACACATGCCAGTAAGACCACCAAAAATCTTTGTAACAGTAACGTTCCACAAAAGTCATGGGTTATTACCAATCCGATGATTCCGCGAGACCGATTCCCTAGGTGTGACGAGGCGGAGTTAGCTTCTTGGAGCCCTGTAGCCTGTAGGCTATAGGTGAGTTTTGAGGTATGTCTGTGTATCAATTTCTGTTTGTTATTTAATTTTTGTTGATAATTGGGATAATGTACAATTTCAAATAATTTTTTTAAAAAGTTCTACAAAAATGGGTGCATTGTGTCACATGTAAGCAGGTTAAAATGGATCGAGTCAATAAACCTGTTGAATCATAACTCATCCAATGTTTGTTTGTGATTAGATGCGCTATCAAGTTTATTTGAACTAAAATATGGGTCATATCTTTTTTACCTTTCCTTCAATTTCTTTTATTCTAATAATATTTTTTCAAAGTTAGTAATTAGTTTTGCAGATCAACAATCCAGCAAAAGAGCTAAATGGATTAAAAGACTCCATTTCTTCATCTTTTTAAATGATAAATCTTTCTCAGAACATGGAGTGTGCTCATTGATCGAACACTCTTGCGCCGAAGACCACCTTTGTTTTAATAATAATAAGAATTAAGGTAAGTATCAAAGCGCGGAAAATCAAACTTATATAAAAAGTTCTAATACATACTTATACATTATATATACATGGTTATACAATATTAATTATACAATATTGATACGTTACATATACATACGATCATTTCGGATGAAATGATTTCTTAATATATACAGAGTTTTGGAAAAGTTATCAAATTCACGTGAACCCATAATTAAGCCTGTAGATGAATGTAAGCTAGTGCCGTAAGGTGTTGAGTTAAGTCCCAATCCGCTCCGGAGGAGGGGTGAGGGGCAGATTAAAGGAATATAACTTTTCTTGCATTGTAACAAATCTAAATCTACAACTGAAAGCACGCATATCACAAACCTAAGTTACCACAGTGGCTAAATTACAAAAAAGGATTCATACTTGATGAGGAAATATTCTTACAATCAGGAAAATCTCGAATCCTATCGCATAGTTCATCGACCCGGAATTGATGTTTTATCCTCCAAAATACCATATGTACAGCAACAACGGAAGTCAATCGATAATAGAGTATGTAAAAAGCTGTCGAGGATTGTGATCAGCTTTGTTAAAATTTTCCGATAGTTTTCAGGTATTAGCCAATTGTGATGGCAACATGGGATGATTATGTTCACCTTCGTATGTCACGATAAGCATTGAAGCGTCTTCCAAGCATCTCTCGACATGTTTCCGGGCAGGGCAACCTCTCATGCTGCTACATTTATAATATCCCCTGCATACATCAAGGAAGGCGTTTAAGTCTATGCAAAAATGCATTAAACTTGCTCAGACTCGAAGCAAGAATTGGTTGTTGTGATCAATAAATACAGTGGTTGGATTCTGTTCAACAGCCCAAGGACTTGGAGCACATCTTTTGTTCTTTCCACCAATTCCTATCGAGTCGGGAAGGAATGAGTAATGGGTCGGGGAATCGGGCATCGGCCCTCTTGGATCCGTCCGGTAGGAGGACAAGTTGAAAGAGCTACGGTAGTTACACTTTCTGACTTGATAGAGCCACTATCATACCACAGATCCCGGAAGTATAAGCAAAGAATAATATAACAGCCTATTGATATGGGCAAACTATTGAGTAGCAGTTAATTGAAAGGAAGAATCAACAAGTCAAGCATAATAATTGTTCTTTTTTCGATTGAGAAAAATTAAAAGGAAGATCGTTAAGTTAATCATTATCCAGCCTCCAAGCCAGTACATTATTCGAGCTGTTCACTTCAGCACCCAAATATGATGTATGTCTGAATGCCAAACAAGAAGGATGGGAGTCATGTGAAAGAGACAAGCTTTCATGTTAGACTGGAGCTCCTTATAACTTATCTTCTTAAGGATTGAGGTTTACGGATTCCTAAAACAATCTAAAAGATAATATAAGATAATAACTAGGTTCACAGTCAAATATTTATAGATATTTCAGTGGATTTCTCATTACGTATACAAGGTCTAGGCAAAAGCTACTCGGTTCCCATGAACCTGTACTTCATACTCTGCATCCGCCATCAACCACATACATCAAACATGACAATTAAAATCCTAGGGAATACACTTTCTCACTCTCCAATTCTATGATCAAGATGCACATGGCAAAAATGTGATTAAAAATTATAATCACAAATTTCCGATTTGCAAACACGTGGTAATTGAGCTGCAGCTTACGGAAGAAGGTGTGAATAGTACCTAGGATGCGGAGAACCTTTGATCGGCTTTTGTCCATACTTTCTCCAAGAATACTCATCGGAAGGAATATCAGCTAGCTTGTTACTTACCGCAGGTATTTTGATTGATCTCTTCACTCTGTGTTTCCTATATGAAAGACAATTCCAAAGTTATTAATCACCTTTAAGACATTACATGATAAAAATAGGAAAAATATAAAGCAAGACAAAACACAAACCTCTTCTTTGAACAATGACATCTTCCACTGCTTCCGCATTTCACGCTTCCCTCATCTCCCCTTCCGGAGCACTTTCTCTTGTGTTGGTCTGAGCTCTGATCCGCAGAGTGTGAAGTCCCAATTAAATGAAAGCTATTACCATTAGCAACGCTACCATCCACACTCAACGAGGATATAAATGACCTAGTCGAAGACATGGTCGGAGTACATGTCGAGCTATCAAAATTTAGACTAATGCCACTATTGCTCCGCCTGTACATCATCTCCAGGGGCTGTTTCAATTGCTGCTGCTTCTGCTGCTGCTGAAATAGAAACCGCCGTTGTTGTTGCTGCTGCTGTTGCTGTTGAAGATAGTTATAGCTCGGGAAAGGCGTTTGTTGGTCAAAATTAAGGGGATTTCTACTATCTGAACTTAATTCCAAAGAAGGGCTTCCTAAAGTTAGATTGCATTTCACATTAGTACCCATCTCTAGTACTCGATTTTCAGGAGAGTCAAAAGGAAGTAACCCTTTAAGAGCTTTCGCCTGATCATCGATTTTGCAATTCGGGTTTTCCACAAGGATGTTATGAGGTAAAGGGTTCTTGAATTTGTTCGATTTCCTCACTCTTGCATGACCTAAATTTGAATTCAAAAGAGTGACAACTTTTTTGAACTTGTGTACAGATTCTCCAGTTTCTCTAACTAAATTCGTATACGAATTCTGATCATGTGTCCTAGATGATAAAAGACTAATCACTCTATGACAATTCTCAACTGCAGCCTTGTTAGCTTCTTCTATTTCCTCCATTTCACCTCTACAACAATAATTCCGCAAACACAAACAAGTACTACTATTACTACGCCTCAATCTCAAACAAGTTAGGATCGGCTATATGAATACTCAATGCTTCATTTAAGCTCAACCCAAACCACACAAAAGGAAAAAAAAAGACACTACCCCCTTAGAAAACCGCCAACAAGAACTTGGTTCTTTTGCAAATCTAGAAATTCATTTCAGCATATTGAACCTTCTTGAACTGTTTCTTTTCAAGAACCAAAAAGATTTGTACAAAGATAGAAATGACCAAAAAAAAGTGCAGACAGAGTTGCCCCCAAAACACAAGAAAATCTACACACCACCTCCAAAAAACTCAAGATACAGAACTTCAATCAACCTGAAAATTATGGTAAAAAGAAAAAGAAGGAAAACAGAAGCAATAAACACCCATTTACAGTTAAAAAAACAGAAGGACAAAAAGGGGTTCTTGGATTGAAATTTCAAGAAACCAAACTCAACAAAGAAACCATGCTCAAACTACCAAGCTAGTATATCAAGAATGAAATTAACAGAAAATAAAACATACCCAAATGAAAAAATCAGCATAAAAACAACAGCAAATGCATTGAGCAAGACAAAAAAGCAATAAAGATTGGATCTTTACACTTATAAGAATGAAATTAACAGAAAATAAAACATACCCAAGATGGAAAAATCAGCAAGAAAAACAGCAGCAACAAAAAAAAAACAATAAAGATTGGATCTTTACACTTATTATGGTGTGTTGTCAAACCCTAGATTCTTCAAAATTTCACAAGGGGTTGGGGGTTGGGATGGGGGTAGGTAGTTGATGAGGGGAAAAAAGGTTTTGGAGTATGTGAAAGAGGAGACTTTTTAGCTCAGCTAGAGAAAAGAAAATCAAAAATCACAAGTCCAAAAGTATACAAAGCTGCAATCTTTAATATTTATTCCATTATTATGATTGTTTATTGTTAGAAAAACAATGGAATAAGATTAGAGAGAGAGAATCAAACAACAGTAGTCATTAGTCAAGGAGTACTAGCATTTGAGTACTTCAAGATTGAGGGAGAGGGAATCTCAATTTTTTTAATTTTTTTTTTTTGACTATTTGATTATTTTTTTTGTTGGATAATGGCTTGTGAGTGTACTAATGAGAAAATGACAAAAAAAAAATGATCATTCATATTTGAGGATAAGTTCAAAATAGGTCTATTAATAGGTTATTAGTTTTTCCTCTGTTTTAATTTATTTATTTATTTTAATTTGATATGAATTTTTTAAAAAAATATTATCTTAAATTAAAGATATATTAAATATATCAAAATATTCTTCAATTTTGAGATTTTGTCATATAAAAAATTGAAATTAAAGAGTTATCAAAAAAGAAAAAAAATTATTTTTGAAATAAACTAAAAAAATTGGACAACTAAATTAAAACAGAGAGTATAATCTAAAACACTTCTGATCTTTTAAATTTATCAAAGTTATGGAGTAATAATAAGACTTTTAGTCTCTGTTGTATATTTATGGAACTCTTCGATTAGATTTTTACAGAAATAATGAAGAAGAAAAAAATGAAATTAGCGAGAAATTATGTTTAGAGGTATAATTTTTGTAGTTTCTAATATTTTTTAATTATTTCTAAAGTTTGGTACAATTTTTTGGGGTATGAATTCTTCTATTTTCTTATATTTATTAATAATGTTTTAATGTAATTTGTTGTGTTCCTTCTTATAAAATTTGATAACATCTTCTAGATGTTTATAATTAAAAAATATCCATTAATTTCATCAAGTGTAATAAATATATATTACCAAATATTTGATGGACATTAAAAGTATCAATTTTTGACAGACTTAAAAGAACTAAAATGCATTCAGTGTATACTTAAATAAAAGGATTAATAGAATATTTTGAATTTATTTTTAAATATTTTTTGTCATTTAGTGATGTATTAATTGTCAATTATTTGTAATAAATAAAGACCTGAGAAAAACAAAGGATGAAACAAAAACTGCTGTCTCTGTCATAGACTCACAGATTTCAAAGTGGGTCCAAAAGAATTATTCCTTCTGTTTTGTTTACTTATTTTTTTTTTGTCCGATGTCTGAAATCCACGTTAAAACCTCGATTAAATTTGAATCACTTATTCAAAAATAACATTTCCAGCATAATTTTCTCCCTACGAAGGACTCGAACCTTTACTTATTTCTTGTTCCTTTGTTTCCTTGTTGGTCGTATTTGTATGATAATAATAATAATATAGTTAATATAATTTTATAAATAGATTTAAAGATAATAGCGTGCATGAAGATTTTATGACTAACTTGAAAGATAGAAAGGTCATTACTTATGGACCCTTAATTTAAGAAAAGATAATTTGATTATATATTTTTTTTAACTTTCAATTTAGTGTTCGATACTTACTTAAAACTCGATTAAATTTAAATTTCCATTCGCTCAAATTCAAACTTTGATTAAGAGTGAAGAAATTTCGAACTTAACCTCGCACTATTCTAAATATGTATTGATCCTTAATATAATATATTGATATTATGCATGTACATTAATTGTTTTGGTCAAATTCGTTTTAAAATATTTGATATATTAAGAAAACAAGAAATATATTGATATTACAAAAGTACCAGACTATTACTTATTAATTAAAAATGAGATACTTATCTAAACATAAAAGGATAATTGAGACAAATACTCTTTTTGATTAAAAATATTACTATTGATTAAATAACTTTTTTTAAGAAATATATAAATATTTTAAACTATAACACCAAATACTTAATATAATCTTGTAAGTGTGATCTGGCAAAGATGATGCATATGCAGACCTTGCTTTTATCGAGTGAAAATAATTTAGAAAAGAAACATCATAAAAATCTTATAATAATCTAATAATTATAAAATACGCCAAGTTCCTCATACTACATTAGACATCTTTTTTAAAAAATATTTTTATTCTTGACAAGAAGTTTTCGGATTTGAGATCATACTGTCTAGAAGGTTTTTTATCTTCTTTTTTTTTTTAATATGAAATTTTTCGATGTGAATTTGACTTTAGATAGTACTAACATTGAATATGTCTCCTTTTGATTCGACTTGAGAATATATTAAAGCCAGACTTTACAATAATATAAAAATTGCTTTATTTCGTCTAGTCATTATTGTTGGAATAATTGAGAAAGCACCTAGGGATCCACATAAAGTTAAAAAAAATCTATCATACAAATTTTGAAATTAGACTAATAATGATCTCCAATTCTAGTTTTGAGTATGTTAAAAAAAATTGTTAAAAGTTTTGTTTTAAAATAGGTTTTACAATCATAGATTCAAATTCATGGAAACTCTAATATGAATACCAAATCTTTAATGATGTGAAAAAAATAAAGTAAATACTTGCCAACACGGCACACTGATGTTAGACTAGACAAAAAGAGAATAGAAGTGAATTTAGGATTTGAACGTTACGAAAAAAAACACTTCCAACTTATATGACATAGTTTGATTCGACCAAGTCCAAGGAGGACTAGCAATAATTTGGGTGCAGCCATGCAAACTAAATAAACGGAGCCAAGTTCAGGGTGATGAATTCACGTATCACTCAAGTAGTGTTAGTACAAAACCTTAAAAAAAGACGATCTACTAGTTGAAAAAAGAATGGGTTCAGTTGAACCACAAAATCCGCCCTACAATTTGTCTTTGTTCACTAAACTATGCTGGTTGGAAGTTAAAAAAACACATGAATATGAAAGTATTATCCAAATTCACCATCTACAATAGTACAATGTAGTGTTTCAAACTTGCAACAGATTGGAGAAACACCATTTCAACTTGAAAAAGTCGTATCTCACAAGTGCCACGAGTGCTAAGCTTGAAATTTCACAGTACTCTGTGAAAGCTCCTCCTTTATCGTCTCGTTGCTAATTTGCAACAGTTGCCGCACCAGTTGCTGTATATAACCTGCACGTCTAATCGCTCACCACATTTCCTAATATGAGAGTTACTAACTAAGCAGTTCCGGGCTGCTACTGCAACGTATGCACGGGGTTGTACAGACTATCGAGTATGTGAAGGCAAAAAGAATAATTCAACAAGACATAAGGCTTGGAACCTTTCGAGCATAAGCCAACACCATCACAAAGTCATTAGCTGATGAACCAATTATTACTGGAACTCTTTCTGAAGTGGTAGTTTGAAGCCACATATCAACTAAACTATTCAGTTGTAGAGTGGGAACTAGCAACTGTCCCATATATCTTATCTCAACCTACAAGAGACCAAAATTGTTAGTACAACATAAAAATCATCAAATTTTGTATGTTTTCGACACTTACATTTGCGAGAAGAGAAAACACACACTCTCTCTCTCTCTCTCTCTCCCTCTTTCTTAATGCTAGGTACAAGGAAAATATTCTCTTTACTTTTAGGCAAGACAACAAGTGATATCAGCCATACTTATCACCCATAGGCTATGTTGTTCCGACTCTTCAAATCCTCCAAAAGTAGTGACTTTTTGGAGAGCCAATACTTTTGAAGAGTCCGAGCAACATAGACTCTTCAAAATGTCAACAGGTCCGTGCCAGATCCTCCAAAAGTAGCGACTTTGTAAAGAAATGGATCTTGGGCCTAACTCAACGCCAAAAGCTAGTTTAGAGGGTGAGGATTGTCCAAAACCATGTAAGGCGACCAATTACCCATCCATATCCGATGTGGGGACTCTTACTAAGTCTTTTTGGATGAGATGACACGGGTGAGACGATACTTTTGAAAAGCCCAAGCAACCTAGTCCACAGGTAACTTCCAGACAAGTCTGATTAATAACACAGATATGGAAGTGACAGAGCATAGGTAATGCATAAAAAGAGAGTAGTTCATGGAGATGCTAAAAACACAAAAAGTTGGAAGTTGCCTACTCGTCTTGGCATTCATTGAAGTCAAAATGACAGTAAACCTTAAAGCCAAGTTCCTATTAGTTTAACTTTATCTTTTTCATGTTGGCATTGACAGGCCAACTTGTTTAACTTTATCTTTTTCATGTTGGCATTGACAGGCCAACTTATGCGCACCTCGACTAATCACATCTCGCATAAATACTGCCCAGCAAGGTTTTAGCAGTAGGCTCACATCAAGAGTCGTAGTGGGAATTCAACCTTGAATTTTCACAGGTTGTTACTCCCACGACTCAACCACTTGCAGACTTATTCCATTCAAGTTTATGAACAACTCAATGTAGTCCAATGCTGTCTGTATATATATCAGTATAAACTACTCAAAACTGCCACTTTCCATCTGAAATTGCAAGTTCAAGTTATATATGTTTTTGATCAGTAAGTTCACATTACATTTTTAGGTCAAGTCAACAAATACTGGGTTCACTACAAAGTATAATAATAGAATACGATGTTGCCCCTCCCCCTCCTCCACACCTCTTTACAACTTTGTCCTCATCAATTACTAAAAGAAAAAACTTTAAAAGGAAAAAAAAAGATTAAAGGAAAAGTCAGTATTTAGCTTCCGAATTCCCACTTCACAACAAGCAATAGCCGTTGGCCAATTCCTCATCCATATATTATGTGAAGTTAAAACAGTTCATTTAATTCAAAGTTCTGTTACCAATGCACACAAGTCTCTGCTAGTTCATTCTGACGTTGGGGCTTCAATACTGATACAGTTTCTGGCCCCCTTTGCATTGCCCCTCAAATTTTCATACTCAACCAGATTTCTTGAAAACCAAGTTCTAAAATTGATAAGACCAACATTACACCCAACAGAATAATGTATTACAGGAAATCATGCCCTTACATAAATTTTTTCAACCTTCAAACCAGAATAGGTAGGATTGTAAGCAAATATTAATGACATTTATTGATTGCTAAATTACCAAAAATGCAAAAGATAATTACCTCATATTCGCTAGAAAGATTCAACTTCTTCATCAAGTACTTTTGGATGAACAAAACTGGAATATTTCCATCCCTGCAATAGAATGTAAAAGATATGAATACAATCATGAGCCGCCTTTCAGTGAAAAGCACAAAAGGTGCATATAGTTGCTTTGTCAAACGCTCAAGCTAAAGGCAACTCAAATCAAGTACTAAATTTTTCCTCACAGCACACTATGTGCAATCAGGTTGTTTTTTTGTTTAGAATTAATCTAAATGTACTCAGACTTAAAGCATAACCAACTATGAAGGTCAGCTCAACTGATCTTGGAAAGACACAAAGTAGTCACCATGATCTGTCACTTCTATTTTTCCTTTTCATTTGTATTTGGAGAAATTAGGCATGACATCGTATAGCTATCCAAATAGAAACTATCACCAAATTGCAGAAATGGAGAAGAAGAAGTGATAACTACCATTATCTATCCATCTAGTTTTCATTTTTATTTGTATTAGGAGAAATCAGACATGACATCCACAAAGCTACCCAAACAGAAACTATCACCAAATTGCGAAATTGGAGAAGAGGAAATCGTGCATCACTCTTCCAGCTTCTCACGTCAAGAAGGGCATAAAATATTACTCCTTCCATCCCAATACCTCTGGGCTTGTTTTAGACCACAAATTTCAAAAGTTTCCTTTCATTCTTAAACTCCACGCCTAGTCAAACACCATGACATAAATTGGGACGGAGGGAGTACCAGGTTTCAAGTGTCGAACTTCATGAAGCTATATATATTCTTTGTGCAAACTAAATGACTTATCAGAGCATAATACAAAACCTAGATAGAAGCAGGATAAAAAAATTGCTAATCAAATGAAATCACAAAAAAAACTTACTTTATTCTCAAGTAACCTGCAGAAATCTGGGGCAAGGGTGCCTCTCCCTGCCTGAAACAGTTAATTAGCAGAGCTATTAATAAAAACAATTAATAGTTCAATATTTACTTTATATACAGAATAAACAGAAATGTTCTGTAAAATAAAAGCAGATTCTTACTGGTCCTCAGAGGCCACTAATGAGAACCAAATTGGATTAGTCCTCCTTTCACATTTGACACTGATTAAATCCAGCACAGCTTGTGGTGATATACTAAATTCTCCAAAAGTTGATGCCTTTTTTCGGCGAATTCTTCGCAACTTTTTAGGTTTTTCTGATTCTGAAGGAACAGGACCACAGTTGTGCTTGTCATCTTGGACCTTCAATTTCTGTCCATGTTCTTTGACTTTCATTCCCCAACCTTGACCCCCATTGTCATGGCAATGCGAGCTTTCTGTTTTATAACATTTGTTCTTGTTTGCTACTTCCACCAAACAATCCAAAGGTTTCCACAAATCAACTTTGCCTTCTTGTTGTTCAGTGCCATCGTCAGTTCCTTTGTCTGGTGTGGGATGGCTAGAAGGCTTGGCGTTGGAATAATTCTGGAAAAATCACATGAGTTTAACCGATATAGTAATATCCACAGATAAATCGGGATACCCTTGACAAAAGAAAAACTTATCAGGAAAAATAATGAGAGGACATTTCAGATGCCGAAAGTCGAGAATTCATATAGTTATATTTCACAATGTTCTAGACTCACTCCGTGTGAATACGTTAATAGTATAGAGTATACTTCCAAATTCTGAGATGGTTAGAAATCTCAGTATTTAGGTAAATTTTGTCATCTAAAAACTTCTTTTAATTCATGTAATCTGAACTTACCTTATTAAGTAGTGTAAACTCCTGTATAAGGAGCTCTCGTTTGAAAATTGAACTTTTTGGTTACTGTTCTGGAAAGGACTTCTATTCTTCTCTTTTTTCTATGGTTATCAGAGTTTGAACATCAAATTTGTGGCCCTTATTCTGGAAAATTCTTCTTCCCTTCTCTTCTTTGAATTAGAGTTTGGGTAATAAGTCCCTCCTCCAAAATTGAATTTCGGTTATTGTTTCATCAACTTATTCCGTTACTTCCTAGCCATCAATTCAAGCTACACGGATGCTGTCCTGGTGATTTGCAACACCGTTCCTCAATTCGGTGGTTGAAAACAGATTACTTCCGGTATGTGATGCGAGAAGCACTTTCTTTTGCTGTTTCAGTTACCATGGAGTTTTGCGGAAGAAAGGATTCTAGCACCACTTCTCTTTTTGGTGACTGTGCACTATTTCAATGACAATATTTGGAAAGCATTATGCAGCTGGTTGTTCCTTCAAGAATAACTTGTCTGGCACACACCAATTGACTTCACAATTTGAGTTGAAAACTCTAGTTGCTCACTAGTCAATACCTTGAGTTTGAGATGGGATTTTAAAAGTCAAGAGAGCTAATACCATTATACATTAAAATTATCTGGATGCATTCTATGTATCTAAGGTAATAATATAGGATACTCTTGCTAATTCTGTCTTGGTCGAGAATCATGATATTTAGGTAATTTTCCAAATTTCATGTTCTATAAAGTTACCTACATAAGGTCTGAAGGACATGACTTTACCTGCCTTTGACTCTGAGAAGACTTCGTCAAAGTGTCAGGTGAGCTAGAGCTATCTGGCTCTTCTCCAGAATCTTCCTCATTCTTGATAGTTTTCTCAATGGAAAAGGTAGAGCCGCGTAATGCTTTTGTTGCCACCGATTTTGATCTTCTTCCTGTCATTCCAGTATGCGTAGATACTCTGGGAGTGCTGACGCCCAATGATGAAAGTGATCTCTCTTTCCTTCTAACTGGCAATGTGACTGAAGGCACAATTTCAGGTGCCTTCACTTTTCGCCTCTTATAAGGGAATATCTTTGATCTTACATCTTCTAGATTATGATCAGGCCTGAAAAAATCAAATTTAAATAGAAACAGGAAACAACAAACATTGTCAGGACATCTCACATTTATGGAATGATGGAAGAAATATAATAGGCATATTGATAGATACAAACAAAGTAGCAAAGTTAGTGCTAGCAAATGAAGAATAAAGTTGAGCTAGCTGAATTAAATGGTGAAAGCGATCCATTAGGAAGGAGAGAAACCTTAGGTGCTTTGAGGAGGTCACTACTCCAATATTCTTGCTAAATGCTAGATGTTTACAGAACCTTTTTTGTTGGTGTAAACTTGAAAAATGTAAATAGACTTGATAAATTCAAAGATTTTGTTAGCCCCTTGAATTATATCTAGTGATCACAGGAACCATGTACAGGAGCTAATTTTTGCACAGCTGTTCTAGTCATCAGCAAATTTTGGATGCAAATTAACGAAAATATCACTTTACTTGATAATAAAAAAGAAAAAGCACAAAGTTACTAAACTTAGAAGAAATTTTTTTCCTTGGAGTTCCAGGTGGTGGGACAAAAAGCAAAAAAATGTAAAACCAGAACATATTAGACAACTGTAGAATTGAGTACTCAGGCACAGATACACATGTCGAAAATTAAAAGAAAAAGAGCAAGGAGTTAGAAGAAAAATATGACCTCAATTTCTCTAATGGAACACAGCCTAAGTCGATATTACATATTGGACAGCATTCTAATTCTTCATCCGAGAGCTTCTTATAGATGCATTTCCTGCAAACTTAGTGGAGTTCCCAAAGAAAATTGTCAAAACAATGCGTTCATGTAAAAATACCAGTTTCAACATTGCGCAAACCAGAATGCAAATTTCTCCCTTTTAATATGAGTGTAATGAACAATCAACCCATTCATCCAAAAAGATGTCTCAAACAATTTATGCTGCTTAGGAAAATCCCAGGATGTTGCTTCTCAGGGGATGATAAAAAAATTAACATTAGAAGTAATTGTAAAATATAACAGAAACATTTTTAAGGATCCCCAATTTGCTTGTGCTCCAAACGACCGAAATGGATCGAGAAGCATATATTGGCACCTATGCTTGAAACCAATTTGTCACTGAAAATCCACAACGAAATCTAATAGGAATATAGGATAAGAATAGATCTTTCCATATACGGAATTGTGTGGAAGCTTCAATTTTACATATTATTAATCGAGGGTTCTCAATACAAAATATTGATCTCGCAGTGCACCTAGCATTACAAAGAAAATTGTGCATACATCAACCAATGGATTTAAGCTACATACACTAATGGTTCAAAGATTTCTTTTTTACACTATAAAAACTTGCCTTTTTTAGGTAACCAACTCACTGGTTCTGTAGTTAATCACTTAGGATTTAACTTATATAGTTATATACACTGACGTTCTAAAAGATTTCTACACTAGTAGTGTTGTTTCACTGACTGTTATAAGTCACTTACCATCTTTTGCAGGTTATCAATTTGCTTACTATAAATTACCTCCAATTGGCTTTTAAATGACCTCACAAGTCAATATAAGTTGATGCGGATTTTATGAAATCGATTGATAAAGTATGTAGCCAGTACGAATTATTTCATAAAGGAAATTATATTGGCCTTATGTTCCAATTACCCTCGAATCATTCAAATAGAGCAGGCAGAGAGTTGTAACTATGTCGTATACAGCAGAAGAGTAGGTGGATCCTCTAACTTCTTGAGCACGTATGAAACACTCAGATGTATAGGAAGCTATATATACACAGTCCTAACAAGCTAATCGATGCAAATGGAGCAAACCCATATAAAA
Source organism: Solanum dulcamara (assembly GCF_947179165.1). Classification (NCBI taxonomy): domain Eukaryota; kingdom Viridiplantae; phylum Streptophyta; class Magnoliopsida; order Solanales; family Solanaceae; genus Solanum; species Solanum dulcamara. The sequence goes on along the minus strand of NC_077244.1, from coordinate 1,248,336 downwards.
ATAACTCCAATAGTAACAAAAAAACTACAAAGCATTGAAAAAATTGAGTGTCGCATTAACCAAAGAATCTAATTGAAGGGAACTCAAATGCATGAAGACAAGCTAATTGATGCAAAACCCAAATCAAAAAATAACACCAATAGTAACAAAAGAACTCCAAAGCATTGAAAAACTCGACCAAAGAATCTAGGCATAATACATAAACATGTCCTTTTAACTTGCCTCAGCAGACATCTCCTCTCCAAATTTGAGTGTGCACAAGTGGACACACACGTCCTACATATCATAACATGCCTCCGACATGGCATAATGCAAATCAGTTAGAGTGTATCTTACACGAATTGCCACGTAGGACACATGTGTCTACTTATTCAACTTTATATAAGTTTAAGCGTCTAATTATGCTCACCTAAAGTTGGAACGCATAGACGTTAGCTGAAGCCACGTTTATGTAGTATCACATGTATGAATACATAGCTAATCGATGCAAATGGAGCAAACCCAAATCGAAAACAACTCCAATAGTAACAAAAAAAACTCCAAAGCATTGAAAAATTTCAAGTGGCACATTAACCAATAAATCTAATTTAATTACTCAACTTACATGTATGAAGACATTCAGAAATAGTAGTAGCATCTCTGAATAGTCTGTGACAAAGAGGGCAACTCATGCATGCCACAATCGACTCTCTCTTCACCACCAATTGATTCTTCATATTTTCTTCTCAATTTATCACAGCTAGAAACAAATTGAACACATTGGGTTCCTTAAAATTTACGTACATTTCGGTATCTTCATCTGGATTCGACCCGAAAACAGAAGTAAAGAACCCGGAATTATCAAAAAAAACGGGTCGTATGTACAACAATGGTGATACAATAGAGACGAATTTGGGAGCTGAGGAGACCTGTAAATTTGAAATTGAGCAAATGGGTCGGATTGATATGGGAAAAGGGAAAGTGGGTCGATGATGGATTTGGTAGGGTGGGGGTAGAAATGGGGGTGGGGGTGGGGGTGGGGTGATCTCTTCTTCTTCTTCTTCTCTGTGTATAAATCTGCAGTTTTGTGTATTGGGTTTGAGAGTCAAGAAATTCACAGCAGCATGAACTAAGTCAAGGAGTAGTTTTTCTTATTTTTTTTATTTTGGTTTTGCCACGTGTTAGGTTTGTGATAATCCAATTTTATTATGTGTGAGTATTCTATGTGAACTATCGAGAAAAGTTTATCAAAACAACCTCAATTAGCGTTGTTGCATGATTCTACTGAGCATGATGATATTTTAAGCAAAAAATAAAAATAAAAATAATCGATAGTTGAAATATGTTTGAATAAATATTTGCAGGTATATTGTAAATGGGGTCAATGAGTCCACATAAACTCATCCTTCCCTCTCGAGATGTCACTGAGTTCGCGAACTTGTGCTCCTCTCTCAAGATCTTCTTTAAAATATTAAAATATAAATATGTTGAATCCACAGTCAGAGTATCATATAATCAATGATTATTGGATGCAACTCTTTAATTGAGGTTAAAATTTTAAATCTTAGATCTATCTAGTTTTATTTTTCTTTTTAAAATTAAGTAAAACCTCTCTAAAATCAAAAAAGTCTTTTCCTTTTTGCGCTTCTTCTTGTGTGACTCGCTAAACCATCATTCTAAATTTATTGGCAAATTTTATTTATATGCTCAACTTATTATTTATTTTAATTGGGTATTTAAAATATGTTAGATTATTTTTATTAGATATTTTTTATTCAAATTTCACAAGAAAAAAAATTGTGTGTTATCAAGTGTCCATGGTGTATGCTTTTTGCGGACGGCATAGTCCTGATCGATGAGATTCGTAGCGGAATTAACGTCAAGCTGGAGGATTGAAAACATACCTTGGAGTCTAAAGGGTTTAAGCTGAGTAGGACCAAGACAGAGTACTTAGAGTGCAAGTTCAGTGAGACACCTCAGGAGGTTGGTGCGAAAGTTAGACTTGGTGACCAGGCCATCCAAAAGAAAAGTAGTGTCAAGTACCTTGGGTCTATCATGCAAGGCAACGGGGAGATTGACGATGATGTCACACATCGTATTGGGGCAGGGTGGATGAAATGGAAGCTCGCTTCCGGTGTGCTATGTGGCAAGAAGGTGCCACCACAACTTAAGGGCAAGTTCTACAAAGTGGTGGTAAGATCGGCTATGTTATATGGGGCGAAATGTTAGCCAGTTAAGGTCTCTCATGTTCAAAAGATGAAAGTAGCCGAGATGAGAATGTTGAGATGGATGTGTGGGCATACCAGGAGCGACAAGATTAGAAATGAGGTTATTCGGGACAAGGTAGGAGTGGCCTCGGTGGAAGACAAGATGTGGGAAATGCGACTGAGATGGTTTGGACATGTGAAGAGAAGAGACACAGATGCCCCAGTGCGGAGGTGTGAGAGGTTGGCCATGGATGGTTTCAGAAGAGGTAGGGATAGGCCAAAGAAATATTGGGGAGATGTGATTAGACAGGACATGGCACAGTTACAGCTTAACGAGGACATGACCTTAGATAGGAGGGTGTGGAGGACCCATATTAGGGTAGAAGACTAGTACGTAGTCTCGTTATTCTTTCGTATTAGTAGGCGCATTAGCGCACTATAATTTCTTGTGCTCTGACTTCTGTTATTATCTCTCTATTACTTTCTGTACTTTGATTACTCTATTTTATCTGTGTCGCTTTCGTTATTTGCGTTATTCGTTATTTGCTTTTTCATATCGCTTTGAACGTTTTAGCTTTATCTGACCTCTTTCTATGCATCTTTTGAGCCGGGGGTCTCTCAGAAACAGCCGTCCTACCTTAGTAGGAGTAAAGTCTACGTACACTTTATCCTCTCCAGACCCCACATTGTGGGATTTCACTGGGTTATTGTTGTTGTATATATAATAGACAAAATATATGGAAATATAAGGTAGACCATTGCATATGAATATGTTCCCTCTATGTGAGGCAATAAATGCCTTCATTATTAACAAAAGAATATAATACAACGACAATGAGGCATTAAGAAACTTATACTAAATTATTGGACAAACAACTTATAAGATTAGTTTTAAACAAGAAATATTTTAGCTCTAGATAAATTACATACAGAAATTAATATGCTACACTCATTAATACATACAAGCACTTCACAATAGTAGCACTAATACATAACACACTATTCAATCCGCGCAAACACTAGCTACAATCGATGAAATTTTGATCAATTATATTTATTAAGAAAAAGTCAGCCTGATTTCATCCATTTTTGTTCTTGCATTTCTCCATAGCTCTTGGTGCTGAAGTTAAATTTAGAAAAATAATTCAGTATTATAATCAATATACTAAGTAAGCTATTTGGTTAATTAACAATTTTAGTAATTAATGAGTATTATATCATACCTAGTCCTATTGCTTCGGTTCCTTTCATGATGCGCAAGCGCTTGCAAGAATCAACAAACATCCTGTTCATTGAAATGAAATAATATAATGTTATTAACCCCTTCCTCGGACCAAGAGGCTTGGACTATCAAGCGAAAATCTAGGAGCGTAAGTATAGGTTTGGCAAGCTTCTAAAGAATGAGTACACATAAGACAATACATGTACTATAAGATATAAGATGGTGACAAATATGATATCAAAGTCATGTTTCTCTTTAAGTACAACGGTGGAGTAAACCTTTGAGGATGATGAGCCCTTAGAAGGGGTGTCTATGGACTATGATGCCCCGTGACGGAATGCAGACTGACAAGGTGGAGTTACATAGAAGGACTATCAGATTTCTAAGCTAGAGCTTCTAAAGAAGGGGTGTACATGATATCTTAAGCAAATCTCACATCGAAAGAGAGAAGAAAAGTAAAACACTTTATAAGGCATAACATAAGTTCACATGGTATGCACACTTATATGCTCGGTGATAACATAGCACAAGGAATAAATTTGTGAGACATAATGGCCAAACTGAAGAATACACATCATGAACTTGGATTGTGACATGTAGTGAAGATATTAAGGTTTGATCTATTTATATGTATATAATTGAAGTTTTTCATAAACTCTCTATGTTTTATATACCACCTCAATGATTGTTATAGGATGGACGACCACGTGCGGAGATCTTGCTCCTTCTTCCGGAACCGGATGGACAGGATCACTCAATTCTTAATTAGAGATCTCGAATTTAAATCATGAAAATAAAAAAGTATTGGTAATGAGCACTTTCCCTTTATCGAGCCTTACGTGGTGCAAATTTAGACTTATTGAGAATTCAAAATAGTTATTGAACAATAGGTGATTAGAAACAAAAATAAAATAAAAATTATATAGTGTCATTATAAAAAAATATTTACACAATGAGTTAACTTATAAGAATATGATTATAAATAAAATGTAAGCTATAGTCATTTATTGATAACCTAATAAAAATAATAACAGACTTGCTATACTATTGTGTAAAAATATATAACTTTATATTATCGGTATATTTAACTTAACTTCCTTACGAATATATATATATATAATACAAGTTGACAATGTAAAAAACTTTTATATATATACGCTATTGATCATATAGTTTAACATGTGATAGCAGGTTAATTAATATTTTTATCATGTCATTATTGATTATTATCTATCGTAAAATTTATTTATAATTATCTTTTAAATAATTTAATATAATTTTATATTTCATATCATCAATAAGTATATATATAATGTAATTTTTTTATAAAAAAAAATACTATATAGTTGAGGTGTCAAAGTCTCTTACCCCCATGGGACATCTCCAACAAGCATCCAATCACCATCTTTGTCTTCATAGGTAGGAACATAATCAGAACTATTCAAAAGGTCCATCAGTTTCCTCTCAGTCATGAAATCTTTCATTCCTTCGACTATTTCACAGTTTCATTTCAGTCAGTAATAAAACATATACATATAAATTATAATATATCATTTAACTTATATACACTGACATGATAAATAACTTATGTTCTATTAATATAATAATTTAACATTTATTTCTTTTATATTTTTCATGTGATTAGTTTCACCTAAATAAATAGTTATTTTTAGGTGATCAAATAATCGGTAACGAAATTAAAACTTCAATGAGAAAATTTAAAATATTAACATACATTAAAATAAAAAAGATTGAGCTATGAACTATCCACACATTGTAATTTTTCAATGAAGGAATGTCAGTTTAAATCATTTAGATATAGGCGACTCTGCTGCAACTCCAAATCCTATAAATCAACTATAATATAACTAGTTTCACTTTTTTGTGTTGTTATTCTTTTAGCAATACTTAGCTTATAGTGTTTTCTTTTTTATATATTGTCAACATATAGGAATTACATGAGCGGAGCTAGTTAGAGTATCGGTTACAAGTTCAATAGATAATCACAATACTAGTTGCTTTGTGTTAAGAAATCATATTATATGTATCAATAATTCATCTAGAACTTAATAATTAAATTGTTTTTTTTAAAATTCAGAATCTATAAGTACAAAATTTTAGATCCATGTATGATGAGGAGTTAAATTCATAGAAAATATATATAATGACATACCAATAGTGAAGGAATTGAACATCTTGGCTAAGGCATCAGATAATTCTTGATAACTCTTGTACATGTTTAAGTCCACTTTTCTTAGATAAGGTGCACCATCCATTCTGACCTTCACTAAAATATTGTCACTCTCTTGGCCAATCTTCTGGGAAGTCAAAAGATTCTTTCTAAAAGTCCTTACTGGTGGCCAACCTACAACTTGTGTCCTGATCATTTGAATTCATGAATTTCAAAGAGATAGTATAAAAGATGAATTACAAGTAGGAGTGAATTATGTTTGTTTGAATTTTTTATAAATGTTATTGATTACATGTCGCTGTGTCGAATTCTTCAAAAATATAAGTATATTTTTTAAGAATCTGACAAGGGTGTGTCATTATTTTTAAAGAATCTTAGCAACATAGAAGGTGGATACAGTGCATCGGCAAGGGGTTTATCCGAACTCCAATTTTTGTTGATAACAGTACGACGATTCAAATTACGGGTACCACAACTATTCCATGATTACCTATTTAACTTCCATTCAAGCAGACAAAGCTACAATTTTGCTTACAGGTTGAAAAATTCACTAGCTTTGACCTAAATTCAGTATTTATGTTAAAAAATTAAATTCATTTAATATGTATAAAATAATTCATCTAGAATTCAATAAGCTATATTTTCTAAAATTCATAACCCATAAACGCAAAAATTTTAGTAATCCAACTCTACAATCCTACCAACACATGATATCTAATGTCATAAGACTCAAACAGATGAGTAGAAATCACCTAACGCCTGAGATGAATACAACTGATTTTCTTGTAGAGAAGTAGAAGAAGATAAAATTAAAGACACATACTTGGTAGCTGGGGTTTTGAGTGTTGAATTCTTGATGTTGTTAATATCAGAAGAAAGATTGAGCTTTAAATCCACAAAACCTCTTTTACCATTAGAATTATAAGTATCATCATCATGACCTTTTTTTCTTCCACCACCAGGCAACCCTAGCCTTAGTTCTGTCTCCTCAAAATCCAACTTATTACTACTCTTTTCTTCTTCCCCTACCATTTTTGTTATCTTTGAGAGTACTTTTGGTTTGAGATAGAGAAGTGAAAGTTAAAAATATATAGAGTGGAGAGAAGGAGATAAACTATAGCAACTAGATTGAACTTGGTATACCTTATTAAATTGTTACCCCGCTACCTCATTTTATATAACACTATTTGACTAAGCATAAAATTAGAGGCCGGGGGAGTAAAGGGTTCATCTAAATCTCTTTCATCATAAAAATATATTATATACATAAGATTAATATTATTATATTTTATATATCTAGCTATTAGATATAGAATTCCGTTAAGTTCTTCATGTATTTTTTTTTTATATTTTGATCATCCTTAGAGGAAATCCTGATTACGTCAATATGGCATGAAATTGAAAAATTAGGAAGAAAGACCTTTAGTTCATATAAAAAGAATGTATTCTTAATTAGAAATAAAGCAAAGTTATTCCATTTTTAATAATTCAAGGATAAGATTAGTCATTTTTTCTTACTTTGGTGCAACTGTTAATTAGTTGGAAGGATATTTTGAGTTATTTGACTAGTTGGAGGATATTTTTGAACTAATCAACTATGAGTGAGAGCATTTTTTAGCCAAAAATATTACGGAGGGTAAAATCAACTTATTTCAAATAATTTACAGATATTTTAAATATTTTCTCTTCTTTTTAAAATAGATGATAATGATAATATATATATATATATAATGAAATGGAGAGAATACTTCCATACTAGGAAAAAAAAGAAGAAGCTGGCTAATGAGAAAAATAAAAGGAGACAAGAAAATACAATTGAATGAAATGGAGAAGGGTGTGTTTGGGCTAAACAGAGTTTAATAATATTATTATATGGCAGATTAAAGGTGGTGGGGAATGGGTTGCTTTTGTCTTCACTTTGATAAATGATGTGTTGACACTTGCTAAAGTTTATGAGCTGGATTTTTTCTATCTTGTATTCTTGTTGGGTTATAATTTGATCTTATCATGCATTGCCCTTTCCTTGAGTATTCGTGTCGAGTTTTTATATCTAATGAAATATAGATATATATATATATATTTTAGGTAAATTTTTATCCTCTTTCCATCATTATTATCACTTGTTTAATTATTCTTATTGATTTAATTACTGATGATTTAATGTATTTGTGTGTAAGAACAGAGTCAGATAGAATTAAGAAGTTTATTTGAACTTTTTTCGACGAAAATATATATATATATATATATCGAGTGTTTAGCCTTTTTAATTTTTTTGAGTATTTACTTTTTAATATTTTAAAATCTGTTAAGAAAAATTTTGGTTTGGCCACTTGTTATGTACACGTAAACGAACTAATAGTGTAGAATTGTGATGTTGGAGTCCTTCCAATTTCATCAACTGCTCACTCACTTTTTCTCTTAAAAAGGACAACACTGTCTCTTTCACACCCTCTATCAATATTGAATATATTATTAGCAACTAATTAATCACTCTTTTCTTAAATACTTTCTAAATATTATGTACTAGGATCCGTTCGTCATTTTTATTTGTTCATTTTAAATTTTGTATTTGTAGAAAGTCAATGCATATCGGCCTCTAAATAAATGTGAAAGTCTCCGTACACTAAACTATCCTTTATTTAAAGAATATATATTCAAATTTCAGATTATAAATAAAATATTTTAATGTAGGATGCTTCGTACACCCCAAACAACCCTTTTTAATTTTTTAACTTGGAGAAAGTCAATGCATGTTGCTGGATGTTGTGACCTAAAAACTTATATAAAAAAAATAAGTAAGATTTATATAGACCTAAGTTGTGTGTATAGGCAAGGACCCAACACAGTGAGGATAAAAGCATGTGCACACATATTCATTTCTTAGCCTGCATGTGAACTTGTTGGATTTTTGTCACCTTGGAGTCAAACCCTATTCCATGTATAGGGCATCCCACAATTAACCCTTCTCCTCGAACCCTAGCTCCCAACAAGGCGATTGAATGGCCAGAATTCCTTTATTCTTAACTGAAAGTCTCGAATTCATGTATTAGGATTGAAGAACATTTCAATAGAGAGTGTCAGTGACACCAAAATAGCTTTACGTACAAATTCACGGAAACCTAATGATTTGTGTTCATACTTTGTGTGTATATATATAACAAATCAACAAATAATTATATATATTAAATTTTGAACTTTGTAGTTAATATTATAAAAAGTGAATAAAGTGAAAAATTATTCCGAAATATTAGAAAAATGTATTATTCTTATAACAATTATATTGCATTGGATGTTGTATATCTTTTATGGTGAATGGGCCACTCGATCCATGATCCATGTTCTTCTAGGTAAAACATGCACAATTTGAACAGTAAATTCGTCCATATGATCAATCAGCCTCATGCATGAGATTGGAAGATAAATTCTTATTGTAGTTCGATTCTTAACTATATTTGTGCCATAGGAACAAAGTCAGATCTTCTTAATATATAAAATAAATAAAATACTAAATTATTTATATTGATGTTTCTATGTTTCTAAATATGTACTTGTAGACATAGTTGTTGGACGGTGGTTTAGTTAATTGGAATGGAGAACAAAAATGAAAATTAGGTCAAAGTTCATTGAGCCGATTAATTTGAATTCACACTAGATGTGTTTATATACTTTGAGGAGCAAAACGCTCCTTATTAAGATTTTTTTTCATTTTCATAACTCGAATTCGAGACATTTGATTAAGGATGAAGAAATCTCAACTATTTCACCACATATTTTGGTTCACTACTTCCTTGTCAAGTTAGGTTTTTGCACGCCTAATTAACTCACATCCCAAAAGTTAGCACAAAAAAAAGGAGGATATTGTTCAAGGCTTATAATGAGCCCAAGATTACATTGAGACATTTCATTCATCACCCCTCCTCATGCTCGGTCGATACATCCATTCTTTATTCGAGATTTCACTGTCTGATCCGATGCATGCACATTTCGGGAGCTCACATCGGGCATGGCTCTGAATCCTTTGATACTAAATTAGGCCTTAGGCTTAACTCACATTCTAAAAGCTAGTTCAAAAGAATAACGCTTGTTCAAGCCTTATTAGGAGCCCCGGATTTCATGCAATCACCGATGTGAGACATTCCAATAATTACTTCTTCCGACCAAGATTATTTGTTTTTAACCATTAATTCGCATCGAAAGTTTGTCCATTTTGAGGCGAAAAACACTCCTATGCCATGAAATTTTCCATTTCCAAACTGAATTAAAAAACTTTTAATTAAAAATGAAAAAAATCTCAATCATTTCACCGCATCTCTTGATTCACTGATTCTTCATACCAAGTTACTCGTTTACTTATGTTTTTCATATGACACATCAAAGGTGGCAAGCAACTTCTTAGTTTAAGAAACACACCTAAATTATTTTTCTTTTTTGAGTTTCATATCTAAACTATTGGGAGTGTGAGTTTCATACCTAAACTATCACTTCTTAGTTTAAGAAACACACATCTCTCTTTAAAGAGAGAGTGTGTGCTACACTCTCTCTTTCATTTTAAAAAAATTGCCACATCACACTCCACATAACACCGAGGTGTGTTTCTCAAATTGAGAAGTGATAGTTTAGGTATGAAACTCAAAAAAGTGAGATAATTTAAGTGTGTTTTTGACACTTATATCCTTAACTTTTATATATATACTAACAGTATAATGTATTTTTACCCTATCGACTAGGGTAATGTTTTGATAGGCTACTATCTTATTTTTAATGTTATTAACCCATACTTGTTATAAATAGCTATACATGTATATTGACTTTCAAGTAACATAATAGTGTAAAAACTTTCACTTGTCAGTGGATTAATTAAATTTATACTCGAAAAAAAAACACTATAGATCGATAGTGTTTTTATGGGTCAAAATCGACATCCACGTGGAACTTCAATTATTCATTTTCTTTTATTATTTACTCGTGCATTTAATGGGCCCATGAGTATTGGGCTGACCCAAATAAAACCCAAACCAACAGACAAGAAAGTAAGTACCTTAAAAAAGATGTAATAAAAGTCCAATAAACTTTAATTACACGTGTGGAAGGCCCACATCTCATTATCAACATTTAATACGTTGTGTCACACGTGTATACCTCTTTTTTTTATTAAACAAAATGATCCTTTGATTTCACGTGTGTGGTTATAAATTTAAGTATAATAATATTTATCGGGATATTACCTGTTGTATTATATCGTATTGTTCAAAATGAATTGTTTCTTAATATTTATATATACAAAAGGGAGAGAACAATTTTTTAAGTTAATGAAATCCAGTAATTTTTCTCCCTTTTACATAGGTCAGTCACTGAAAGGCATAGCAAAAACAAGATTACATTCATTATTAACTCATTAATTTAAGTAATTACATTAATTTCTAAACTTTCCTCGGTTATAGACGTAGTTGAAACTAAATTTGTATCTAAATTTTGTATATTTTAAAGAATTATTAAATATAAAAGCATATTAATCAATTTAAGATTAGTATAATTATTTATAGTTTTTAAAATTAGAAGCTATCAAAAATAATTTATATATCTTATAAAAGTAAAGATAAAATCTACGTGTAACTTACTATATTATAAACCTCATCACTTCTTAGCAGTATCTAATCTCATTTTATGCTTTTTTTTAGCAGAGAGTCTCTCAGAAACAGCCGTCCTACCTTGGTACGAGTAAAATTTGCGTACACTTTACTCTTTTCAGATCCTACATTGTGAAATTTTTCACTGAATTATTGTTGTAAGTATATGTTTAGACATCTGGCCAAGAAAATCATGAAAAATCAAAAGTATTAATTATGGTAGGTAATATATATTAATCAAAAATCCCATATGTCCATGCCCCTAAATCAACAGACATAATTGGGACCTATGTCACATGAAGGTTGTCCCCCCTTCCCAACATTAATTTGTTTTCCATAATAACAACAACAATATATTCAGCGTTTACCAATAAATTTGAAGAAAATAACTATATAAATTTTTCTACCTTTTCTATCTTTGAGGAATAGAGAAGCTCATGTTTTCAAAGTTACTTTAACCATGTATATCAATGATCAATTACTATAAATTCAATTATTAACCGATTGATCTACTTATTAAATTTTTTAATATATTTTTCTTTCTGTTTTCATTTGTTTATTTGTTTTTGATTTAACACAAAATTTAAAAAAATAAAAGAAGATTTTTAAATCTTATAATTCTAAACTAAAGATATGTAAAATGTTTCAGAATGTCTTTTAATCTTATAATATCAAATATGTTGCGTGGAAAATTAAAACTAAAGATCTGCCAAAAAGAAAAATAGACATTTTATTTAAAACAGACTAAATTAAAAAAATACTAATAAATTAAAACGATAAAGAAAATAAATATTCTAATTCCACGAATATTTCAATAGTATGTTAATGGAGTTGTCCCTTCATTGTTCCCTTGTCTCATATCAGATCAACCTAGTCTTGCCTGTCATTTAGATTTTGACAGACACACATTACCTAAAAATATAGAGTTAGCGTGTCATGACACCTACTTTATCACTCCACGATAACTCGCGATTGATATTAGCGTCTCAAATATCGTGTGTAGTGTAAACATTGAGAATACAATTAAATAATAAAGCATAATTTCTCTAATTAGATGAGAGGACAAACTTCAACAATGAGTTATTAACAAAATTTGTTCATTCACATAAGGTATGCACAACAGCACAAATATATGTATATCATTTTATACAAAATATAATACTTTCACTAATCTATTTTATGCGACACTCTTTCCTTTTCAATGTGTTCCAAAAAAAAAATCACTTTACTATAATTAGAAATAATTTAACTTTAAAAAATTCCAAACAATCACACAAATATCTAAATATTGTCTTAGACCACAAATTTTAAAAGTCTTTATTTTTATCTTAAATATCGTTCCAACTTAAATAGTCTCACATAAAATGGGATGGAAGGAGTATAATTTTTGTATTATTACGTGCTAACAAGGAGCGTGAAGGAGTAATTTTTTCCTTTATGAAATTCATGCACAAAGAAAATAAGTCCTCTAGATATTATGTCACCCTAATTATTAATCATTTTTATATTATATAATGCTACACTTATCTTCCTCTTCTCATTCATCATTCACAACTTTGCTAGCTAACAAATTCTTCACCGGAAAAAGTCGCCGTCGCCGGACATACACCGGAGAAAAAAAAGGTCATCAACAACATATTACTCATCAAATTGTTCTAACAAGTTCTTGAAGATATACATATATATATATATAGTTATATAGTTATATATATCAAGAATATTGAAAATGGCAACAATCTACGAGAATAATAATAATCTTGCAACTGAGCTGAGATTAGGGTTACCTGGTACAACAGATAAATCGAAGACGCAATTATCTTCGACTTGTACTAATAAAAGATCTTTATCAGAGATGGATGACTCCTCATCATATATAAATCATCATGATCAACAAGACTCCTCCCCTGCACCAAAGTAAGTTGTGTTATTGATTTTCACTATTATTATTATTATTATTATTATTATTATTATTATTATTATTATTATTATTATTATTATCTCGAAAGGTCTCGATTCTCTTGAAATCCATGCAGATCTAGAGGAGAAAAATATTTGATTAGACGATACGATACAAATTATAGCTAGTAATATGTGAAATTTAGTCATGTTAGTACGTTTACTTTAGGTCATATGTCTTCTAGAAGTCTTTTAGTCCATTTCAAAGATTTATTTGTGCGTAGAAAATATGGAGAAATACTACTAGTTATAATATATTGAACTCATGAGTTAAGCTTAAATAGAACGAATTGATTAGTCATGAGAGTACATAGAGTTGTTGACCTCAACTTGTTTGGAACAAAAGTTTATATATTCTAACTTTTGACTTTAAAGGGTTTGAAATTAACAAATTTTTATTTGTTTTTTTTTTTCAGAGTACAAATTGTTGGTTGGCCACCAGTTAGATCTTACAGGAAGAATGTTGTTGTCCAAGCCAAGAATTCTGTTTTTGATGTTTCCTTAGGGATGTACGTGAAAGTTAGTATGGATGGAGCACCTTACCTAAGGAAAATTGACCTTAGGGTTTACAAAAATTATGAAGAACTACTCAAAGCTTTGGAGAACATGTTCAAACATCCCATTGGTGAGTTTTAACTTTCAAAAAAAACTCTATTAATAGTCGATTACTTAGGCAGATCTAGAATTTTAAGTCACGTTGTGTGATATTTAGATTTAGGATTTCAAGTTATCAATTGACCTTGTGTGAAACCAAACCAGTCTATCACTATTTTAATATTCAATGCATATATTATAATAAGTTAGGTCGATCTGAGACAGATCCAGAATTTTAGGTTAATACGTCTGAATTTTTCCAGTGATAAACAAAAACTTATGTTTTTTTTGTTGAATTATAAATTTTTCAGGTGTATACTTGGAAAAAGAAGGCTACAATACCAGTGGATCTGATTATGTATTAACATATGAAGACAAGGATGGTGATTGGATGCTTGTTGGAGATGTACCATTGGATATGTTTATTAATTCTTGTAAAAGGCTTAGAATCATGAAAGGGTCTGAAGCTAAAGGTTTGGGATGCCTATAGGGATCTCATAAATTTAAGATGGATTTCATGAGTTCAACTTTGTTTTCGATTCGATTTATGTATATATACACAAATAATAAAATTAAAATATACATATGATGAGATTGTATTCGTTCTCTGAGCCTAGTGATTCTTGATTAATATTCAATACTTGAGTCAATCTGACCCCTTAATTGAACAAAGAAGGATCAATGAGCTTATTATTGATTGAGATGCAAAATCCTTTTAGGGTGCATTTTTTCCTTAATATGTGTGAATCCGAATTAAACGAGTCATCTGAATATCAAATGATTATAGTGGAAAAAAGGATCAACGAGTTTCTTGATTGAGACGAAAATGCGCTCTACGTGTGTACAAATTTGAATTGATTGGGTTAGTATATTTCATATATCAGATGATTATGATGAGAAAAAGGACTAATGAGATTCTTGACTGAGATGAAAATCATATTATGAAGCGCTTTCTTCTTAATGGGTTCTATGCGCACACGATTGTAAATTAGTTGGATCGGTGTATTTCGAATACAGGAGGATTATAAACCAAAAAAAAATATCCTGGAAACCACAAAACATATACACAGGAACTGCAATAAAATTGAAGATTATTACAATAAATACAAGGCTGAGAATTCAGATTTCTATGGTTCCAATTGTGCATGTGGGACAGAATAGAAAAATGTATATTCAGCTATAGTACATAATTTTTTGGGATTCTTTTAAAATTGATTTTTTTAAAAAAAAAGAGAATTTGCTGTATATTCAAAGAGTATATATATTTATTATATATACAGGGGAATACACAATTTTATGAAGGGTTGTGTTTATTGATGATTTACTGAATTCAATACAAGAAAACAATTATTTATATTTAATTTAATTTAATTTTCATCTATATTGAGCCAAGTCAAGTTTAGTTGATTTAAGTCAAATCGAGTTCAATTTAACGGTTGCAAACTTATCGTATCAATTTCTAAGTCAAATCTAATTGAACTTTTTGCTATACATATATAATATATAGTCGAATTGTTAACTATGTTTCTTTTTTGCATATAGGACAGGTAAAAACATTTTTTCAACAATTAATACGTGGGACAGGGCAGGGTTTTTAGATGCAAAGAACAATCTTTAATTAAACAGAACATTTACTAAGGCAATTTTTTTTGAAAAATACTAAATGGATCACAGTAAAGAAAGTCAAAATCTTAGCAGGTCAAGGTTTGATCCGCTCTATTGCCATCCTTATAGATATTCATCAGCAGTGAGCTTACGAACAATATTTCTGTTAAATCTCCATTGATGGAGGTTTAAAGCAAGCAGACCTTGAAGGAAGAGAAGGGAAGAGAAGAGAGAAAAGGAAGAAAGAACAGAGAGGAAAAAATATCAGTATATTTCAGTTCTCTTATTTTTTCTTATTCATACATGTATATATTGTATGTACTTATGGTGTATTGTGTATAAGTACTCCACTAACTACTTCTAACTACCTTCTAACAACTTAGTTAGTTTAACTAACCATTAACTAACCATGGTAGCTTGACTAACTAACTCCTTAGTCAACACTCCCCCTCAAGCTCATGGTTTAAACAAATCCATGACTCCTAAGCCACTTAGGAGTAGTTGATGTTGTGCTTTGCCAAGGCTCTTTGTGAGTAGATCAGCAAGCTGATCTTCAGTGTGGGTGAATTCAGTTTTCAGAGTTCCTTGACATATCTTTTCCTTTACAAAATGACAATCTATGTCTATGTGTTTGGTCCTTTCATGGAAGATTGGGTTTGCTGCAATTTGTATTGCCGACTTGCTTTCACACACCATTCTGACTAGAAAATCAACTTGAACACCAAGCTCTCTGAACAAGCCAATCAGCCAAGTTAACTCAGCTGCACAGTTTGCCATGCTCCTGAATTCAGCTTTTGCTGAACTTCTGGAAACTGTCTCTTGTTTCTTAGACTTCCAAGAGATGAGAGCTCCATCAAATTTGATTAAGTATCTCGTGACAGACCTCCTAGTCTCTAGACATGCTCCCCAATCTAAGTCACAGTAGGCAAGGAGTTGCTCTGTAGTTTCTGATGGCATGAAGAGTCTAAGGCCTAGAACTTCTTTAATGTATCTGACCACCCTGAGTGCTGCATCCATGCGTGACTCCTTGGGGCAGTGCGTATATTGGCTCAACTTCTAAACTGAAAATGCAAGATCAGGTCTAGTCATTGTAAGATAGAGAAGTCTTCCTACTAACCTTTGATATCTGCCAGGATCCTTCAATACAGGGTCTTCATGTTCCCTTTTACAGAAACAACTTCATAATACTTGACAGATGTTAGTTTCAGATTTTGTTCAAGTGGTATAGCTGCAGGTTTAGCTCCCTTTAGACTAGTTTCAGCTATTAACTCCAATGCATATTTTCTTTGAGACAAATGTATACCTTTACTGGATCTGGCAACCTCAATTCCTAGAAATAATTTAAGTTCTCCTACATCTTTCATCTTGAATTGTTTCTGCAGGTCCCTCCTTGTGCAATCTATCAGAGTTTGCTTGTTGCCAGTGATTAAGAGGTCATCTACATAGACTAGTACAATAACTATGTCACCTTTAACTTGTCTAGTGAATAATGAGTAGTTATAGTGGCTCTGAATGAACCCCAGTTGTACCAAAGCTTTTGTTAATTTCAAATTCCATTGCCTAGGAGCCTGTTTGAGACCATAGAGTGACTTGTGGAGTTTGCAGACTTTACCCTGCTCCCCCTGTCTTACAAAGCCAGCAAGAATAGTCATGTATACCTCCTCCAAGAGATCACCATTGAGGAAAGCATTGTGAACATCCATTTGGTGAATGCACCAGCCTTTAAAAGTAGCAAAAGCAACAATGGATCTAACAATAACCATCTTAGTAACAGGGCTAAAGGTCTCACTATAGTCAAGACCTTCTTGTTGGTTGTACCCTTTGGCCACTAGCCTTGCCTTAAACCTTTCAACCTCACCTGAAGCCTTGTACTTCACCTTATAGACCCACTTGTAGCCAATAGGTTTCTTGCCAGGGGGCAAGTCCACCACACTCCAAGTATGATTATCCTGCAAAGCAGCAATCTCCAATTTCATAGCCTGGATCCATTTAGGATCAAGAGAGGCTTCAGAATAAGAGGTAGGTTCAGTGATAGCTGAGTAGGCAGCCAGAACATGAACATAAGGTGGGGAAAAATGAGCATAAGATAGATGAACATAAATGGGATATGAAGAGGAGATGCTATGGTGTGCAGTGACAAAGTCCTGAAGCTACATGGGAGGTTTAGTTTGTCTAGAAGACTTCTTAGGAGGAAGAACAGTTGTCTGAGGAGTAATATGAAGGTTTGAGGAGGGTGGGGAATGGTATGGACAAGAGTTATGAGGAGGTGAAGGAGAGTGGGATAATACAGAAGATGGAGAATGTGGAACAGGAGGAGGATCAATAGCTTGTGTAGGTAGAGTAAGAATAGGAAAAACAAGATTAGAAGAGACTTGCAAGTCTTTGAATGGAAAGACATTTTTCTTGAACACTACATTTCTATTGACAAACATAGATTTGGAGTGCAAATCATATAATAGATAGCCCTTTTGTGACAGAGAGTATCCCATCATGACTGCAAGAATGGCTCTAGGTGCAAATTTATCTAAGATCTTTGGACAGGCAGCATAGCATAAGCAGCCAAAAGTTCTTATATGTGAGAGAGAAGGGGGTGATGAATGTAGCAATTCAAAGGGAGATTTATAATGAAGAAGTTTGGAGGGAAGTATGTTAATGATGTAGACAGCAGTGGTGACACACTCACCCCAGAATTTCAAAGGAATGCTAGCTTGAAATCTGATTGCTCTAGCCATATCTAGGATAGTTTTATGTTTCCTTTCAGCAGCACCATTTTGTTGAGGTGTATAGATACATGTACTCTAATGAAGGATACCAAGAGTAGATAGTAAAGATTGGAAATCATGACTGAGAAACTCACTACCATTATCAGTCCTAAAAATTTTAACAGTAGTAGAGAAGAGGTTGTGAACTTGTGCAAAAAACTTTCTCAACACTACTATAGTATCAGCTTTAGAGGTAATGAGAAATAACCAAGTAAATTTGGAAAAGTCATCTACTATAGTAATAAAGTATTTCATTCCAGAATGAGTTGGTACTCTGTAAGGACCCCAAATATCACAATGAACAAGTTTAAATATAGATTTAGAAACATGAGAGCTAGCTGGAAAAAGGAGCTTAGTTTGTATAGCTAAGAGGCAGACAGTACAAGGTAAATGCACAGTGGTATGTACAATATCAAGACCAGTGGACTTATTTATTATGTCTATAGGAGCATGACCTAATATTCTATGCCACAAGAAAATAGATTCAGATTGACTTAATGGAGCAGAGGAAGTATTTGTTGAATGTGCTGAGGGAGGAAAACTGGGACTGAGTTGATGAGACTTTCCTTGAGGATGTAGAGGCCTTGATCTTCTCTACCAATCCCCCTAACCAATCCATTGGAGAGATCCTAAAAAATACAAAAATCAGGAAAGAAAGCTGCCATACACTGAAGTTCTTTGGTAAGTTGTGACACAGACAGTAAGTTACACTTGAAATCTGGAACAAACAGCATATTACTAATACTTTTACTACCAAGTACTTTTGTTCTCCTAGTGTGTGAAACTGATGTTACATTACCAGTAGGGAGGTGAACTTCTCTCCTCTCAAAATTAGGCACAGGTTGAACTGTATCAAGCACATCAAGACTAGCTGTCATATGATCTGTGGCTCTAGTATCAACTATCCAATCTATAGGCACATATTTGGAGACTAAGGCAGACAAGGTACTACCTGCAGTAGCTTCTTTAGCTGAGTACTCCCCTAAATTTTCACTTTCTTTTGCCAACATCTAAATGATCTGCTGCTATTCATCTTGTGTGAAGAAAGTTGTTGGAGACGGAGGATTCAGAGTAAAAGTGGCATTGTCAACAGGTTGAGAGACTTCAATTTGATTGGCATAGGAGCTGGTGCCTCCACCTTTCTTCTTTGATCTCCACCCAACAGGATAGCCTTTAACTTTGAAGCATTGCTCCTTAGTATGTCCCCTATATCCACACCTTTCACACACAACTTTCTGAGGCTTCTGGGACTATGACTTGTATTGAGAGTCATAATGTCCTCTATATGGATGACCATCACCATCTCCTTGTTGATGTCCAAAATTACCACTCTCATGTTTATAAGTTTTCTGACTGAACAGAGTTGTACTTTCAATATCCCTATGAAGAGCAGCATCCGAACTTGTATGGATCAGATTTCTTTGACTTTTATGATCTAAAATGAGTAAGCAGGCTTTGTTTAGATTGGGAGTAGGAGTCGGAAGCAGAATTTGCCCTCGAGCAGCTGAGTAGGACTCATTCAATCCCATTAAAAACTGAAGTAGTCTTTGATACTCATAA
This sequence comes from Solanum dulcamara, assembly GCF_947179165.1. Classification (NCBI taxonomy): domain Eukaryota; kingdom Viridiplantae; phylum Streptophyta; class Magnoliopsida; order Solanales; family Solanaceae; genus Solanum; species Solanum dulcamara. The sequence continues at coordinate 1,228,633 of NC_077244.1, read as the reverse complement.
TGTTCTTTGAATTTCCTGGACTCATCACAGGAGCATCCTGGACAAGGCATGATGGAGTCAAACTCATTCCATAGACTCTTAAGTGTAGTGTAGTAGTCAGTCACTGACAGAGTTCCCTGGCTTAGGCTGTGAATCTCCTTATGAAGATGAAACACATGTGCACCATTAATCTTGTCAAACCTCTCCTTTAAATCACACTACACTTTGTGAGCGTCATCACCATACACTACACTGAGCAGGCTTGGTCTCACAGCATTCATAATCCAGGATAAAACAACAACATTGCATTTTCCCCAAATATCAAAGTACTCAGGGCCAAATTTCGATTTAGGAAATCAACCGTCAACAAACCCCAGTTTACTCTTACATAGTAGTCCAATACATATGGACCTACTCCAGATTGCATAGTTTTCTGATCCGGTGAGTTGCAAAGAGATTAGAGAGCTTCCTGGAGTGCCATTAGGTTGAAGGTAAAGCGGATAATTGTGATCTATCACCGGAGTACTGAATCGTACTGCTTCAATGGTGGTGTTTGTGTTTAGGTTGTTGGTTTCCATAGATCCAGCTTCAAACTCAGCTGTAATGGCCATTGCTTCACAGCTTTGAGACTTGCTTTTTTTCTTAGCTGCTGACTATCGATTCTACTTCTCCTTGGCTTCGAATCTCAGCAATCGAGTACACTGCACTGTAGGACGTAGTGCTGGCTCTAATACCATATTAAATCTCCATTGATGGAGGTTAAAAGCAAGCAGACCTTGAAGGAAGAGAAAAGAAGAGAAGAAAGGAGGAGAGAAAAGGAAGAAAGAAGAGAGAAGAAAAAATATCAGTATATTTCAGTTCTCTTATTTTCTTATTCATACATGTATATATTGTATGTACTTATGGTGTATTGTGTATAAGTACTCCACTAACTACTTCTAACTACCTTCTAACAACTTCCTAACAACTTAGTTAGTTTAACTAACCATGGTAGCTTGACTAACTAACTCCTTAGTCAACAATTTCCGTCTATGTGAGCTTGCTCGCTCAGCATCAGAATCAACAACAACAACAATAACAACATTTCTAATCTCGTTTAATTTAACAAAGGAATTCTCTTAAGTTTTCAACGCAAAATATAAATTAGTAATAAATTCAAAATATTTTGTACTAAATTAATATTTTAAAATGTCATAAATTAGATGATAATGTTGCAGCCAAAAATGGATTCTGTTTTAGATGTGAAGATGTTTAATTTTATGTAAAATCAATATTGTAATTTATAACTTTGATAATAATAAAATATCTGTTTTAATTTCTTAGCAAGTTTTCTGGTATTTGTTGAATTTAGTACGAGTATTATTTAGTAAATAGCACTCCAAGAATATAGAAATAATAAATAAAAACTTTATTATATATATGTTCCAACTCCCATGTGTCATTTGCTCTATATATAGCTCAAAGCCTTCAAAACACTATTCTTGAACTAAATTCACTCATAAAGTAAATGAATTGTGATACTAATATATAAGATATCCCCTTAAGTAAAATTATGTGTACGTTACTGCTAATGTTTTTTTTTCTAACTCGATATTTGATATCTGTATTAACTTGCAATATTGAATTTTTTCCATTTCCGGGGGATTTGCTAATGCTTAATAGTGTAGGCACACACACATTTTCAAATAATCAAATTTAATTTGGATTTATATGATGATCAATATTTCAAAGAGGTTACAAAAAGTACAATTAAGAATTTCCATCATACTATAGTATGGGAAAATAAACTAGGGTCAATCATGGCCCATGAAGCAAAAATCAAAACCAGAAAATGGAGAAGGAGTACACAATTATGTAGTCTTTAGAATTATGTCCTAAAAAGAATGGATTAATACTGCTCCATAGTTGCCACTAAATATATTTTTTCAATTAGTAGCCATAACAAAAGGGACCTTATACGATTGTGGATATTCAGTTGGAGGATGAGCAACCTCTTTACGAACTGCAAAGTTCCTTTCTGATATTTGACTTGTCATTCCAGTAGAAGCTCGAACGTTGGAGCCATGATTGGGAGATGGCGGCGGGACAGGTCGTTTCCATTGAGATGACAACAACAGGTATTTATTTGTGGTTTTACGACGACCTGCAAAGTTCCTTTCTAATATCTGACTTGTCATATTAGTAGAACGCGGAACGTTGGTGCCAGGATTGGGAGCTGGCGACAGGATGGGTGGTTTCAATTGAAGAGATGACAACAAAAGGTATTTATTTGTGGTTTTACGACCTGCAAATTTCCTTTCTGATATCTGACTTGTCATGGCAGTAGAAGCTGGAACGTTGGAACCACCATTGGAAGATGGTGGCGGGACAGGTGGTTTCCATTGAAGAGACGACAACAAAAGGTATTTATTTGTGGTTTTACGACTAGCAAAATTCCTTTCTAATAACTGACTTGTCATGCCAGTAGAAGCTGGAGCGTTGAAGCCATTATTGGGAGATGGCGGCGGGATGGGTGGTTTCACTTGAAGAGATGACAACAAAAGGTATTTATTTGTGGTTTTACGACCTGCAAATTTCCTTTCTAATATCTGACTTGTCATATCAGTAGAAGCTGGAATGTTGGAACCACCATTGGAAGATGGTGTCGGGACAGGTGGTTTCCATTGAAGAGATGACAACAAAGGGTATTTATTTGTGGTTTTACGACGACCTGCAAAGTTCTTTTCTAATATCTGACTTGTCATGCCAGTAGAAGCTGGAGCGTTGAAGCCATTATTGGGAGATGGCGGCTGGATGGGTGGTTTCACTTGAAGAGATGACAACAAAAGGTATTTGTTTGTGGTTTTACGGCCTGCAAAGTTCCTTTCTAATATCTGACTTGTCGTGCTAGCCGAATGCGGAACGTTGGTTCCAGGATTGGGAGATGGCGACGGCACAGGTGGTTTCGATTGAAAAGATGACAACAAAAGGTATTTATTTGTCATTTTATGATTTGCAAGGTTCCTTTCTGATATCTGACTTGTCATATCAGGAAAGAGAGAGTTGGTGCCACCATTAGGAGACTGCCGCCGAATGGAATCCCATTGGAGAGATGACAACAAAAGGCGTTCATTTGTTGCCTGAATTACAACTTTGTTTTCATTATGTAAAAGAATTCGAGTAGCTTCGTTCCGTGTAGCGCTTAGAAAAAGCAAAAACAATAATATTATAGAACCTAAAATGTTACTTTGTGATCTCATTGTTGATATTGTTGGAATTATAATATAATGAATGAGGATTGTGATTATGGTGATGTTATGGTTATTGAAATTGGCTGCATATTTATAACCTATGAAATAATTAACGTGTTAGAAAGACTTCAAAAAAAAATGTCCAAGTTTTCAAGTTCATGCAAGAATTTTGACCATTGACTATTAGGGTTTACAAAAAAAATTCTTGAAATTGAACGTGTCTTATGCTCAAGAGTAAAAAATAAATAAATTGAACATTAAAGTATTTTTTGGGTGTTTTCCGTATTTTAGCTAGGAATAATTTTGTTGTAATTTTATTTTCACATTAAAAGTGGCTAAACGCGAATTCATAACTGAACTTTGATGGGAAATCATAGATTTTGTGATAGGAAAGAAGTCCAATTACAAAAAATTTATTCATATACACAAGTGTACTCTTAAATTTTAACAATTTTTCTGAAAAATTGTATCTTTATCCCGGAGCCTCGAAGGATAGAAAAATGATTCTTTGCTTTGACTTTGATGAAAGGTGACATAAATCCCTCCCTACAACTCATGAATTAAGAATTCTCACAACAACAAGGTCTACTCGACACGAATTCCGCGTTAATGAAACTTTTCACAGGAATCTTTCACAAAATTTCCAAAGAAATAGAAATTACTAGTTTTAAAATCTAGTTGAACAAAAAAAAAAAAATTAAAGCGGTCAAAAGTGATCTTCAACTTGACTTTATCTTCAACAATAAGTTCTAATTATTTAGAAAAATAAAAGAAAATGAAAAGAAAGATATAACGAAATTGTCTAATAAGGGGGTACTCTTCCAAGTTGGTTCCCATGACATTCCTAATTCCAAGGGAATGTCTCGGAGGTGTGGTAGATAAATAGGTTGAAGTTTTTTGAATGAAGTTTTCATTTCATCAAGAACCTCTACAATGTTCCCAATATCAGGGTGAGGAGAGGCAATAGAAGTTTGGCACGGAATTTAAGAAAGATTAAAAAAAATAATTTTATGGTCCTAAATTAAAGATATGTCAAATATACCAAAATGCCTTTTAATTATATATCCTTAAATATGTCACGTGAAAAATTAAAATTAAAGTATTGCCAAAAAAGGTAATGCATCATGTTTTTAAAACAGATTAAAAACGAAAATAGGACATTCTTTTCAAAACGGAGAGAATAACTATTTGAGTCATGATATATGACTTTTTATAATTAACAATAAAGTCTCGCATGTTTTGTGATGGTATTAAACGTTTTGACCATTGACTACGTGGAGTTTACATTGAAATATTAAATCGTGATACACTATACAAAAATGTAAAAACAATCTCGAGAAATTTGTACGTATTTTTATAACAGATATGTGCGAATACACTTTAAGATAACAATAGTTTAAAAGGATTACACAATATAACAATATGATTTTCTTAATAATAGATAGTTAAATATGCACGAATACACTTATTATCTTTGCGAATATAATTAGATTGAGATATTATTTACATATTGATACACTTACAAAGCGCATGAATACAAATATTTATTATTATTATTATTATTAATAATAATAATAATAATATAACCCGTCTAAGATTATTAAGTATTTACTTAAGTTTGTTGTTAACAAAATTCTAATGACTCTATTAAATAAATACATATGCCACTAGACTTTTGTAAATTGTAATTCGTTGGTGTTGTTTAATCTTCCTTTATTAGTAGATAAGTACATCTTTTATGGGATTATTCTCTTCTTTTTTCTTTTTAGATTAAGCAAAAATAAATATACAAATTAACATCGAACAAATAAAAATGCATTAACATGTAAAAAATCAAAATAAAGTGTACAAAATAGTGTTAAGATGATCTGAATAATTAAAATTCAGTCTTGAAAAATAAATAAACTTAATGAAATTATGATTAGAATAGTTCATTAATTGCGAACAAATAAACCATTTTTCGACTGTTATTATGTTCACAAGGGGTAGCAAGTATCGAAATTATGACGCATAAGGTGAACACTTTCATTTTTCTTTTTGAAGGTTTTAGGTTTGAATGATTAAAATAAAAAAATAAAAAATAAACAAACTTAATAATTGAGATCTAAATTATTAAGATTAAAACGTATATTATCTGCAAACAAATGAAACTTTTTTCGATTGGTTGTTATGTTCTTGGGTGTTGGGGGGGGGGGGGGAGGGGGCAACAAGCAAGTATCATAATTACAAGGCAAAAGGTTGAACACTTCTATTTTCCTTTTTGAGGATTTCAAGTCTGAATGATTATAATTCAGACCTGAAAAACAAATAAATTTCATAATTCAAAGATTATAGACGTTCATCAACTGTAGATAAATGAGACTTTTTCCTAACAATTTTTATGTTCATAGGGGGAGCAAGTATCGAAATTCTGAGGCGTAAGGTTGAACCTCTATCATCTTAGCAAGTGATAGTGATGTCTTCTCCCCCGCGCCAAGGCAATCCATCATGGATTTTTTCAGAGAGCACGAGCTTGATAATTGGCTATATATCCATTCGACTAGCGACTCCATATCATCTGCAAAGTCTTTCATGTGCCATTGCATTAGCTTGGGCACCATTATCTTCTTCTTACTTGTCACTCCAACTGAAGCTTCCAAATACTCCATTTTTGCTCTCTCTAACTCGTTCGCGACTTCATCTGGTCTGTAGATCCTTAGCTGCAACAACACAATATCACCATGAATGAACATGTTTGATTGAACTCAGTATTTAAGATTGAAATTAAAGAAAGATTTTTGAAATTTAATGATCCCTTAAGTTTAAGGATAGGTTCGAAATAGTCATTTCAGTATATACTGAACAGTTTTAGTCCTTTAAATTTGTCAAAAAATAACACTTTTAGTCTACTTTCAAATATTTATCGAACTCTGACATTAATTTCTACTATTGTTTTTAATTCTTGATTCTAGTGCAACTATTTGAGGTGTAATTTCTATTAATTTTTTGTTATATCTTTTTAGAGTCTAGTTAATTTTATGTATGGTATATTTTAGAATTTGATTAGACTTTCTTCTTGGCGTTTATGGTTCATTTTTGTTCCCCTAATATTTTCGTCAAAACTAACCAACATAAATTGTTCATTTTTTGACCGAGACTATAACTTTTGACAAATTCAAAGGACCAAAATTGTTTATCACATACTTAAGGGACTATTTTGTACCTACCCTCAAACTTAAGGGACCATTTTCTCAATTTTTTTAAAAAATGTTTATGTGATTATAAATCATCTCATTAAAGATAAAACGAAAAATATAAAGTCAAATTCTTTATTACTAAATATAAAAATATGTCATTGAATCGACTAAAAAAAAAGAGTATCACATGAATCGCAATGAACTTACTGCAGGTGAAGACCAACTTCCTCGACATAGTGAAAATGTTACATTAGGTTCTGGATACTCAAGACCATAAGCATTCCTCAAAATTCTTTCATTATCATCATTCAGTCCCTTTAAATCCAAAATCAATAATTGAATATGAAAACTAATAAAAATGTGAGTATCGTGTAAGCTTAATTTAGAGTCGATTTCTCATATAGTCATTCAACTAATAGTCATTATCTCATATAGTAACTTTTTGAGATAAGATCTATTGGTTCAGTGACCATCTGAGAAATTAACTTGTTTCGGTTTAGTTATCTAGAGCTATATATGTACTCACATCTTCAATGTCCCTTGGATGCCTAAGAATGAAATGTTCGATAGCTAACGCGTTAAGTACAATACCACCAACATTTATCGCAGCCTGCCAAAAACGCAAGCATGTCATAAAATTAGCAACAAACAAATTATGTAGCTAAATAGGAAAATTTGTTGTTAATTCTATTTAACGATGGTTTACCGAAAGATTATCAAAAAAAAATAATTATTAGCTAGAGTTATTTTTAATAACAGATTATTAGAGACAAAGTTCGTAACTAATTCTAATTTTTTGTAGTGTGTATTTGTATCTAAGTACCATCTTGATTCATCTAACTCCACCGTTACAAAGTTAAAGACTAAAATGTTTGAATTAAGTACTATTAAATTGAGCAAAATCCATCACTAACATGTATAATATTAAAAAAATTGTTAGCTACGAGCTATTTTGCGACAGATTAGAGAGGAAGTTTGTAGGTAATTCCATTTATTTCGAGTGAAATAAACAATGTGCATACCTTATTTACGAGAGACAATTGTTCCTCCTCTGTAGAGGGCAAACCATGTTGTAAAAATGCCTGGATTTAGCATAAACAATGAGTCGTATCATCAATATGCAGGTCAATTTATGCGCATCAAGACTATTTTATTCTTCCTAGCTCCCACAAACACGGAGTTTTTATCTAGCTATTTAATTTTTTTTCTTTTTGACTAGAAAAAAGGCTTAACATGTCTTACAGTACATTCATTATGCAGATATTATAGATATTGATCCAGAATGCCAACTTTTGCTTGTATGTCAAGCAAGTTATGTCCATATTGCTAATTTTTTGCACCATAGTCCTAAAAAATTTCAGAGGAGAAAGAAAGAATTATTAGAAAAGGCAATTTCAATTAATTACTATTTTTTGAAGGGAGTAATGAAGAAATCTTTAATTACTAAAAGAACAGGAATTAGAAACAGACAAATTCCTTAGCTAAACAATAAAATCATCGTTATTCTTTGTTTAGCAATGTATAGAGACAAATTATTATCAAAAATATATATTAGTTACGAGCAATTTAGCGAGATATTATCAAAAGAATATAGTAACTAAGGGCAATTTACCGACAAATTATCAAAAAAAAATTGTTAGCTGCAAGCAATGATCAAAAGAAAATGTATAGCTACGAGCAATTTAGTGACAAATTATCAACAAAACATATTAGTTGCGAGCAATTTAGCGATAAATTATCAAAAGAATATATTAGTTGCGAGCAATTTAGCGATAAATTATCAAAAAGAGTTTAGCTACAAGCAATTTAGTGACAAATTATCAAAAGAATATATTAGTTGCGAGCAATTTAGCGACAAATTATCAAAAAAAGTTTAGCTACTAGCAATTTAGCGATAAATTATCAAAAGAATATATTAGTTGCGAGCAATTTAGCGACAAATTATCAAAAAAAGTTTAGCTACTAGCAATTTAGCGATAAATTATCAAAACAATATGTTAGCTAGTTGCGAGCAATTTAGCGACATATTAGCAAAGGAATATGTTAGTTGTGGGCAATTTAGTGACATGTTAGCCATGGATTATCAAAAGAATATGTTAGCTACGAGCAATTTAGTGACAGATTAATGACCGAATTCATAGCTATTTCCAATTCTTTTATAGTGAAATTTGAAAAAAGTACCTCAACTTTCCCATCTGGGGAAGACATTCAGATATATGGCTTGTGTTGAAAGAAGTTCTTGAGACTTGGATGAAATTCTTGTATGATCCAATCTCTGTATGGCTTCCATCAATGTCTAACAAGATCCCATAAGGATCAAGATTAGATGCGTAATCGTTGATGGCGAACGTTGGAGCATCAACAGGAGCTGATGTACAAGTTTTGCTACATATGAAGCTGCTTTTGGATTTCTTGGATGAAATTATAGATTGTTTTACAATAGAAGTAGATGAACCTTTACTTTCCAATGATGCCTTGTTTAACTTGAGATATATACTTATTAAGCATTTGAGTACTTCTTCCGATAGCTTATTTGGCGTATTGTTTTCCATTTCTATATCTATTGATTGATTGTGGTGTCTGCTCCAGCTTCTTGAACTTCTGGAGCTACTCTCAATTATTTCCTCTGCTTAATTCCGCGACAAAAATAATAATAAAAATGTTAATATTTTTGGATGCTACTAGCTTTTAAGAGAAATTTTGAATAATTTTTTTTTGTCAAACAGATATCAGAGCCTGTCTGATCTTGAAAAAGACTCAATAGCTTCTCGTACAGGCAGGCAATGCCAGTCAATGTGTGTCCCCCGACAGACCAATATCGATAGACTAATGATATATGCATGAAAAAAATTGCAAATATAACGAAAAGGCAAAAAAAACTCATCAAAAACAAAAACAAATTTGGAGTTGATGACAAATGCATCAACAAAATTGAATGTTGGTGACAAGTGCATTAACAAAAATTGGAGTTTGGTGACGTGTACATCAACAAAAATAAAGAAAAATATGGCTAGTAGTTGTAATTATTTTATACGAGCGGTCAAATATGTAACTTTCCTAAGAATAAGTTGTCTTACCGGTGGTAAGATCAATTGGGGTGTGTAAGTCCATGGAGGCACCAACAGAGGCTCTTCTTTCTTTTCGAATTCGATATTGTTTTCTAAGTTGTTGATAGTTACTTGATCTCGAGGCCATAGGGAGTTCAACATCTTTGAGTACAGGGCGAGGAGGCGGTAATTGCTTTGAAATCAGTCGTTGATGCTGCACTTGTTTAAGTTGCAACATTTCCCATTTTTCGGCTAACTCCTTCTCTTTGTACAACTTTAGCTTTAGTACGTCGACTTTTCTCTCTAGCCAAGCTATTTCTTCCTCCGCCATAACCACTTCTTCTAGTAGATGTTGAACCTGCAGTGATGGATTCAGAATTTAAAGTCTACGAGAATTTCAACAAACATAGAGAAGCTTGAAAGGTTAGACGGTTTTTATAATTTTCTTTTTTTTTGACGTTTTTGCATTAGAGTATCTATCTATCTATCCAAAATTGCAAATTAGAGAAAAAACAGTACCAGAAAATCGCTAGCCATTGGAAACATTATCGACGAGTCGATTTTCATAAAAAAAATTAGTGATTTTCTGATAGTAAAAAAAATAATCAGAAGATATATATATCTATGCCCTCCAGCATTCATACAATTTGGTCTTAAGTATCTATTTGACTATTTCTATCCAAAAAATTCAAACTTACGAAGAAACACTATCAAAAGATCGCTAATTTTTTACGGACATTTTCGTGGGAAATTGGCTCGTTGGTAAGAGATTTCAAATAAAAAAGGCATTGGAAACGTTATCGATGAACCAATTTTTATTGAAAATTAGCGATTTTCTGATAGTAAAAGAAACAGATGATATATGTATACATACCCTACAACATTCACACAATTTGGTCTTAAGCGTATATTTGATTATCTCTATCCAAAAAATCAAACTAAACAAAAAACACTACAAGAAAAACGCTAATTTTTTAACGAAAATTTCTGATGGAATATGTTGAAAATTGACTTGTCGGTAAGGGGTTTCAGATGGAAAAGTCGTCAGAAACGTCATCAATGAGCCAAATGTCTAACGGATTTCTTCAGAAAACTTCCTTAAAAAATTAATGATTTTCTGATAGTGAAAAAAGCAGAAGATATATATTTACGTACCCGACGAGGGAGGGTGGAGAGGCAAGGAAAAGGGCCAACATTTGGTCTTTGTAATGCATATTGCAAAACTGTTTTCAATTGAAGTTGCCCATCTAATTCTTCTCGCAATTCCTCAACCTATTAAACAATACGAACATTCAAAAATATCAATAGGTGTGTGTCAGCCACGAGTGTATGACTACAATTTTGAAAAATTCGAACAATAGACAATATTAATATAATTATTACCTCTTCTTCGAGAAGTATTTTTTTTCTGTTTCTCATCACTTGGCTGCATCAAGAAGTCTTCAAATTTCATCATTCAAAAATGAAATACTAATGTTTTTTCCCCTCAAAATTCAAAAATATTTAGACAAGATATGTGTGAATATTTGGTTCATCCACATATTTAAGATATGATAATTAATGCAAAAAATAATTTTTAAAAAAATGTGAACGTGAGTTGCACCAACAAACTTTTAAGGACAAATTGAGGTGACACGGTACGTGATGTCCATGAACTGTTTAAATATTCAACCGTTTGTCTGGTTGTCACAAGGGAATTATAGTGTTGGTTACGGGTTCAACAGAACTCAGTAATCTTCAAGTAAATTTTATGTTCGTGCTAAAAGAATTCATATAATAGGTACTCATTTCGTTTCAATTTATTTGTTTTAGTTAGAGTACACAAAGGGATGCAGAGGCATAGTGTTGGTAACGGATTAGACAGAACTCAGTAATTTTGACATAAATTTTATGTTCGTGCTAAAAAATTCTTTTAATAGATACTAGTTATTTCAATTTATTTGTCTTAATTAGTTACTATTTGGAAAAACAAAGAATATTTTCTTTGATCGTGACTTATAATTCGTTTATGTAATTTCTAAATATGTAAAAAAAACTATATAAATTGAAGATTTTATGTTCGAATTCACATTGAATATAAGTTATTTCGACGCTCGTACTCCGAATCAAATCAAACAAATAGAAAGATATTGTGTATAGATATAGGTTCAAATATAAAACAACATTATATCCGTCGTAATCCCACAAATAGAGTGGCGGATGCACTTGCGAAGGAGGGTACCAAATTGTCGCATCGATGTTTGTCTTGGAGAAGATAGAAACAGACAAGACTGGAACTTTTTTTGTTAGACTAACAAAGTCACCTTGTGACACAATTTTTTGTAATAGTAATAGTATTGTTCTACCCCCAAACACTAACAACAGTATAGCACTGCCACTCTCTTGTAATGATGCATATTAAGTATTAATATAATTATCTTTTCTTACCCAAAAAAGAAGAAGAAGAAGAAGCCATGTTGATAATTATGCATATCGAAACACCAACAATAACAAATAATATGATAATCGAAATAAAATAATATGTGGTATAGAACCCATAATCTTATAAGCTTTGACCTTTATTTTTTGTTCATAAATGAAGTGATGGAAATGGATATACAATCACGAGCATAATATAGTACCTATAAATATTATTGGTAGCATCTTATTTGACTTTGAAGAATAAACATAAAATACTTATATGGTTTTGGTTAACAACTTTACAAGGTACAACTCATGGCATAAATACTCCAATTATGTGATGTAAATATTTTTATCTGTTAACAAAAATTATATAATTTCTTAAAGTTTACCAAAATAAAATAAATGTATTTTTCAATAACAAATTAAGTATATTATTTTATTTTAAATTTTCAACAGGTAAACAAAACTAACAGTTAACGTCGATTGAGAGATCTTTTTACAGTTTGTAGGCACAATATGACACGTATTAAGGATAATTTGAGAGACATCCCCTCAGATTTGGCCTCGTAACACTGACCTCCCTTGTAATTTGTAATATTACATTTACCTCCCTTGTTTTGATTTTCTTAACAAAACTTTTAATCTATTTATTATTAATATATAAGATTGTAATCAGACTAATTTACCTGTTTAAATGTATCTTTTTTATTAATTTTATAAATCAGGATATAAAATTGAATTAAATAAAAAATATATTAGAAGGGTGAATTAGTCAGATTCTAATTTTTTTATATTAATAATAAAAATATTAAAAGTTTTGTTAAAAAAATTAAAATAAAAGAGATAAATATAATATTTCAAACCACAAAGAAGCGAGGCCAAGTTTGAGGAAAGTTCTCTAAGATTATCCCTACATGTTAAACATATTTGTCAATATAATGTTTCTGCCATGGAAAAAAAAAAACAAGAAACAATATCAAGCTAATTCAACTGTTTGACAATAAAATAAAATAAAAAAATTAGTACATTATGAGAAAAGAAGAAAATACATATTCGCTGACTATTATTTTTATGGACAGATACAATATAGGTTTTCCAAATAAAATAGGGTCAAGACGACGAGTAAGGTTTAGGCAACTTAATGGGTCGTGGTAGGATTATTTCACCCAATTCGTTAAATGTTGGGCGGACTAGACAGATTAGATGATGATAATGAATCTGTATTGCCAGTGCCATCATTGGGCTTTGGTGGACGGACAGGACGCCATTGCAAAGATGGTAACAAAAGATGTTCATTTGCCTTCCAAATTGCAGCTTTTTTTTCATTATTATGTGAAAGAATTCGAATAGCTTCGTTCTGTGTAGTGCTTAGAAGTAGCAAAAACAATAGTAGCATCAATATTTTAGTACTACACATAGGAGCTAAAATGTTACAACTATTTATTTGTGATTTCATTCTTGATATGGTTGGAATGAGAAATATAATTGGAGTTTAAATCACAAGGGGATATTTATAGTCATGAAAATAATCAACGCGTTAGCAAAAGTTCAAACTTTTGCAATTTTTAATTTCATGAAAAAAGGGTTTGACCATTGACTTCTAAGGGTTTATGAAAAAAATAATTGAAATTGAGCTAGTCCTATAAATATTAAATGAAAACACATTGGATATATAAATGTGACTTACAATTTAGACCAAAATCATCTGTCCAAAAAATATTAAAACAAAAATAAAATTTAATTTGCTAGCTAGAATGAAATGGATATATGAGTGGTCAATTACGAGTACTCGACAATTGATCAGATCGAAAAGAAGAAAAAGAAAGGTCAACTCCAAAAGACCTTCAAAAAGCTGAGCTTTAGGGGACAGTACTTTTTGTGGTCTTGCACATGAAAAAGTCAAGTATATATTCTATACATACTTAAATATTTATTGAAATTTTTGCTCTAGGAATTAAATTAAAACTTAGTCATTTATGCATAGGTGAATTTTGTGGGTTTAAAATAATTGAGAAAAGAATAATATGAAGAGGAAAAAAGTAAGAATTTTGTTCTTTTTCTTTATAAAATCATTTTTAAAATTCAAGTTCAAAGTTTAAAGATATATGTCGCCCAATTACCAACTTTAATTCAAAATCTCAAAATCAATTTTCTACGTATGTTAGAAGTCAAGTACACCTTTTTCCTCCTTTTCAATTTATAGGGTATAAATTAGGAAATTTGGAATTATTCTTTAAGTTATAAATTAATTAATTCAAATAGTCAAACGTAAAGAAGAGGTAAACCATATATATAAAAATAGAGAGAAAAAGAGAAGGACATTTCCTCTATTTTAAAAGATATAATTTTGTTAAACATTGGGAAAAATTCTAAACTAGTGTTGTAGTCCTCTACTCTAAGCTTATTTATGATCACAAGTCAAACAAAATTTGATCAGTCAAATTGTTATTTTTTTCTATCTAAACTATCATTATTTATGCATTAAAACACATCTAGTTGAATAGACAAAGACAGTTCAGATAGGAAAAAAGATGAACTATTTTTTTATTAGTTCGTTCCTGAAGAATAATATATTTCTCTGTTTGAAAATAATTTATCATGAAATCTTTAGTTATACTATCAAGCATATGCTTTTAGCTACAAATAGGACTGTATAGGGCAAATCGATAAACCGCATCAAACCGACAAATTAAATCAAATCGGAAAAAAAACCCGACTAGTTGTTTGGTTTGGTGTTTGGAAAAAAAACCTGATTATTATAGGGTTGGTTTGGTTTTAACTAAAAAAAAATCAAACCGAACCCCAAACCGATCCGATTATAGATATATTACTTTTAAATTATGTTATACATAAAAATATTTATTAAAATGTAATTTATAAATATTTTTTTAAAATTTTTCATAATTTTTGTTTTCTTTCTTACATTTAGATTTGGACTTGAGAAGCCCATCTAAATAATATACAAAAAAGCCCAGAAGAAAATGAACACCGGAAGCCCAAAACATGTTATGTAATTAGAAAACCCTATTCGGCTACAAATGGTTTGGTTTGTAAAAAATCTGAAACCAACCCGAAAAACCCGAGAAAAATTGATATCGAAAAACCCGACTTTTATTGGTTTGGTTTGGTTTATAGATTTAATAACCCATCACAAATGGTTTGGTTTGGTTTGTAAAAAATCTGAACCAACTCAGTCTATGTACACCCCTAGCTACAAATATACCATGACATGTTTAAAATTTCAAGTTATTTCATGCTTCATCTTCTTTTTTCCCCTTAAATATCATATCAAATCAAATATTACCCGATGAAATAAAAAATATTATGGTACACACTAATTGTACTATCAAGTTTACTATGGTACCAAGTTTGTAATTTTTTTTATTTTCCATTTCTCAAATTAGAATTAATTTTGAATTCTTCAGCCGAAACATAGCTTTTATTTAGACAATAACAAAAAAAATGATGAAGTATTTCATAGATATAAAAATATATACATAATAAGTCCAAACAATGATAGTACGTAAATATCTTCTACGTTATCAGGTCATTCAAAAACGTAATTATGAGTAAACGATAACTATTTACCTGCAATATATGAATTTAAAATAAGTAACATCTACTACATCTTAAATTACACTGATATTGTAAGCTATTTTTTAAAAATCAAATCAACAAAACGATGATACAAAAATCCTATACATTTTAGTATACAACATTGGCAGTTGAGATATTGCAAAAATATGAGTCATATATTGAGATAAAGTTTATATTCATGTTTTATAATACAAGAAAGCTAAAAATAAATAAATAAATAAATAAACTAAGTCAACAACGATTACATTGTCAGTTTGTAAGAATTAAACTCTCTTCTTTTATATGATGTTCAGTGGAAGAGGTTGAAAGAGGTGGAGGACGAGAAGAAACCTCCTTACGACCAACAAAGTTTCTTTGTGATACCTGACTTGCCATGTTACTACGAGAATTAGTACCAGGATTTGATTTAGGAGGACGAACCGGACGCCATTGCAAAGATGGTAACAAAAGATAAGTCTCTTCTTTATGTTCAAGAAATCTTGATGCTTCACTTGTTTCTATTCTTAAAAATAGAAAAAATAACAAGATTATACAATACGTAGCAAAAAAATTGTTATTTGTCATGTTGATTTAATTTGTTGGAAAAATTAAGATGGAATTTGAAAGAGTTTATGATTTTTTTGAAGTTTGTTTATGTGATTATAATTAATTTGTTGTGTATTTATACCCATTATAGAACGTGTTGCTACTACTTTGATTTTTTCATGATTTTCTAATTTTCAATTTTGTGGTGAGATTTTGACCATTGACTGTTTGTGGGTCAAAAAAGAATTAAGCCAAACTAAAACAAAATATTGAACTAGTCATATATATGAGAGGAGAAATGAAAATATAAAATAAATAAAAATAGAATTGGTCATATGTAGAGAAGCAACAGGGCCCTAGTAGTCTGTGTGGGCAAATGAATCATCACTATCTGTGAGAGAATAAGACAACAAAGTTTAGAAACTCAAAAAGGAACCAATTATAAATCACCATAACTGTCTTGTAGTCTCTCAAAGTTTCATTATACCCATCTGCAACACTCTAGACATTTTCTCTTATACTTGTGAGACCGATGACTTGCAGCAAATTAGCAAGGAGAAGCACGACAAAGTTCAATCCAGTTGTTATCTCCACTACTAATAATTTAGGAAGATGTGGACAATCAGTAGTGTCGTACTCGTTACTTCATATCTTTTTGTGTAACTGATGTACCATGGATTTACTGTAATTGTAATGATTTAAACTTGGGATTTTTCAAGTATTTTAAGCATTTATTAGTAGATTTGATTATGTTTTACCTTTGATTTTTAGGAAAAAAGATTTTGACAGCTGAGAAGAAGAATATAGTGTTAGCAGCTGAGTTTTTGTCATCTATGAGTCAACCTACGAGTCGTGGTCCTTTCCACGAGCCGTAAGTGAAACTTGTAGGTGAGAGGTCTGTAATATTAAAGTCAAGTCTGATCCATGAGGAAAGCTACAAGTCGTAAGAACTTCTACAAGCCATAGATGGATGATTGTAGATGACATTCAGATAGTAAAAGATTTAGACTCAGATTACGATTGAAAAAGACGGACCGTACATTGATCTACGGACTGTAGGTCCTGTCCATAGAAGAGATCCTGAGAGGTAACTAAAGATTTCTTTCCACAAATGGACTCCACGAGCTGTGCAAGGACCTATGTCCGTAGGTCGTGAGTCGTTGAATGTTGCCGAATCATACTTTTTCTGCTTTTCCTAGATTTATTTTATTTAGGTTTTAGATGTTTATAAATACGTTTTTAGGTTTTATTTTTTGTACCATGCAATTTAACATAAAATTCATTTAAGAAGGAAGCGTTACATTTTTGCTTTAATTATATTATGTATATAACTGTTTGATACGATTAATATGAATTCACTTCACTAGTACTCATTAAAAAAAGGGGGGGGGGGGGGTTCATAATAGAAGTTTTAGTGCTTCCTACAAAGGAATGACTCAATTCTTTAGGATTAAACTCGAAATTTCAGATTAAGAATTGAAAGTACAGTCGCTATGTGGAGAACACGATGAATTTGAAGATAAAAAGAGAATGAGTATCGGTGTTTGTTATGACGACGTTGGATAGTGTAAAAATGGACCATACGGTGAATCGGAATTAATTTTTAAAATTATGTGTACTAATTAATTATAAAAATGTTCAATTAAAAAATGAACACATGTCCATATTAATCAGATCTCAATACTTTTGTTTTGTATCTCACTTGTCTTCAAACTTGTCTTCGAGAGAATGAGCAAACTACTTGTGCCACCTCAACATTGAAGATTGTATTTATTATATTTTAAAATAATTTAAAATAATATTATAAACCTTATATAATTAAAATATATCGCTGGAGTTTTGACTATAATTGAAAGGTGGTACTTATGCTTTCTCCCTACTTTTGTGACAGACTAAAACAATATATCACATGATGACCTACACATTCATAAATAAATAGAAAAATAAAAAGATTATATATTTTATTCCACTAATTACTACATGACTTGTGGACAATTAGTACGTTGGCCATTCTTTTACTTTCTTTATGAAGCAAGATGGTTGATACATAATAAATGAATAAAACAATGAACTAAATTAAGGTCCATATAGTGCAAAAAAACTTTCAATTGAGTTATTTTAAGAGTCTTGGGCTGTAATATTTACGCATAATACATAATTGTGCTCTTTAACTTGGCTTCAGTTGGTATTTATGCATTTCAACTTTGGATATGCACAAGTAGGCACTTAAATTTGTATAAAATTGAACAAATAGACACATTCGTCTTAAATGGCTATTTGTGTCCTACATGGCGCTCTACGTGTATTATGCCATAGAGGACACGTATGTTTATTTGTTTAATTTTATACAAGTTTAAGTGTCTATTGTGCACACTCAAAATTGGAGGCATAGATGGCAGCTGAATCCAAGTTAAAATACATATTTATGTTTTATGCCTAATATTTATTTAGCAGCAAGAATGGTGCATAGCCTATATATAGATTTTGTTTGCTCGAGCCAAAATAAAAACACGAACCACCTATACTATATTGTTGTGGATGTTGCTTTTATGATGTGGATACTCAATCATTATTGGAAGAAGGGAGAGAAGGAGGATGAACAACTTCTTCACAATCTGCAAAGTTTGTTTTTGATACTTGATCACTTGTCATATCTGTATGAGAATTGGTAGCAGGATTTGATCTGGGAGGACGAACAGGACGCCATTGCTGAAATGGTAACTTAATATATTGTTCATTTTCCCTCCAAACACTTTCTTCTTGATCTTCTTTATGTTCAAGAAATCTTGTTCCTTTACTTGTTTCCATGCTTATATATGAAAAGTAAAAGAAGCAAGATTATACAAATGTAGCAATACCCTCCTATACATTCATCAATTTGTCGATACAAACAAAATAGAGGACATAGAATCGTATCTCCAAAAAGTTACACCAAACTGTTATATACAATCACTAAAAGGAAAGAAATTAGTTATATAGATCTCCTTCCACATCTAAGTTTTTAAAAATTTAACTAGTAAAACAAATTGCCTTGTCAAACCTCCTACTTATGCTAGGTAGTTGCCATTTGTCGAGTTGAAATAGTCATTTCACCTCTTTGGAAAGATGTTGAAAAGAGTAGTAGAAAACGTTATTTTCATTCAATGATACCAATTAAGCCAAAAAGTCCGCTACCTGATTAGCCTCTCTAATATGATTCCTCTCAATTGAGATTTATTGATCTCTTTAGATTTTCAATTTTTTCATGTATGATTTTGACTGTTGACTTCTTGACGTGGCAAATAAATTTAGAAATTGAGTTAGTCATATATATATATGTCAAGCTAATTAAAAAATATATAATAATATTTATTAATCATATTTAGTACACCAAGATATGCTACATTTCCAATTTATTTAAACAGGGAAAAGAGAAAGGACCAAAATCAAGTTTGAGTTTGAGTTTGAGTTTGAGTTTGGTTGGATTGAGGTTCAAGTTTAATTGGGGATTCATTCAAAATAGATAATTTAAACTGAAATCAGTTAATTTTAGTTGACTTGAAGGAAAAAATTCGTCCAAATTAGGGGTATTTATGTTAAGTATAGTAACGGTAAAAGAATATATAGCCCGTTAATATAACAAAAGAAAAAAAATTAACAAATAAACGAAAGGTAGGGATATTTTTGACCCCTTTTCATTTATGTTATTTAGTACAATTATTAGATTAAAGGTGAAAAATGATCGGATTGGATCAAAATTGAGCTGATCAAAGCAGATCAAGACAATAAATGTAGCATATACTCAATTAACCCAAAATTCGTTTGGGTCAATATGTGAAAATAATGGGTCATACTCTAATCTGATCACCCAACTTGACCTAATTAAAATAGACATACCATATATTAAAAGTGAAAATTGTTCAATCCATTTTGACTCATCCGATTTTTAATTATTGAGCCTACCCGGTGAAACTTTGGGCGAGTTACAAAGATTTTGACATAAATTACCACCTCTAGATTAGGTCTAACTCAATTCTAAAATCAAAAACAATTGCGATAAATAAATCAATAAGAAGATGATATAAGTTATTCCATTAATTACTGCATGCCTTATGAAGAATATGTATATTCACCATTATTCTTTTACTTCTTTTGTGAAGCATGATGGTAGATACATAATTTTTTTTTTAAAAAAACAATGATACAAATGTCCCACATTTTCCAAAAAATATAATCGAGTCATTTTTAGAGTTTTAATTAGAAGGTAATAATATTTATTTCTAGGGTTGTAGCAAACATGGATGGTGCATCACCTATTTATCGTCCAAAAACCAAAATAAACACGCCTACCACCTACTATACTGTTGGTGTATGTTGCATGCTTTACGTGGCTTGTTATCTTCAATGGGTAGCCATGCTAATTGCAACTTCCTTATGACCTGGAATAGGATGGGCAACTTCCTTACG
This sequence comes from Solanum dulcamara, assembly GCF_947179165.1. NCBI lineage: Eukaryota > Viridiplantae > Streptophyta > Magnoliopsida > Solanales > Solanaceae > Solanum > Solanum dulcamara. The sequence continues at coordinate 1,208,230 of NC_077244.1, read as the reverse complement.
ACCTGCAAAATTTCTTTTTGATATTTGACTTGTCACATCAATAGGAGAATTGGTACCAGAATTTGATTGGGGAGGACGAATCGGGCGCCATTGCAAAGATGGTAACAAAAGATTTTCTTTTCCCTTCCAAATTATGACTTCTTGTTTATTATCAAGAAATCTTGCTGCTTCACTTGTTTCCAAAATTAGGAACAAAAAAAAAAGCAAAATTACACAAGTAGAAAAAAGATTGTTACTTTTTGTTGCCATGTTGATTTAATTTGTTAGAAAATTAATTATATGATTTTGATGAATTTAATAATGAGATTGTGATGAATCATTAAGACATTTGGTGTATTTATACACTTATTATAACGTGTTGCTACAACTACTTAGTTTGTTTTTTTTCTTCTCAAATTGTTATTTTCAATTTCATGGTATGTGGAATTGACATTGAATATTGACTAATATTCAAGAAATTGAACTAGTCATATGTGAGCAAAAAAAAAAAGAGAATAATTTTAAGTCCTTTAGTTTTATTATGCTTTATTTTTTGTTAAATTTACTCAAAAGTTTGTTGGTATTCCGATAACTTTCTTTGATATAATTTTAGATCTATCTTTTTTTCTTTTTATTACTTTTTTATAACAGTATACTTACAATTGGATTATTTTGCTCACATCTTAATTATTTTTATGGCACCTGATATATATAATTATCTAGCATTTCTATTGATGTTTGGGATGAACAATTTTAATTATTTTTGTAACCTTAATTTTTTTTAAAAAAACTTTATTACTCAACAATGACTTTGTTTGAATCAATCCAACAAGGAGAGTAAAGAGATTTATGACTAGAAGTCCCATAAATAAAATAGAAAGGTTGATTTTATTGTTTCATTTTTTGAAGCATGAATTATAGTATAGGAATTATTGAATAGTAATATAGAGATTAATTGTAATGCGGTGGTTATAATATAGGGATTATTTGTTATTCGATGTATATTAATTGTATTAAAAATTATTATGTAGTGTATATTTTAAAATATTTATTTTAACAAAATAAAATATTTGTTACTATGTTAGGGGTTTGTTTTGTCATTCAATATAGTTTTACCATCAACTTTGTTATTTAGAAATAATATATCATTCGTTACAAAAGTGGTTCACATATATTCCTATCATTATAAAAATGGCTCACATATACTCTTACCGTTATAAAAGTGACCCACATAAACCCTTTTATAGAACGGAAGTGAAAAATTAATTTTAATTTAATTTTTTGATTTTTAATTTTTTTAAAAAAATTGTAGGGGTGTATATAACCCTTTTCACAGAAGTTTTTTTTTGACTTTTTTAATTATCATCATTTGAGTTTCTTATTCTTATTTTATATTTTTCTTTCATTCTTTAAGAAGTAAAAATATAAGAAAAAAAGAAGTGTGAATGGAAAAAGAGAAAAAAGTAATGAAAAAATTATAAACTAATTTTTTCCAGATATATTGTAATTTATTTTTCATAACTGTAAAAAACATTGGGGCATATATGAGTGGAAAAATATATTTGAACATCAAAATAATAAATTCAAATTAACCGTTGAATCAAATAAGCCAAAAAAAATGCGTTTGAGAAGGAACAAATAATTATCATTATTTGAGTTTCTTATTCTTATTTTATTTTTTTCTTTCATTCTTTAAGAAGTAAAAATATAAGAAAAAAAGAAGTGTGAATCGAAAAAGAGAAAAAATAACCAAAAAATTATAAACTATTTTTTTCCAGATATATTGTAATTTATTTTTCATAACTGTAAAAAAAAATTGGGGCATATATGAGTGGAAGAATATATTTGACCATCAAAATAATAAATTCAAATTAACCGTTGAATTAAATAAGGCAAAAAACTTTATTTGAGAAGGATCAAATATAACCCTACATTGATGTTTTATTTAATAAAAAAATAAATTTTAAATTAATTTTTTCACTTTCGTTAGAGGAAAAGAGTACATGTGAGTCATTTGTGAAACAATAGGGGTATATATGAGCTACTTTAATAACGAGAGGTATATCAATTCTAAATGAATCGAAACTCAAAACTAATCATTAATACTTTCTCCATCTCAAAATAAATGTCATTTACCAAAGAAATTATCCCAAAACAATTGTCATCTTAAGAATTCAACACAAAAAATTAGTATCTTATTGATAATGTTCAATTTTCAAGAGACATTTATTAAATAAAAATTATTAAGTAAATCTATTTATTAATTTCTCAATAATGCAATTTTTATTAAGGTGACACTTATTTTAAGACAAAAGAAATAAAACTTATTAATAACATTATAATATTAAATGCTCCACTAGATCTTATAACTTCTCTCCATCTACTTCTTTTGTGAAGCATGACGGTCGATACATAAATGAATAAAACAATGAAAATAATAATAATCCTATATATTGTATCTCTTAACAATGTATTCGTGCTATTTTATTTCTGATTAGCATAAATATCGAGAACTCTATCCATCAATGCTTTGACAGATGGAAAAAAAATCGCCAATAATTTTGTGTCTCTATTGTGAATACTCGTTATAGGAAGAAGGACGTGGAAGAGGACGAATAACTTCCTTACGACCTGCAAAGTTCCTTTCTGATACCTGACTTGTCACATCTATAAAGGAATTGGTGCCAGGATTTGACCTTGGAGGACGAACTGGACGCCATTGCAAAGATGGTAAGAGAAGATATTGTCCTTCTTTATGTTCAAGGAGTCTTGTTCCTTCACTTGTTTCCATGCTTATGAAAAATAGAAGAAGTAAGATTATACAACAATAAGTTGCATAAAAATGGTTATAACTTTTTGCTACCATGTTGATTAATTGATTTAATTTGTTGGAAGATTTAATTTAAGATGAGAAATGTAATAATATTTGATTTTGGTGCAATTGGTAATGAGATTATGATGAAGATTGTTTAGAGTATTTATAACCCTTTCATAACGTGTTATATATTTGCTACGACTTTAATTTGATTTAATTTAATTGTATTGTTTTGAATGTTGACTATTTGGCGTCACATAGAAATTTAGAAATTGAATTGAACTAGTCTTATATTATATGTAAGAGAATCTATGAGCCACTAAATAAAATAAAAAAAGTCATACATTATTATTCACAATTAATTAAATCAATATGGGTATTGTTGTTTCTTGTATTTTTTTTTAGTACTGTTTTAAATTATTTTTTTTGAGTCGAAAGTTTATCAAAAATAATTATTTTATCTCTAAGATAGGAATAAAGTCTATGTACACTTTATTCTTCTTAGACCTCACTTGTGAAATTATATTTGATATGTTATTGTTGTTGAAATTAAATTTACATGAATTGTAATCGTTAATTTGTCTTTCAATTCTAGCATTTTCTTATGATAGCGATGTACCGTTGACATGGGTGCAACTACAGTTCGTTTTACGCATTCTGCAAAATACGATAATTTTAATTTAAATCATATATTTGTTTTTTAAAATTTATTTAATATATGCAATTCATAAATTCAAAACATTATAAGCGGTCTTTTCAATAATTTTTTTGATATAACTTTGATTCTGATAATTGGTCAAATCGACTTAGGTGAAAGTGAAAGTTGATTTGACCAATTATCCTATCGATGCCTAAGTGAAAAATCGTGTCAACTTTAGGAGGTTGTCGATGGATTCCGCCTCCTTATTATTTCACCACCTACTTGACACCTTTCATAAGCTAGTACGTAATCTAATATATGTATTGATTTATTCCGCTAGTGATCAATCAGACGTGTATATAAAAAAAAAGTAACATTTTTTGTTTGGAATAAATCTTTTTGTCACCTTAATAAAATCTACGAAAAACGATCAAAATATCCCTAAAGTGTGAGGAATTCATAATATTTTTCCACTATTAATAGTTTGATCCAATCATATCTTCATACTTTGTTTTTAATTATACCAAAAATGCCCTCACATAAAATATATTTGTCTCTCAACCATGCCTTTGGTTTGAATAATTATTACCTCAAGAGAATAGAAGTCTAAGACAAATATCCACTTTGTTCCCCTTTTTCCCCACACTGACTTGGCTTGTGACTTATGAATAACAAGTCATAAAAAAGCATTCCAACATTCCATTAGTGTTGTCCAGAAGAATTTTTTTTCCTTCGATTCGAATTTAAAATTTCTGATTAAATATAGAAGATTTTCATAAATTCCACGACACTCTTTAAATATGACATATTGAAATTTCTTGAACGTCGTAATATCTTGGCTTATATAATATGCTTTTGTATTTGTAGTAAGGGGTGTCAAATAGGTGAGTCAAATTGATATTGAACAGATAAAAATGGACTATGTTAATAAATAAATAAATATATATATATATATTAAAATTGAACATATTTTGAAAATTATTTTTAGGAGAAACTACCTTATTACAGAAATATTCTTACAATATTTACTAATTCTCCTATAGTTTGAAATAATTATGTTTTATATCACTAATTAATAATTTAATATATACTAGATTTAAAGTCAGATAGACCTAGATACATGATTTTTGCTACCAGATAAGCGAGAAAAGGAGGAAAGCGAGCGAGATTTGTCTATATATCAAAGATACATGTGAATCACATTAGATACACACTAGATACATGCATGTATCCGTATGTATCTGGTGTGATTCACATGTATCGGAAATACCAGATACATAAGAGAATGGTGAGCGAGATGAGAGGGAGGCGAGGAAGGTGAACGAGATTTGTCTATATATCTTATATACATGCGAATTCACTTAGATATAGTGTATGTAGAACAAATTATATTTAATTTTAACTCATGTAATCCGAGATTCATGTATCTGGACAAATCTGAAGACACCAAAATCTGATAAAATTCGTAATATTGTAAACTACCAAGTATCTAACTAATTAACTCCTAAACTAATGAAATTTTTGCAAGTTACCCAAATTTTTATGAGTCGATTCAGGCTATTTATTAGCCAAGTTTTTATATGAACATAAATGAAAATGGGTGGTTCATTGACCTCATTTTGTCTTATACTATAGACAAGCTTAATAAAGTTCGATATTAATTACTAATAACAACGTTTGCAATAAATAAATAAATAAGATTATAATATTAAATGCTCCACTAATTACTGCATGGCTATAGTGGGCTATGAAAGATTAGTACATTGGTGATTCTATGGATACACAAAATAAATAAAACAATGAAACATCGCATATAATATTTTCTAATATTACAACGTTATATCAAGAGTCTTGGAATATATATTTTATTTTCTTAACAATGAGTCCGTGCCACTTTGTTTGAGTTCGAATATCTCACTAGGTATCTGTCAACTCTCATTAGTATAATTACTATCAGATAATTTTATTTATTAATACTCTGACAAATGGAAATAAATCATCTTATATATTTTGTTTCTGATGTGGATACTCGTTACTGAAAGGAGGAAGTGGAGGAGGATATGCAACTAATTCTTTACGACCAGCAAAATTAATTTCTGAAATCTGACTTATTGTGTTTGTAGGAGAATTAGTACCAGGATTAGATCTGGGAGAACGAACATGACGCCATTGCAAAGATGGTAACAAGAGATTTTCTTTTCTCATCCAAATAATTACACTTTCTTCTTGATCTTCTTTATGTTCAAGAAATCTTGTTGCTTCAATTGTTTCCATGCTAAGGAACAAAAATAAAAGCAAGATTATACAACGAGAAATTGCAAAAATAATGTTGTTATAACTTTTTGCTGCCATTTTGATTTAATTTGTTGGAAAATTAAGATGTGAAAGGTAATAATATTTGATTTTGATGAATTTGGTAATGGAGATTCAGTGTATTTATAACCCTTTCACAACGTGTTATATATTATTACTAAGACTTTAATTCTTTTGAAAATCTCTATTTTCAAAAAAATAATAATTCATGGTTTAATTTTGACTGTTGACTACTTTGAGTCACAAATAAAGAAATTTAGAAATTGAATTGATTTAGTCATGTATATATGTGAGAAAAACAACTGAAAAAGAGAAAAAGAAAAAAAAAGAGGAACCTATGCTACTTCTCACAATTTGTTTAATTAATCACACAAGATTGATGTTTCAATTTACTTACATGCATCTCAAAAAATTATTGGTCATTCGAGTTAACTTTCTTTAATTTATTTAATTTTAGCACTATTAAAAAAATATAAAAATCGATAAAAAAATCGACCACCAAAAAAAATTCAAAAAAGCTGAAGGTCGGTTTTTGACTAAATATTTTTTAAAAATTATTTTTTAATAAAATCGACCTTCAGAAGTCGGGGTTTTTTAGCACCAAAAATAAAAAAAAATGCCAACTGACCTGCGGAGGTTGCTTTTTGCAAAATAATTATTTTAAGAAAGAAATAAATCAACGGAGGTCAGTTTTTTCGCGAAAAAATGAATTTAAAGAGTATAAATAAATAAAAATCTGAGTCTTAAACCAACAAATACACCAATGGTCTAGCGGTAAAGACAGGGATTCAATCTCGAGAGATCGATTTTGAAGGTCTATTCTTAGTGAAAGTAGAAGAAATACATTCCACAAATAATATTTTATATTGATTGTGTCGTTATCCCCACCTTCGATCATATACCCGTTCACACCATCTCCAACCCCTATCCACGTCCTCACCTCACATAATATTTGTTAAGATTAGACTATTAGAATAATATTTTTTGCTTATACACCAAACATAAGAAATTAAACTAAAAAACTCACTTATTTTCTTGAAAAAATATTTTTCTTAAAAAACATTTTCTTCTGTACCACCCATAGTTGGATTTCACACACCAAGAAGATCAAAGAGACTTATGACTTCTCTTTTTGACTTGTGGATAACTAAAGCATAAACAAGAAGGTCAATTCAAAATCCTTGTTGTAATTAGGGTTGATTCTATTGCCTATTTTTTTCAAGTCAATTTCATCAATCATGTTAGGAGAAAAGAATAGTTTGTTGCATCCATTAGTAATTAATTCAATTTGTTTTGTATACATGACTCGATACAATTTTTTTAAAAAAAAATGTAAAATTTGTTTACAACAACATAAATAACAATATAATTACATATTAAGTGAAATCTTATAAGTAGGATTTGCAGAGAATGGTGTGTATGCAGTATGCAGATCTTACTCTTATCTTGTACAGGTGAAAACGTTATTTTCGAAAGATCTCAAACTCATATTGATATGAGAAGAATTACAATTAATAGTATTTTAATTTTTGTATAACTTTTTAATATTTAAATTTAAATTTTAAAATATTAAGTTGATCTAATCCAATTTTAATTTTAAACTTCATCAAATTGATTATCGGAAAGCAAAAAGTGCCAAATAAATTAGGACGTTAGAGGGAGTAGGTATATAAGTCTCCAATCCTATACAAACGATTTTAGATAAATTAGAACATATTAATTTGAACTCTTCAGGAAAAAAAAGTGTCTATAATCTCTATATTTAGAATAATTCCAAAAGAAAAAACAAAACTCAACTTAAACGCTTTGAAGTTTTTTATATAATTTGCTAGATAAAGTATTTTATTTCTAATTGCCTTAATTCTAAACAACAGCGAGCCGTTAAATAGGTTATACCATGGCCCGAATTCGGATTAATTGAAATTTAATATTGGTATCAAATACCGTGTGGAAAATACAAAATAAATCATTGTGTCAAAGTAATTTATATATTATTTTTTTTCGTTTGAGGTCTTTTATTACCCTATTCATTCATCTTAATTTATCCGGCACACTTTAATTAGACACTAATTTAAGAAATAGACTTTTGAAACTCACGATATGGAATATAAATCATCATTTCATTAATAGTAAAAATATGAAGTATGATTGTGATACAAAATGTATATAAAAAAATAAGATTTCAATGAAACATAAATTAAAGTTCCTCTAATATCATAAGACACTATCAGCTAATTACAACAGTATTCAGGTCAATTTGTGCTTATTTAAACTATTTTTTATCTAGCTCCCACAAACATGAATACCCGCTAGCTCTATCAGTCAAGACTTAGACGGATGAAAGAAAATCACGCAACGTTTTTTTGTCTTTGTTGTAGATATTCAATATCATTGGAAATAGAAAGTGGAGGAGGAGGAGGACGAACAACTTCCTCACGTCCTGCAAAATTCTTTTCTGATACTTGACTTGTCATGTTCGTACGAGAATTTGTACCAGGATTTGATCTAGGAGGACGAACTGGACGCCATTGTAGAGATGGCAACAAAAGATAATTTTCTTTATTATGTTCAAGGAATCTTGCTGCTTCACTTGTTTCAATCCTTAGGAATATAAAAAGAAGCAAACTTATACAAACAATATAAAAAAAGTTGTTACTTTGTGTACTAATTGCCATGTTGATTTAATTTGTTGGAAAATTTATTAGCTGAAAATATATATAATTAATGCAGGATCAATATAAATTTTTGGTGAAGTAATTTTGTGATGAGAATATAATGAAAGTTTATTTTTTGGGTGTATTTATACAACTTTCATAACGTGTTGTTAGTTTCAATTTCAATATTTTTGACTGTTGACTATTTAATTGACGTAAAATTTACAGAAACTGAATTGAAATAGTCAAGCTGTGATTTTATTTTATATTTTTGAAAGAGTCATATATATGTGAGAGAAGAGACTCAAAAATTGAGAGACTCAAAAATTGACTTTCATAATATTTTAAAAAAATGTTTTCTGCCCATTTATTTTGACAAGAAAAATTTAAAGGTACATAAGGAGAGAAAAAAAAGTTGCACCAATTTAGTATGTTTATACAACTAATTATCGTAGGCGGATGAATTATATTTTTACAATATCAGGTTCATCTAAATTTAATATTTTAAAGCTGACTATAAATTGAATTAAAATTACCATAAATAGTAGGCGTAAACCTACAACGTTTATAATATGATAAGTTCAATACTAAGAGATCTCTCAATGCTCATTTTTTAATATAAAGGACGTTTAAAAACAATGAAAAGAAAATGAAAAACTATAAAACAAAATTAAAAAAATTCAATTCTCTTTTAATTTTTTATATTTTTTATTTTTCTTTATTATCTGTAATTTTGTATGCAAACTTATTTTAAAAAAATTATAGGATTAATTATATTCTTGATCCTGGTATACGAAAATAAGTTTGCTATGTAAAGTATAATCTTTTTGTTACATACATACAAACGAAAAGTATTTCTTCTTTCTTAATCAGAGGTCTCAGATTCTAGTCCTCCTGAGTACGAAATCGCTTTTATTAAGGAACGCATTATCCCCCCAAATGAAATTTTCCGGCGTTAATTTAATCGGACTTCAATTCAAACACTGAATGCCGGACGAAAACAAAAAAAAAGTTTTTATAATATTTGAAAATCATAAGAAAATATTTGTTCCCAACTAAAATCATGGATGACTTAATGGGAAATTTGATTTTATAATCTATTACAAATATAATTTTTATAGTGTCATCCTCTTCTATTTTATTTATAATTAAGCTGTTATAAGAGTAAATGTAACTTTCTATAATAAACGGGAATTTGTAACATGGGAGTAAAGATAATTCTTTACTACTATATATCAAGTGTAAAAAATACACCTATTACACCATCAGCGTATATAATATCACGCTTCAGTTATAGAGTATTATGTAACTGTCAAACTCCAAACTCATGTTTTAATCTCATACACAATTTATTAGGAGGGAGAGGAGGAGGAACAACTGTTTTCTGATGGACAAAATTCCTTTGACCGACTATGGTTGGCGTAATCTTACTATTGTTGCCACTATAGGGCTTTTATTGGTGGCGGGATTGAATGATGGTGGTGAGACTTGACGCCACTGGAGAGATGATAACAACAACAACATATTTACATTTTTTGTCCAAAGAACCCCTCCTCCACTTCTTCCTCCTTCTTGATCACCATCAAGAAGAATTCTAGTAGCTTCATATTGTGTGATGGTTGAAACAATGTTAACCACCAATATAGCTAAAAGAATAGGGCTTCTTTGATTTCTCATATTAAACTAACGAAATTCGTCACTAATTCAATTTAAGAGTAAGAAATTATATTATTAATGAAGTTTCTAGCTGATTTCAATATTTTTTGGAGTAAATGTTATATGATGAGAAAATGATTGAGAAAATGATGGTGTATTTATAATGGTTTTATAGGTTAAAAATAGGATAATTTATTGGACTTGTTTCATTCTTTCCAATTATTTTGACATTTGACCAAAAAGTCTGAAAGGAAACTTTAATTTATTAAAGAGATGGTCGAAGCCGAAAGTATAACCGTGGAAGTTATTAAGACTTAAATAACATGCAACACGCCATGCACATGCCATACGTACTTATATTTAACATTAGCCAAAGATCTTTGGGTTCAAATAAAATCTTGATAGAAAGCGCACACTCGTTTTATAAGGGTCTGTGAATTTGAATTAGTAGGGAATCTGATCTGGACTTTATACATGGTCATGTTAGAATCGAAATAATCAGGTATCATGCGAAATTGCTAGTGAAGCGAATCTCGATAGACCATGAGTAAGAATATAAACGAGAAATATATCAAAAGAGATATAAAAATTTAACGTGGTTTGATCAATTGACCTACATCCACAAGAGGAGATGAGCAATGTAATCCACTATATATAAATATGAGAGTACACAATATAGAAAGAAATAACCTTACACAATTCACTCAGAATAAAAAGAGGTTCACACAAGTGTTAACGTAACACTTGTGTGCCACAAATTCTCCCCTCTAAACAAAACTCTTAAATCCCCTAAGATTACATTGTGAATGCTACCAAGTTAGAAGGAATGAACTTTTATTTATAGAGTCATAAACCTTTTTTCCAACAAGAAAAGGGGACTAGCCAGATATGGGGATTTTGTATTTTTTTTAGGGAAAGAAAAACTCAATTATTCTAGGAAAATCAAGGCAAACACCCAACAGGTCGAAGCGCGAATAATGGGGATTCATTCCAATAGTAGTTTTGACGTTTATACTGATATTAGTTATGTTGTTCAAGGATTTAAGTTATATATATGTACGAATGATATAATACTATCCGTATATTTTGACCATTTATACAAGATAACTTTTTTTTTAACTCCAGACCCCACGTTGTGGGATTTCACTGGATTGTTGTTGTTGTAACTTATTTTTTTTTATGATTATCAATTAATAATTTGATAAAAAAAATATGTGTAATTATCCAAAGTTTATACTGAAACTACATTCTTTTAGGACTTAGTTCAATAATCCCAGGGCTTTCACTTCAACACGTCTTCGCTCGTGATCGCTTAGAGCCCCCTTCCATCAATAGTTATATGCACTGATGATATAATGATTTCTTACACTATTAATATATTTTAACTTTTTAACACTACCCAAAACAAAAAAAAATCACAATAGGAATTAATGAAAAAATTGTGGTATTGAACATGATTTTTTCATTTAGTTTTCACCAAATCAGCTCACTGGGTGGGAAACAGATTATCACCGAAATTGTTTCCCATCATGCATTTTTCAGTGAATTAATTCAATAAAAAATAAGTGAGAAAATCATATTTTATAGCACAAAGTTCCTACTAATTCGTGATGAAAGAAAACTTTGTTTCTAAATACTATATTTTGACAAATTTCTATACATATAATTATCTTTTAAATAATCTGATAGCATACATAATTTTTTTTTTAGATCAAACATATATCAAACGGCCCTTACATTTTAGGTAGTTGATGGTCGGCTCATTTGAACAAATTACATGGTATTTAATTTGTAACCGTCCAAGTGGAAATATATAGTAGTAAATATTATTTGCAATTTGCACCTATTAAATTATTAAATTTTTACTCTAAAGTGGAATAATACATACCGGCCTTAATATTTAGTAAGGATTTGACTTTACTATAAATAAATAAATAAAAATATATATAATGTGAACCATAATAATGACTTCTCCCATATTTTTGGAGGTCAAAAACAACCTTTTGCACGCTTTTGGATTGGATTTTATTTGTTTGCGTTTGCTAACTTTACGATTTTTTTTCTTTCATATGTTTTTATTTCTAGCATTAATTATTTTTTAATATTTAAAACAAATCATCAATTAATATAAATATTATGGTAAAATATCCTAATCAATTATTTTCTTAAAAAAAATATGCCGAGTTCAAATTGAACAAGTAAAAATAAACGAATGAAGAATGTTAGATTTGCTTTTGTACTTCACAAAAACAGTTTAACTTTGTCCATCATTAGAAGTTCACATAAGGCCAAATGTTATAAGTTTCATAACCTTATTATTTTCTAAAAAATATGCAAAGTTCAAATTGAACAAGTAAAAATAAACGATTAAAGAATGTTTAGATTTATTTTTGTACTTCACAAAAACAGTTTAACTTTGTCCATCATTAGAAGTTCACATAAGGCCAAGGTTATAAGTTTCGTAACCTTATTTTTTGTCGTTACATAATGTCACATATCAATAATTTTAATTATAAATCTTTCAGAAAGTAAGGTACATGATAGACATACCATAAAAAAAGATAAGGTAAAATATAAAATATGATTATTAAATAATAAGTGAAGACAAAATGAAAAAAATAATAAGATAATCACGCGATCACATCAATTCGATTTTTACACAAAATGAGATATTTTGTCATGTTACATAACAATAAATTTAACAATAATGTATAATAATAAAAAATTTAAGCAACAATCAAAATAAATATATTATATTTAAACTAACAATACAATACAATAGGAAAATATAAGTTAAGCAGCGTGTAAAGAAAAATACATACTCTAATACATAAATATGTTTTTTAATTTGACATATATCGACACTTATGTGTTTCAACTTTTGACATGTATAATAGACACATAAATTGTGCGTGGGTGAGTGAGTTAATTTGAGATCCGGTGCTCCCGCCAACAATGGACACTTATACAAACAGAAAAAGCTCACAGAGAAAGATTCAACGATTCCTATCCCACAGCTTTCGCTTCTCGTCTCCAACAATGTCACATCCATTCATCACTCATTCACACATCCACTTCACTCAAGCAATTCATCGAACACTTGATCGGCAGTCACCGTATGCACACTTTTCTGAAAAAAATTGCCGATTTGTTTCAATATCTCTGTTGGGGGGTTATTCAGATCCTCTGTTTTCTACCTAAATTCTTGAATTTACCCTAATTTGTTTGGAATGATAGACTGTTGAGTAAGAGAATCGAAGATTGCCGATTTGGTTATATCTTTTGGGGGTATTTCGAAATCCTCTGTTTTTCCCCAATTACTGGAATTTACAAATGGGGTTTCGATAATTTGGTACTGTGTCATGGATGTATAGCTGAAGAACTGGTTTTAATTACTAAAGATGGTATGTTGTTTATCTTTTCACACTCGATAAACAGTGAACTGCATTGATACTTTTTATAATAGTTGAAATTAGGGAATCCCAATTTGTTTGAAATGATAAAATGCTGAGTATAGTAGTTGGGTGGGTATTGGGGATTCTTTGTAAGTGACTTAAAGATTTGCTGATTTGTTTATATCCTTTGACGGGTTATTTTGATCCTCTGTTTTTCCCCGAATTCTGGAATCTACGAATGGGGTTCTACTAATTTGTTACTGCTCATGGATGAATAGGTGAATAGTTGATTTGAATACTAAAGATGGTATGTTTATCTTTGCACACTCCATAAACAGTGAACTGCATTGCTCTTTCCTTACTCTTTCTTTTCGATCTATACTTGTGATCTTTTAGTGGTTTTTGTTTTACTAGTTGAAATCAGGGAACCCCAACTTGTTTGAAATGACAACCTGTTGAGTATAGTAGTTGGATGGGTATTGAGAATTTTTCGTAAGAGACTTAAAGATTTCCGATCTGTTTATCTCCTTTGGGGGTTATTTTGATCCTCTGCTTTTGGCTTTCTGATCTGATGGAAAGGTAAACTGTATGCAGAGCACTCCAGTAAATATCATTGTGGGCTCTCATGTGTGGATTGAGGATCAATCCGTTGCTTGGATTGATGGACAAGTATCACAGATTAATGGACAGGATGTTCAGGTCCAGACATCTGATGGGAAGAAGGTATGTTACCTCTTTTACGCCCGGAACATTATTTTATTCTTGCAGTTTCAGTTTGCTTATTTGTTTTCCTCTGACAATTTCAGGGTGTATTATGGAATCCAATAGAATGAGATACTTAACTAATAAACTGATTTTATATATGCTAACTGATTTATCTATCTACAACAACAATCACATACCTAGTGTAGTCCCACAAGTGGGGTCTCGAGAGAATAGGATGTACACAGACCTTACCCTACCTTTGTGGGGTAGAGAGATTGTTTCTGATAGAACCTCGGCTCAAAAGAAATGTAATCAAAGTAGGATTGAAAGGAAAATAATGATAGCAAAATAAACAAAGCAAGTGAAGTGATGTAGTAGTAAAAATTGAAGAATAAGATAAGATGTGGATACTAAATAATATACTAAAGAAGGAGAAGATGAGAAGAGGAGACTAGTCCCCTGCCTCTTCCACATAAAGGCACGACAACACTCGGCTACCTACTACCCTTCTAACCTAATCCTCGACCTCCATACCTTCTTATCTAGGGTCATGTCCTTTGTAAACTGGAGATGTGTCATAACCTAGCAATCACCTCCCTAAGTTTTTCTTTGCCCCACCTCTACCTCTCCTGAAACGTGCTATAGCCAGCCTCTCACCCGTCCTGAAACATACAAGCTCACATCTATAGCCTATACCTGCCTCTGTAAGGGTAAGGTGTATATCATTTCCATATTTGTAAAGTACCTTGCACCTATGAATGTCTGCACTCCAATAGCTTCCATCTCAAGAGGAGTGTGAGGAGTATCTGACATATATTTGAATTGTCTTTCCAACCGGTATCTAATGTGCTATATCCTCCTCTGTTTGTAAGGTTAAGGTATATGTCACTTCCATATTAGCTTAAAAATTATATTATATTCACAGGAGGAATGTGAGAAGTATTGACTTATATCTGAACTATCTTCCCACTATATCCTTTCTTTCCTCTTATATTGGGACTATTTGCTCTGTTTCTCTCTTTTGTTTTCTACCGGGGTCTTATGTGATACAAGGATGCCTACCAAAGTGACAGGTAAGTTTTATAGAATAACTATAAGGCCGACAATGTTGGATGGTAGTGAATGTGGGTCTGCTTAAGTCCAACATACCCACAAGATTAGTGTTGCAAAGATGTAGATGCTAAGATGAATGTGCGTTTATTCATGATTATATGACCACATTCACCAGAAGGTGCACGTAGCACGCGTTGAGCATAAAATGCGGGAAGGTCGTTTGAGATGGTTTGGACATATCTTGTGTCGACCTACAGATGCACCGGTCTGTAAGTGTGAAAATATACTAAGTAAAGGTGTAAAAAAGGGACGGTATACCTAAAATCATATAGAAGAAGTTGCCTCAGAAGACCTACAAATCTTTGGTATCAATGAAACTTTGCTAAAGATAGGGCACAATGGAAGAAAAAGATCCTAGATGATATATACTAGTTGAGAAAAGGTTTTAGACTTGTTAGTAAACTTCTACTATTATTATTATTGTTGTTGTTATGTGTATATTTAACTTAGTTTTACTTCATTTTATTTAGTACGATGATGATAATATGAATTGAGCCTAAATGAAGAAGTGGGGGTTCATATAGTCGACCCTAACTTGTTTACGGTAGTAGTTTCTGTTTTTTTTTTGTTTGTTTAAGAATGCATTAATAAGCTCTGTCTCGTTCCCTCTTACGTTGTGTTGTCACAAAATTTATGCAACAGACACAACTCTAATTGGCAATGTCTTCACTTGTAACTGCTTACCTATCTTTCACTTTTCAATTCATCTAGGTTACAGTAAATTTATCAAACATATATCCCAAAGACGAAGATGCTCCTGCTGGTGGAGTTGATGACATGACCAAGTTATCATATTTGCATGAGCCTGGCGTCTTGCAGAATTTGGCTTCAAGATATCAACTCAACGAAATCTATGTAAGTTCATGGTCCAATTTCTGTAAATTGGTGAGAGGAAAAATGAATTGTTGCATCTATGGGTGGTTCTATCATAATGTGACATTATGACAGACTTATACTGGAAGTATTCTCATTGCCATCAATCCATTCCAAAAGTTGCCTCATCTATATGATCGCCACATGATGGAACAATACAAGGGAGCACCGCTTGGCGAATTAAGTCCTCATGTCTTTGCTATTGCTGATGCTGCTTACAGGTACTCCTGTTTCAACTTCCACTCCACATGATTTATCCCTAAACACTATACAATTGTGACTAAGATTATAAAATGAATCAGGCAGATGATAAATGAAGGTAAAAGCAATTCGATATTGGTCAGCGGTGAAAGTGGGGCTGGTAAGACTGAAACTACTAAAATGCTTATGCAATACCTTGCTTATTTGGGCGGCCGTAGAAGCACTGAAGGTCGAACTGTTGAGCAGCAAGTTTTAGAGGTAAACTGTATGATCTTGATGAGTCGAGCTTGTTTAAACTCTTTTTCTCCTTAAACTTACAAGAGTAGGTAAACCAATGGCAATTTTTGCTATTGAGGCTTTAGTTCTGCATAACTTATGTTATCTTTACATGCTGAAGCTTTGTGGCACAAATTCTGCATTGGCTAGGTAGTTTCTACATGCTGAACATCTGAAGTACATGACATGAAACCATTATTTGATAAAATATATGAAGTATGGTAATGCAACTCTATTAGCTCTACGAGTGGAGAAAGAATTATGGTAATTTTGTGTAACATCTCTGATTTGAATGTGTGGCAATGAATGAAACATAAGATACATTAAAGGATAAAGTTTTAGACAGAATGAAAGAGGTGAAACTAACTGAAGTGAGAATCCTTACTGTAATGTGCGAAATTTTTGAGAAAGGTACAGTTTAATGTAATTATGTTAAATACAATGATTTTTATTACTTTTATAGATAACTATTATGAAATAATGGTATAGACTAGATGTCTGTGAAAGTTCTGAACAAAATGACTTGGTAAGATCAACAAAGATTTTCTGAATGGCATTCAAAAGAGGTCATTCTTGGTTCTGATGAATTCACTAGCATTTTGCTTTGTTATAGACTTGTAGAAAGCTTGTAGAGGGGTCACTATGCTCTATGTGAATATATCATTATACCTTAAAATCCTTCTCATTTATTTGAATATAATAATCTTGAAAATACCTGTTTCATTTCTAAAAAGTATAAATCATTAGGGAGGAGGGAGCTTCAAGCTTAAGGGTCGTCAGTCATTTTCTTCTTCCTTCTTACTGGCTTGTTATTCTTTTAACTCTGTTTTATCTCCAGTCAAATCCAGTACTTGAAGCATTTGGCAATGCCAAAACAGTTAGAAATAACAATTCAAGGTGAGATGTTGTTCCACTCATGCATCCAATCAAGAAGTGACTCATTTAATTGTTTCGGCATCTTCTGAATGCTTAAACTCATGTTGTTACAGTCGTTTTGGTAAATTTGTGGAGATTCAGTTTGACAAAAATGGAAGAATATCTGGTGCAGCTATTAGAACTTACCTCCTTGAAAGATCTCGTGTTTGCCAAGTTTCAGATCCTGAACGCAACTATCATTGTTTCTACCTTCTATGTGCAGCACCCCAGGAGGTAATTGGATTTCAAAGCTTCTCTCCTTTTTATTTCTTTTAGCTCTTGATGAAACTTATTTGATAGTCTTGATGTCCTTCTGACAGTTTTCCTATCTTAACAGGAGGTTGAAAAGTATAAGTTGGGGGATCCTAGATCATTTCACTATCTTAATCAATCGAGTTGCTATGAACTAGTAGGTGTTAGTGATGCTCAAGATTATCTGGCAACAAGGAGGGCCATGGATATTGTTGGCATTAGTGAGAAGGAGCAGGTAATGCCCTTGTTCCTTTAGTTTGTGCTGCAGTTTTTATTTTGATTCAGAGTCAAAGAAGTTACTCATTTCTTTTTCAGGAAGCAATTTTTAGAGTAGTGGCTTCCGTTCTTCATCTTGGTAACCTTCAGTTTGCAAAGGGCAAAGAAATTGATTCATCAGTTTTAAAAGATGACAAGTCTAAGTTCCATCTTCAGACTGTTGCAGAGCTTCTGATGTTTGTTCTTGGCTTTCAAATTTTACTTCTCTCTCTTAATGTATTCTTTGTTGACGAGAGTTTGATGTGATTCAATTCTTATATCAGGTGTGATCTTAAGGATTTGGAAGATGCACTATTGAAACGTGTAATGGTCACACCTGAAGAAGTGATAAAGAGAAGTCTTGATCCTGATGCTGCAACTGTTAGTAGAGATGGGCTTGCTAAAACATTATATTCTCGCTTGTTTGACTGGTATGATTCTATTGTCTCAACCAGATTGTTTAATGTGGTTTGTTACTGATTATTTGACACTAAGGTGTACAGTTTTCCACTGTTTACAGGTTGGTGGACAAAATAAATAACTCGATTGGTCAAGATCTGAACTCAAAATCTCTTATTGGTGTTCTTGACATTTATGGTTTTGAAAGTTTTAAAACTAATAGGTAGGCGTTAAATCATTGGACGACACTGGATATTGTTGAATGTGGTGTTTTGAAATTTGACTCTTTTGACTTTTGTGTTCCAGTTTTGAACAATTCTGCATTAATTTCACAAATGAGAAGCTGCAGCAACATTTTAACCAGGTATTTGTAGTTGAAATTTTAGAGAATTTATGTCCATCTCTTCTAAGCCAAAACTGAATTTGGGTATATTTGTTTTCCAGCACGTGTTCAAGATGGAGCAGGAGGAATACACTAGAGAAGAGATCGATTGGAGCTACATAGAATTTGTGGATAATAAGGATGTTCTGGATCTTATTGAAAAGGTTTCCTCATTTAGTTTAGCAGAGAAGCTCTCCTCAATATGTACATCCATTTCTGTTTCTCTGCATTCTACTTGTTTTGTTTAGTGAGTTTTGATCAAATTTTTCTTGGATTCTGACTTTCTAATACTAATTTGCATGCATGTGTCTTTCATATAAATGGCAATGGTAAAAAATTGATGTTTTCTCTATCTAAAACCCAAATAAAATTGCTTACTAGAAAGATTTTTGTTGAAGACATTGATATAGATTTTCTTCTTCAAATCAAGTTTTTTCTTTCTTTGATCTTTCTTTCCTTTTTTTTGAATGTATGATACTAAAGTATATTCTTGTCAAATTGTAAAAAGATCAACTTAGTCTTAGTTTGATAGTTATAGACACAGGTAGCTTCCAAATAAATTTGGTGTTATAATATGAAATCACTAGAAATTATTCAATTGATGCAACTTGAATTTTTTGCAAGAGAAATTAATATCATTTTATTTTTATTCACTTATTGATTTTGTTAGATCTTTTAGTTTCTTTTATCGTGGTATTCTCTTTTAATTTAATATTTTAGTTTTCTTTCTTGTATTACTCCATTATCTTGGTTTGCCAGTGGACTTCTTTATATAGTTTGTGTAATAAAACCTGTTTTTCTATTTAGGAAAACAGCTCTATTAGGTCCAAATAGATTCAACTATTGTATTTGAAGTTACTAAAAGTTACCGGTGCAATAGAATTTCTGCAGAGACACCATGCGTTTCTCAGCATTTACTGATTCCCTTGTTCATCACTTTCCACTTAAAAGAGCCTACCAATTTTGTTGTACTGCACCATTTTGAGGTATCATTTTGTAAGTTGATTTGTATTGCTTTTGCAGAAACCTGGAGGTATCATCGCTCTTCTTGATGAAGCCTGGTAAGATGTATAGCACTTCATCTGTATGTATGAGCATTACACTGCTACGTGCATTGCTTCCCTGGATTTAATATCTTTGTGTTGCATAAGCTTAATTTAATTTGACATTCTCTTTGAAATGTACTCTTCCAGTATGTTCCCCAAGTCAACTCATGAAACATTCTCTCAGAAGCTTTATCAGACATTCAAGGTTCACAAACGATTTATCAAACCGAAACTGTCTCGCACTGATTTTACCATTGCTCATTACGCTGGAGAGGTAAAAAGTTTCATCTGAGATAGCTGTTCAGTCAAATGTTCTTGTGTTGGATATAGGCATTACTAACAGTAAAGGTCATTTTTGGTGTCTTAAACCCTTACTTTCTGCTCAGGTTCTATACCAGTCTGATCTGTTTTTGGATAAGAACAAAGACTATGTTGTTCCTGAGCATCAGGATTTGTTAAGTGCTTCCAAATGCTCATTTGTAGCTGGCCTCTTCCCTCCTGTTGCTGAGGAGACAACCAAATCATCATCCAAATCGTCAAAGTTCTCATCCATCGGTTCTCGTTTTAAGGTAGTTACTGACTTATATACTTTTGACAGATTTTGGTGAACTGAGAATATTTTTTCATCATATCACTAGTAGGATTGCCAAGTATGTGAAAGTCTGATGTTCTGATTGAACTGGTGCAGTTACAACTTACAACATTGATGGAAACTTTGAATTCGACGGAACCTCATTATATCAGATGCGTGAAGCCTAACAATCAATTAAAACCTGCAATTTTTGAGAATGTTAACATTTTGCAGCAACTGCGTTGTGGTGTGAGTATAGTTTGACATTTTTAGATGAAGAATTTCCTTTTGTACTCTTGAACTATATGCTTATATTTTGTTTTCTCAGGGTGTTCTAGAAGCAATTAGAATTAGCTGTGCTGGCTACCCTACCCGTAAGACATTCTTTGAGTTTCTGAACCGATTTGGGCTTCTTGCTCCAGAGGTCTTGGAAGGGAAGTAAGTACTGATTTTCTGTTCCTAATCCAAAAACAACTTTATGTTTTCGAAAACACTTTAACTCATGGCGGCTTGACTTCTTGATGACAAACTGACTTGCTATCTTGATTTGACCTTTTTGTGGACAGTGCCGATGAAAAAATTGTGTGCAAAAAGATTCTGGAAAAGATGGGGCTTGCTGGCGCTCAGGTTATTCGACTTTTTTGGGCTTATCCACAAAGCTGATTTTTTATTTATTTGATGTCACAATCGATAGTTTACATTATTCAGTTTTGAGCATGCATCTCTTTCTCGTCCAACACTTCCCCATAACTTTAGGATAAAATCAATGTATTAGAACCTTTTTTAACTTACTGATATGGCTCATGTCTTAAAACATCTCTGTTATACCTAATTTGCAAGGTGTAATCTCAGGCTGACCATGCATTTTCAAGCAAGGATCTAGGTTATCTGTTGTAGTCTTTTTTCACCAAAAGGATAGAAATCGTGTTCTTATTTTTGAGAAGTTGTGCATATCAGTCATTATTCTAAACCATGGTTAATTTGTCTGTTACCTTCAACAGTTTATATCCACTTTTTTATTGATTGCTGACATGTAGGCGGGCATTGCTTACTATAGTTTTCTATATATGCTGAGGGTTAGGGCTATTAATATCCACTGTTCACATGGTTAAAATTGGTTCATTTGTTTGGAATAGTTCTCCACAACATTGTTATGTACATTTTACATGCAGCATTCTAAGGTTGATGCACTCTTTTATTTAACGTAGGATGAGTTCCCAAATTTATGAATCAACTATTTTGTCGGACAAATGATGTTGCAGATTGGAAAAACAAAAGTTTTTCTCAGAGCTGGTCAGATGGCTGAGCTGGATGCACGCAGAGCACAGAAACTAGCCACAGCAGCAAAGACAATCCAAAGGAAAATTAGAACTCACATTGCTAGGAAATACTTTCTTGCATTGCAGAAGGCTGCAATTTGCTTACAATCCTCATGCCGAGGTTTGTCTATTTATATATTTTTTTCTCAACTCTTCAAATTGCGGTTGTTTTGTATGCTCTAGATGGTTTACGCAATGAACTAGGATAATTGCAACTTACTGGGGCATTTTGATAGCTTCATTCATGTAATCTGTGTAATAGTATCTTGGGTGAAACCTTCTAATGGAGCACAGAGGGAGTGTGATTTGTTTCCGCTGTTGTGGATCAAGGATTCTTGAGCAAGGGTTCTGCCTGAAAGCAGTTATCCTCTTTGCCACTTTCAAATCAATAATAATGATGTCATCAATATTTCAGTCTGAGTTATTTTTCTTTTTCTTTCTTCACCAAAGTATGTAAGATACATGTTTATGGATTGGATTCAGTGAGCTTCACAGTATAACCAGAGTGAAGCTTGATTACCGATAAGTGCTTCTCTAAAGGTGACCCTTGAGTTTGTGGTTTTCTCCTAAATTGAAACAGCACCTAGTAGCCGTACCAAAAAAAACAAGTTTGTACTATATCCTGAGAATAATTGGGTCATAGATAGTGCAAAGTGGGAATACACATTCAATAAAATTATGGGAGATGTGGACCTTCGTGGTCGTGAGGTTTGACACACAGGTCATCCCTAAGAGAAGAAGTTTCAAGTACCTAGGTTAGTAATCCAAGGTTATGGGGAGATTGATGAGGATGTCGTACATCGTATTGGAGCGGGGGTGGATGTAATGGAGGCTCACATTCGGTGTTCTGTGTGATAAGACTGTGCCGCCAAAACTTAAAGGTAAGTTATACAGATTGGTGGTTAGACTGACTATGTTATTTGGGGCAGAGTAGCATAGATAAGGATGCTGAGATGGATGTGTGAGCATACCAGGAGAGTAAGATTAGGAATGAAAATATTCGGGACGAGATGGGAGTGATCCCCCATGGAGACAAGATACGGGAAGTGAGGCTGAGCTGGTTTGGGCATGTGAAGAGGTGATAGACAGATGTCCCGGTAAGGAGGTGTAAGAGGTTGGACGTAGTGGGCTTGAGGAGGGGTAGAGGTAGGCGAAAAAAGCATTGGGGTGAGGTGATTAGGCAAGGATATGACATAACTTCAGCTCATCGAGGACATGAACCTTGATAGGAGGGTGTGGAGGTCGAGAATCAGGGATAGAAGGTTTGTAGGTAGTCATGCTTATTTCTTTCTGTTCCCATAGTATTAGTATTATTCTTGTATTATCTTATTCTTAGATTTATATTACTACATGTTTTTTAGCCTCAGTTATCTTATTATCTTCTTGTTATTTCTGCTTATTGCTTCTGCCTCTTTTTCATCTTTCTTTGAGCTGAGGATCTATAGGAAACAACCTCTCTATCTTCTCAAGGTAGGGGTAAGGTATGTGTACACACTACCCTCCCCATACTGCACTTGTTAAATTATGCTGATTTTGTTGTTGATGTTGTTTATGGAAGATGTGAATCTTCTTTTCTGTATCAATACCTTTTCTCTGGACATCTGCTGTTTTTCACCCTTCAGAGAGTTTATACAACCACAAATTACGTCTCATGGTTTTCTTTCATATTCCTTGTTGAAGGGCTCTTATAGTTTTGACTTACAAGTTGCTGAGTTCCATAATAACGAAACAATATTGACAAGATGTATTTGGCAGCTTTCAATAGTAAAACAATTACTACTATTTTGATCCATAATGCACCTGGTCTGAGATGTTGTAGCAGTACCTCCATTTTTAGGTGGTTAAAGTTGGATCACTTACCCATCTTTATAATTGTTAAACCAAGCACCATGTAAGAGTATTAATTTTCATTAAGTTATGTGTTCTCGCTTTGTCATGGTCAACAGGAAGGCTTGCTTGCAAAGTGTACGACAATATGAAAAGAGAAGCTGCTTCTATCAGAATCCAAACAAAATTGCGTGGACACTTGGCCCGGAAGTCCTATACAGGACTCAAAATCAATGTCATTGCTCTTCAGACAGGAGTTCGAGCGACAGCTGCACGAAAGGAATTCAGATATAAAAGACAAACCAAAGCAGCAATTATTATACAAGTTTGTTTACTTGTTTCTATTGATTCCGAGGGTTGGCCAAGTTTTTTGTTCTAGCTATTAACTAGAAAAGTTACTTGCAGGCACATTGGCATGGGCACAGAGCCTTTTCATACTACAAGAAACTCATAATTGCATCAATTGTAACACAATGCAGATGGAGGGGAAGGGTTGCAAAGAAAGAGCTTCGGAAACTAAAGATGGTAGTTTTTGGACTCTTATCCTGTTTATCCTATATCACATTTTCAATTTCCTTTGATTTGCACTGAGATGATGCTCTGTGACCTAAGTAATAATCTGCTAGCTAAGGCCTTTACTTACACGGTGTATAATTCACCTTGATTGTTGTTATTTACATAACGAAAGGCTAAAGTTATTCCGCAGCATGATGGATCACTTAATTGCTCCTCTGAACCTTTATCAGAAAGAGATGAGCATTATGAAGCTTCCTGTTGGTAAAACCCATAAGACGTGGTTAGAATTCTTGAGCAAAGCAATAAGAACAGGATCAGCAATTTAATCTTCTGAACATTGGAAGTCAAATCAAAAGCATGCAATCTACACGTAACTAACAATGAATATACATGTCACGGAGTGATGAACTCTGAAGTCCTTTGTCTAATTACAGACTTAAACCTTCTGATTTCACATATTGCTGTTATCCATATAGTATCCCTTGGATTTTCTTCAAGTAGGAGAATGTATCAGATATGTTGTTTGCTAATACAGTAAAATCTTATTTTTGGTCTATCCATATCTAATAGTCTATTGCTAATATTCTCATCGCTTGTGGATCTCTAACACACATTTCCAATACCTTCAGGCTTCAAGAGAAACAGGTGCACTAAAAGAAGCAAAGGATAAGCTTGAAAAACAGGTTGAAGAACTTACATGGCGTCTGCAGTTGGAGAAACGTCTTAGGGTAATACACTTTCATTAAGCAGATCAGGCATTTCCTTTTCCTGCATGATATGTAAAGCAAGTGGAGAATTAACCTGAAAATCAGTGGGGAACAAGATATTACTTGAAAGCTAAATATTATTGCCACTTTTGACCTTGTGGATTATGATAAGTTGTCCATTTTGAGAAAGGGACCCTGTTTGATGCATTATTTCACAGACGGACTTGGAAGAGGCAAAGAGCCAGGAAATAGCAAAGCTGAAGAATAGCTTGGAAGATGTGCAAAGCAAAGTGGATCAAACGAATGCACTGCTCATCAAGGAACGTGAGACTGCTCAGAAAGCAATTGAAGAAGCAACCTCTATTGTGGAAGAGAAGCCAGTTCTTGTTGAGGATACAGAAAAGGTTGATGCTTTAAATGCAGAAGTGGAAAATTTAAAGGTACTGGCACTGAACTCGTAAAGTTAACGCCAAGTGCTCTCAACCTGACTTTCCCCACCAAAGAACAAAGGAGAGCAGAATACAGAATTTGTGTGAAAGTTCATCTTTTTCCCACTAACATATGGTTGATGTTTTCATTCTGATACCTTTATATAGGTGTTATTGCAATCTGAAAAGCAACGTGCTGATGATTCTGAAAGGAAACGTGCTGAATCTCAAGAATCAAGTGAAGAAAAGCACAAGAAGTTGGAAGAAACTGAAAGAAAAGTTCAGCAATTTCAGGAATCAATGAGCAGGTAGCTATACCAACCTTTTTTAGTCAATAAAATTACTAAAAGTTTATACAAAAATCCAAAAGAAATAACTAAACTACAGTAATGTCACAACCCAGCAAAGGGGCCATGACCGGCACTAACGAATGCTGGGTCATTCATGACAAGTAACAGATTCATTTTTCAAAATCTACTTGTGGAGGGAGAATATCCTTCTAATTGATCTAAACCTCAGATTCAAACTCGAGAGTAGTGTCCGTGAATAAAATTACCAAGTTGGTGTTCTACCTCTTTCATGATAGGGAGGGTATGGTCTCAGCCAAATTAGCTGCTGAAATGAATCAGGATGAGAGACAGTCATAGGGCTTCACCAAGAAGTTCAAAATCCTATAATAGCTAACTATGCCTCTTTATTAGTTACAAATAAATAAAAGTATTCCCTCTCTAATAGCTTAAGCTGTTAGAGCAGTCAGTTCATACAATATCACACGGTCTTAATGCAGGCAGAGGATGTGGCTTCAAGCTCCACAACCATCCATCAACAAAATATTTCTACTTGCTTGAGAGCCCAAAAAAAGGGGCTCACATGTGAGGGGGAGTGCTTCAAACAATATAAATAAATAAACGTGTCTCCTCTCTCAGTTCAAGCCTTTAGATGAGACGTTCATACGAGAGGTTTGCTTTTTTATAGATGCCCATACACCATTATAATTTGTCCTGTGACTTGAAGGTAAATTGCTGAAGCTGTGCTCAGGAGGATCCGTAAGTTAATGGTCCTCTTTTAGGGACTAATGCTTGTCATAGTCACCTCTGAATAATGTGGAGGAAAGGACAGCTCTTGATCTATACCTGGTTTGAACACCTGTTTGGAATTTGCAATTAAAATTAAAGAATAGACCAACTCTTGTCTGTCAGTGATATCCTTGTACTATAAAATGGACATGTAGGAGAACCTTGGATATTGTCAGGATTTAGTTGATGAAAATATTTGTCCTTCTTACCAATAGGCTCGAAGAAAAGCTCACAAATATAGAGTCAGAAAATAAAGTACTTCGCCAGCAGGCTCTGACAATGGCACAGAACAATAAATTGCTGTCAGGACGGTCAAGATCAAGTATTCAGGTAATCTTGAAAACCTTCACTCATATTGGATGTGTTAACTCTATAACTAATTTTTCCCTGTTCTATGATATTTGCAGAGGACTGAGAGCAGCACAAGGAATAGCGTAGTAAGTCGAAGGCTTACATATTAGTTGTCTTTTTAGTATATTGCTTACCTCTTATGTTGCTTGATTTACAATTGAAATTTTTAAAGGATCTGCATAGCACTTCATTTTCAAGGGAGAGTACTGAGGTGGAGGGAAGACCACAGAAATCTCTTAATGATAAACAACAGGAGTATCAGGACTTGATCATCCGGTGTATTGCACAGCACCTTGGCTTCTCTAAAGGCAGACCTGTTGCTGCTTGCATTATTTACAAGTGTCTTAGGCAGTGGCGATCATTTGAAGTAGAGAGAACCAGTATCTTTGACAGGGTAATACAAACCATTGGCCAAGCTATTGAGGTCAGTGTTAATATAGTTATACAATATCATAGTGAAAGATGCAGATCAATAAAATAGATGTCTCTTTTTCACTTAAAAGCTAGTTTTTCTATGCTTTAGACTCAGGACAACAATGATATGTTAGCCTATTGGCTATCCAATGCATCCACTCTATTGCTGCTGCTGCAACGTACATTAAAAGCTGGTGGTGCTGCTGGGATGACTCCACAGCACAGACGATCATCTTCAGCCTCTCTATTTGGGAGAATGACACAGGTGAAAAAAGTTCCATTTTAACATTGATATTTATCATTTATTTATAACACTTCATGCTGATTAAACAATTTATAGAGCTTTCGTGGAACCCCTCAAGGTGTCAATCTTTCTCTCATTGATGGTGATTCGGCTGGTGGCGTGGATACCTTACGCCAAGTTGAGGCCAAATATCCTGCTTTGTTGTTTAAACAGCAGCTAACAGCATATGTAGAAAAGATTTATGGAATGATCCGTGATAATCTTAAGAAAGAGATTTCTCCTCTGCTAGGGTTGTGCATTCAGGTTCAAGATATTGTCATAGATCTATCTTAATATTTGTTTTGAAATAGTAGAGATCATTACATACTAGGTGTACTAAAGCCATTTTACATGTTTCAATCTATGGTTTAGGCACCAAGAATATCCAGAGCAAGTTTACTAAAAGGGGCAACAGCACGTACACTTGCAAATGCTGCTGCACAGGAAATTTTGATCGCTCACTGGCAAGGAATTGTCAATAGCCTTGCTAACTTTTTGAACTTATTGAAAGCCAATCATGTAAGAGTCACAAAAACAGATTGTTTTTTTTTTAATTTCATGCTGTCCTTTTCTTTGCTTTCCTCCCATTTACTTGCTTTGAACATGGAAGGCGAAGTAAGAGTCTTTTGCATGATATGAAAGATAACTTGCTGTTTAGCCTATTTATGAATAAAACGTGTTGATATCCTCAACCCATGAAATGATCTTTATGATTATATCTCATCTTCTTCTAATTACTCCTCTTCTCTAGTTTAGCAAAAGAAATGTAATTATCTTCTCTCATGGATACACATCTTCATATAGTCCTTTTGGGAGCATGTTCTGTCTTTTGATGAATTTTTCTACTTCTCGTCCCTTCTTTTCACCAACAAGCAGAGCATCCTGCATATAGGTGGAAGGAATAACTCACACGGTAGTGAGAAATTTACACAGCTTTTTTAGGAACTTTTCACAAGATCTTGCTAATACCTGAACTATGCCATATATCACCTTTTGCTCCCAAATCCAATGAAAAAGCTAGTTTCCAACAATGGAAGTTGTTATTGTTCTTGATGATCCAATATCCACCTATATCTTTAGTACTCCCTCCGTCCATGTTTACTTGTTCATGTTTGACTCGGCACACCCCTTAGAAGCAATGAATAAAAGGGTAATTTTACTATATGAAAAAGGGCAGCCCGGTGCACTAAAGCTCCCGCTATGCGCAGGGTCTGGAGAAGGTAATTTTACTATATGATCCCTCATTATTATTAGTCATCCAAATATTGGGAAATGAATAGTACTTAATAATAAGGGTAAAATAGGTATAAAATAATAAGGGTAAAATAGGTATAAAATGGTAAATTATCTCTTGGTTTTCCAAAATGGACAAGTAAAAGTGGACATCTATATTTAGTATAGTGGACAAGTAAAAGTGGACGGAGGGAGTATTTGAGACATTTGGACACTTGCTAGAGACAAGGCTCCTAATATTAAAAAAGTCAAGGAAAACTATCATGGTGGAGTACTTAGGTGCATGTGGTTTTACTTTAAGAAGTTTATAACATTGATGTGAATGGTAACTGACTTTGCCCATCTGACTTTTGGACTTAAGTGAACAATAGAACAGGACAAAGAAGAGAAAGAAATCAGAACCAAAAGTAGCTATAACAATAGGTCTGAAGTGGTTTTACAGACAGTTTTTGGATTTATGATCCTTACTTTGATATAAGGATGAATACCTGAGCCTACTCAGATTACTAGTATGAATAGTGAAAATCCTTGAGATTTTTGCTTTCCTAGTTCTTGTTGATTGAACTAAAACTATACAAGTCAGCTCCACTATCCTCTGCAGTCCAACTTAAGAATTTCATGAAGGAATGGTGTTGGGTAGATCTCATCATTTTCTTATCAAAAGTGGCTAATATGATATAGGATATGAGATGCATTTTGTAACTTGATTCACAACTCACCTGTGGTTACTACTTCTCTTTTGAAACTATAGCTAATTTGACAGATTACTGTTTTGCTTTTTTGCTCTAGTGTGCAAGGTCTTATGGAACTCTAATGAGTCTAATCACATTGACAAACTGTCAGTTTAATGTTTAGCTTGGTAGTTAATAACCTTTCATGTAATTTAAGTAATATATTCTAGCTGAAGGAAGAACGGCCCAACTTTCCTGAAGACCGATTGTCCATCAAGTAATTGATGCATTGAGGCAGAAAAGTCTCAAGATAATTAAATCATAGATTTATGAAAAGTTTATGTTGGTTATCTCATGATAGGACATGATAGTAGGGTTATTTTCTCTCTTGTTTTTCAGGTGCCTCCATTTCTTGTGCGCAAAGTATTTACACAAGTCTTCTCTTTCATCAATGTCCAATTATTTAACAGGTCTGTTGTCAAGGGAATCTCATAATATTCTTATATCCTCAAGATTCAACTATATACTAAACCCTATTTTTCTTTATCTGTGCCTCCTTGCTGTAGCCTTTTGCTGAGAAGAGAATGCTGTTCATTTAGCAACGGTGAATATGTCAAAACTGGTTTGGCGGAACTGGAGCACTGGTGCTACAAAGCAACTGATGAGGTACCTTGGTCTCCTGCCACTTGTTAAACACTATTCACCATGTCTTTTATTCTCACTGATGAAGGGAACTTGTTCAGTATACAGGATTAGCTTGGGAGGAGCTCAAGCATATAAGACAGGCAATTGGATTTTTGGTAATGCATCTTCTAATTTGGATTAAAGATACAACCGAATATATAAACTGAAAAGCAAAGGCAAAGGACACGTTCTCTAGTGCATATTTTTCGGGAAAAGAAACAACAGAAGATTTTGCCTAGTAATATAAAGTAGAGGGAAATTAGAATTGCAAATTTCTGTCCTTGCCGTGTTAAAAGAAATCACTTTTCATACTTATTATTCGTAGGCAATATGATCATGATTGTGTGCCACAAAATTTGAGTGCACAAACCTAAAAACTGTAGTTCCAAAGAATTTGGAATGAGCTTTGTCTATATTTCATCAGCAGCGATCCTTAATTGTGCTCCTTTTGGACTATACTAGGTCATACACCAGAAGCCAAAGAAGACATTGGATGAAGTAAGCCATGATCTATGTCCTGTAAGTACTAGACTACTACATATTCCGAAGAGCTATCTCTTGAGCCCATACATTGTCATTTTCATTAAGTTGTAAATCATGAACAGGTGCTTAGCATTCAACAACTTTACAGAATCAGCACAATGTATTGGGACGACAAATATGGCACACATAGCCTTTCATCAGATGTAAGCCATAGCATTTGTCCAGCAAAAATTCTAGATGCTATTATGATACCAGATAATCTATAATTTTGATGTTCCTTTGCGTCATGTAGTGCGTATTGATTTTATGGCCATTCTCAAGTTAGATATGACAATTTCTCAATAGTATGTCTTCAATCCCTGCTTCACTACAGCATGAATTCAGTATTTCTTGCTGGGAGTGGCTTATTCAGCTTTGAACACTGTCTCCTGCATCTTTGATTTGCGCAAAACACTCTTACTTTTGTCCTCTGCTGACTAGTAATGAGCAGAGTTTATCAATTATTTGACAGGTTATAGCCAATATGCGTGTATTAATGACTGAAGACTCTAACAATGCAGTCAGCAATTCTTTTTTGCTTGATGATGATTCGAGGTTGGATATAAAAATTCAGTTATCCTAAACTTGCCAATACCTTTTTGTGCACCACTTTCCTTAGAATGCACTTTCACTTATCATTGATTGCCCTTGTTGGTCATGGTGCAGCATACCATTCTCAATTGATGACCTCTCTAAATCAATGGATCAGATTGATATTGCAGACATTGAACCACCCCCGCTTATTCGAGAAAATTCAGGCTTCAGTTTCTTATTGCCACGTGCAGACTAATGGCCCTTAATCAGAATTCAGTCTTAGGAACTTGCAGACAGATCTTTGATTTGTGTGAGCATCAAGGTGCGTATGACTGCATTGATCAAGCTCATACAATGTTCAAGCAATGTAGACTCATCTTGCACATCTCAGCTACAAATGGAAATGTGAATATATATATATATATATATATGACTAGATAATTGCTTATTTGAGGACATGCTGAACTTTCTTGATTTTAATTATACGAGTGCCTCAGCTAGACTTCTATCTTCATCATTTGGTTTTTAACCGATTGAATTTGTTCTACTAGTGCTTCTTCTCTTTGTAACTACATTTTTCTCAAAAAAAAAGGAGGGGTTTCTATTTGATCCATGACTTGTCTTTGTTTGTCAACTCCAACTCTTTTCCAGGTTTTAACTGAACAGTCAGTAAACTACACTCACAAAAGGAGGAGACGCTCCAGAAATCGCGTGCAATCATTGGGGCGTACTATGAGGGGGCAGTGGAGAACTATACATATAGTTGAGCAATTTTTCAAAAAATATATATTATACTTTGTCATGCTCTATAGTGGTAAGAGGAGTCTAGCCATAATGCATGAACTTGCCCGTTTTGTTTGTACTGATCAACTATATGAAAAAATATAAAATAGAAGGTCTTCATTCTTCCCACATGCATGTTTGGAACATTTTGAGTGGTTGAAGTCTTATTGTACGTCTTGGAGCAAATAATTGATTAAAATTAAAGGCCGTTAAGGTCTTCATTCTTCACACAAAGTACTTTTGGGATATGATGTTTGTTTCGATGAAAGACTTGTGTAAAGCCATTCTTATTATACCTCAACAGCAATAATACAAGTGATTCGTCTTGTTTCTATATGATATTCAAGACCTCATTTGTGTTCATTTTTTGGCGATTTATGATGTGAGGAGATAGGTTGAGAGAAGATTCAAAGAAAAGAGACTGATAGCAACCATTGCACCAGATAGTTAATGTTTCCTTTGTATGATATTGCTTCCTTTAAGTTTTCACGTTGTCAAAACTACAAAATATGTAACATCAAATCATCAATACATGCCTCTAAAACCTAAATGAAGTGCATTTTGCAATTCTTATCTTGTTTGACTAAATACATGGGTGATGGGTGGATGTAGTTCTTTCGTAATAAGTTTATCTGAACTAATTTTGGCTTAAACTTTGTAATGTGTGAAGTTATTCACCTTTAAAGTACAAATAATAGATTTCAAACGCAATTAATCAAATGAGTTATTGTAAAATTTTGAACTAGAACCCATAATATTAAGCCTTTTTTGTTTGTGCATCTTTCTCCCATTCTTTTGGTTGGATCCGCCGCGGAGATATTTTTCTCTGAGAAGCCACGTTGCATAGATAATGTAGTTTACTCTCCTAAAATGCATGAGATTACAGAAAATTTTAGAAGCTCTTTTTTCTTTTGCAACATTTCTTTTGTTAAAAAAACAATTTTCTACTTTTTTTAGTCGTGACATGTGGCAGCTCGTATCCAACACTTGCTTGATCTAATAGTGATCTATGAAAGGGTCAAATATACAGATAATAGCACTCCCGTAAAGTTTAGGTGTGTAGTTAGAACTTAGTTAAGAGTTATTTATGTATTATCCCTTTTTTAAACAATACTTGCATATCAATATATGTGAATGATAGTGTTACAAAACATCTTTATATGATAGTGTTACAAAACATCTTTATATATATCCACATCTTCAAAATTATCTGTTGTACTGAAACATTTTGACACAGATACACAAGTCGGAACATTATTACAGTGAACAGACAGAAATGTTGATATCAGAACCTCATCAATCATCTTTTGCTCGTACTCACAGATCCGACATGGTCGAAGTAGCATTTTTGGAGAGTCCGAGCAACACGACATAACATGTTCACATTACAAATTATCTAGTGAGATAGTATACTACCAGAAAAAGAACCACAAATGAGGCCACGAGTGTAAACATTCTTCGGCTTGATTTTGTCTCAAATACCTGAAGGGAATGGAAGAGACTCAAAACGAGTAACATACATATCAAAGGCAAAATGGAATAGAGGTCACGTAGCGTAAAATACGTTACCATCTTAAATTTATCCATGGTTCCAGACAAAACACCCCTTGAAGAATCCATATCATTGCCCTGAAAAGGCATACCAGGATTTCTTTTTAACAATTATTCATACTGCAAAAGGCATGAAGCATAAGATAAGTTGCTCCGTTAAGCTAACTGACCATTCTGTCGAGCATCCGATTATGAGTATCCACTTCCTCGTGTATATCCCCTGACAACTGTTGGATATAAAGCATTGTAAGAACTAAAACAATTAAGTTGACAAGTTCAACATGCTCATTATCAACTTCAGTAGCAAGTTGTTTCACTTCATGTTCCACAAGAACTCATTTACACTGATAGTAGAAGCAGGAAATGATGAAACTACAAGCCTCAAAACAATTAAGTTGCACCAGAAGAGAAGAACACCTTTTTTAACCTTTAACAGTCACAGAAAATTACACATGCTCAGGATAACTCGATCGAGAAATCAGGAACCTCTTAACATCAGCTTTTAGAGATTCACGTGATTATCTATCCTTTCTTTCTGAGTAATAACAAGAAAAAGAAGGACTTCTAAGAGAATGTGTTCGAAGTGACAAATTCTGGGATCCATTAAAAGAAGTTCTACACAGGCTACATTTATATTTTTCCAACAGTGATCTTGACAGAGCAAGAACTTCAACACCCAAAAGTATTAATCATTTATGGATGAACAAAAATATAGAGGGTAGCATCAGTGAGTAAGTACATTTATAAATAGTTGTCAATTTACTAAAGCAACAGCCTCCAATAATTAAAGAGTAGTTATAGGTTATCTCATTTCAACTAGTTGGCTTCATAAGGTTTGCACCATTGAAATCAGCCCTTGAAACCCATGACCAAGATATATACTTCAGGTGAAGACAACAAGGAAATTCTGTACTGCAACTTAACCAATAAACATTAACCAAATAAAGACTCATCTGTGATAAGACTTACTTTTTTGAGAAAACTAACTCTGTCTTGCAACCCATCGACTGCCCTTTCATTCTCTTGTTCATCAATTTCATGCGAAGAGTATGATGAAGAAGCCCTTATGCCACCTTCCTCAATTCCATCAAATAGAGCAGCTCTATTGCCACGTTCCCTGAATTCAGTTATTATCAATGAATTCTAATAAAGGTGCATGCAAAGAAGATTATTCTTTTATAAACTACACATCACAAAAAGCAGCTCTGTTACTGAGAAAGTTTCCCACCCTCACATACATATGAGGAACAGGCACAGATGACAAGAGCAAGGTTAAGGTAAAATCAGGGCTGACAGACGAGGCAAATATGACAGAGGAGAGGGGCCAGTTTATGCTACGGACAAATGTCAAGGTACAGTACTAAAATTGGATCAAGCCTGAAGCTGCATATTTACGTCTCATACCATTTAAAAAAGAGGAAAGGGTAAGGGAACAATAAACAGACAAACACAAACATGAATCACTAATAATACTTGAGGAACAAAAAAAATGTGCATACATTTTAGAGGCTTAGAACATAGATTTTTCGGAAATCGAGGTTGAACGAATGATAGTTAGAACCAATAGAAGCATAAGTAGGATAAGCTAAACCAACCCAATCTTATATTGACACATTCTAAGGCTCTTCTCCACCTCAATAAACTAGCAAGTTTAATATGGTCGGATAGATTTAAAGGGGATCACTACACCTCCTTCATCTAAACAAGGAAAAAATATTTAAAAGAAAAGAAGATTGTAAAGAGTGACATAATTTCCCAAGTTGATCAAGTAAATACTCGTGACAATTATATGCAAAGATAGAAAATTGTTCACCAGCTCAAGCTAGCAATGTAACTTCTCAAACACAAAAATATCATGGTTATAAGTCAATTACACCTCAATCCTCCTCCGTATCCATTTTGCCTTTGTTCAGGTCCTCAATGCTGCACAGTTTGTCTTATAAGCAAATTGAGGGTTCTCCAAAGCTAGAATTTTTCTATTATTCAAGTCTCTAACTAGATCAAGAGAACTCAGAATAACACCATGATAGTACCGCTGTAGGATTAAACAAGAAGTCACCAAATACATCTTAAAAACTCTAAAGGCTTATGTCATTGCTTTTTTAATTCTAATTGATAACTGAGAAATTCTTTGTTTCCAATTCAAATTATTGGATAACCGGTCCGCCCCTCAAACATTCTCCACTTAAATACCAGACTTATTCACCAGAATTGAGGTATGTGCTTATCAAACATCCGGTATACTACCTTTGCCATTCCAGGAGCAAAACTTATGGCAATACTACTACTAATAAGGAAATTAATATGAAGGAATTATAACTGTAAATGTCAACATCCAAGGGAAATATTCAAGTATTAGGGCAGATTGTTCGCTGATGCACGAAATATCACTAATAGGAACATAAACAAATTCAAATTAAACTTACAAACCTTCGCGAATTCATATCTGCTAATGATCAATCTATTCAATTTGAAACTCCGCTGGATGTGAATTTTTTCCCGGTGGATCAGGAATCGCGAATCCTCAAGTTAATCGCAAAATAGATCAAAATATTCTGTCCGGTCCAAAGAAAAAACGATTAAACAATTTGGCAATAAAAAATCAGGTAAAAATGTACGATCAATTGAAAATTCGTGAATCTATAAAATCCTAGAGTTGTGAATGTTACGGATCTATTCAAAATTCGCGTGATAATCGTGAAAATGAAAAAATCCGATTGTAAATTATCGAAACGGAAGATATATAGATGCGCCGGAGAGCGTACCTGAAGCTGAACAACAACGTCAGTATCGGCGGCGATAGCAACGGCGAAGGCGGCGGAGAGGAGAAGAACCAGGTGGTGTTAATGGCCGGAGAAGTAACTAATGACACTGTAAATTTACATTTATCTTTTTTGTTGGATAAATTAGTTTAAGTAGTATTTCATTTAATGCCACCTAAGAAAATTTCATATTTATTTTATGCATCCAAAATATTTCATAATGTAGTTATGTTTGGTACGAAAAAAAATATTATCTTTAATTTTTTAATATTTGATTGGTGACAATTTTATAATAGTTTCTTTAGGAAGACAAGATCATTCAGAACAAAAATAAATAAATAAATTACTTTTATTTGTTTCAAAAAAAGTTATTTATTTTGATTTAGGCACAAAATTTAAAAAAATAAAAAAAAATTAATTTTGTGATTATAAATTAAAATTATATCAAATATATTAAAATTCTTATTAAATTTATAGTTTTTTTTTTTTGAGATGCAGAGAATATATAAATGGTACTACATTTCAACCCCCAACCCCACTCAACACCCACAGGTTCATAGACCATAGTATTTGCTTTCGAGACAATATTTCAAATTTTCATGATTAAATTTTTTCATGAGGATCGAGGGGCTGGCAAAATTCACCATATCTTGTTGATAAGAGGAACAAGCATATGATGACATCAAGGCTTCATTTGGATTAATACAAAATGCTAATTTAGGGGCGGTTCGGATTATTTATACACATTAAATTA
Source organism: Solanum dulcamara (assembly GCF_947179165.1). NCBI lineage: Eukaryota > Viridiplantae > Streptophyta > Magnoliopsida > Solanales > Solanaceae > Solanum > Solanum dulcamara. The sequence goes on along the minus strand of NC_077244.1, from coordinate 1,171,375 downwards.
ATTTTTTATATATATTAGATATCAAACTTTCTAGTTTTTCTGTTACTTTATCAAATTTTGAATCCCTTGCAAAAAATTCATTGCTCAGCAAGAATTCACCTCAGAATCAGTAAAATCAACATTTAGTATTGAAAAAAAAATACAATATTATTACCAAATTCTCATTCAAAGAGAAGCATCATGGTTATATACAGGATAAGTGTTCTCCTTCACTAACAAAAACTTATTTTAGCTCTATATTGCTGGCTAAACCAGTTAAAGACACTAAACTGTACTAAATAGCAAAATGTAGCAGCCATATGCCTGCAGAATCGGTCAATGTATCGAAATAATTTAGTTAGCCAAACTATTCATTTACAACTCCTCTTGGAAAACTCAGGCCGAATTCAGATGCCCTTGTCCTTGCTTTCTCTCACTTTGCTTCGGCAATTCTTGAGCGTATTGATTCAGCATTGGATACCTTGTTAACACTGCAATGAAAACACAACTTATCACGTCAAGCCCCTATGAAGTAGAAGACAGCATATAAAACTTAAAGGTAGTCAAACACAGAGGCGGATTCAAGATTTAATCACTGATTAGATTGTACTTTTGAAATTATGTGTGGTTGGGGAGGCAAGGAAGAACCAAAGCTTACCACAAGAGAAGATCCCCACTAGATGACAGCTTTTCATGGATCCATTCAGGAGCTATTTCTTGCAATAACTGGAGTAGCTCTTCAAATTCTCCTGCAAAGAAAGAAGAAAAATGTTTAAAGTCAGAAGCAGCTTCAAATTGTCGAAGCACATCAAGTATTCAAATGATTATCTACCAGGCTTACTTTTATCAGCAATAGCTAGATGGCTCGAAATAGCTTTGTGCATAAGCTCTTCTTTAGTAATCACAGATCGGTTGATTGATTGAAATAGGAAGTAAATCGTGTCGAAGAAATTAGGCAAACTCGAAATCATTTTCTTGCGCCATTTTGCTTGGGATATGGCTGGATCTTTCTCCTCTAGTGCCTCCTGCTCTTTTTCTCTTATCTGCAGATCCAAGAAAAATTAGCCACTAACCTCAAATACTAGACTAAGAAATATAGATATCCTAATTCCTCTCAGACCAAAGGATCAACTTTTTATTTTGTTAACAAGGAAATGTTGTCGTGGGAGAAAGTTCGTTTAGTGTCTTACCGACTGCAGAAGATTCTCCGGAAGAATGTCGTAGATTTCATCATCTGTTGATGATTCTCTGCTCCTGCTGATTTCTTCTGTAACTTTTGAACTCTTTACAGGAGTATTAAAGGTCAACGACCTACTAGGAGGGGGACGCCTAACTAGCTTTCTTGGTGATTCAGTTGACTCACCATCTGGAGTCATATAGCATCTCTTGGAAGGTTGGAGCAAAGGTGTAGAACTCATCAATTTTGCTGGAGTAGATGCAAGTTTTGCTGGAGTACTTTCAGCACTTAACAAACACGAACCATCTTCACTTTTCGTGTTTTTTAATGGAGTTGCAGGTAGAGGAGATGGTGGTAAAGTAGCAGAATGAACCCCTCGTGTTGAGAATCTTGTGGTCCTAGTTTGTGTCGAAAGCAATTTAGGAATTTTATCAGCAGCTTTAGAGATGTTGGTGGGACAATTGGTCACCTGGGGTTCTGAGACTTGATGAATTGAAGTGTGAGCGACAACTGTCGGATATTGCTTTGCGTTCTCTGCTTCACCAATGGATGCTCGATGAGAAAAGGATCTCCTGAAAGATTGAGATAGGTGAGATACAGCTACTGGTGGCTTCTGCAACGAGCCAATTGGTGTCTCCTCCTTCAACTGTGCACTTGCGGGACTTGATGAGTTCGTCAAGAGCTCTGGCTTAGCCGCACCAAATGCTCCTGGTAGCACTTCCTCAGGAATGTCATCTCCCTGAAATTCAGAAATAGCATTTGTTAACAACACCAGTTTTGCAAGAAAAGCAACATATCTAAATATAACCTATTCTTTTCGACTTCTTTTGGAGGAGTTCAGGGAGCAAAAGGATATCAGGCAGAAAAGGGATATCCCTACACTAGTTTTATTTCAATCACCATAGATTTAAGCCGATAAATCCTAAATACACCAAACACGTCTCACTTGGGCGGTTGGGCCTAACAAACAAATCTACTCACAAAATATCATTGCAAAGCAATTCTCCATTGTCCAACTTTGCACAAGTAAAATTATGTCCAACAGAGCTAGCTTAACATCTCAAACTACTCTAATGATTTCAATCAACACAGATTTATCATTTAAAGTCCATAAATACTAGTTACACCAATCGCGTCAAACGTATCATTGCTAGGTAATTTTCCAACTGTCAAAACTTGCACAAGTTAAAATCTTTCTCTTACCTCAGGGTGGGATTTAAAGAAATCCAAAATCCGACTGCTGAAGACTGTCCTCAGTTGTTCAGTGCCACTAGAGGATTTCAGCTTCTTATCTCCTTCAACTCCATTAGCATTTAATGTAATATGAAGATCAGGCTTCATACAGGTTGTCCGTTCATCGAACACAAGCATCTTCTTTATCTCGATAGCCTCAGGTAAAAGAAACTTCAGCTGTGCTAAGTGATTGTAAGTAAACCTCCTGCACAATCAACAGAGAATCACACAATAACACAATTAGCGATATAATTCATAGAGAAATCATCTGTAAATGCATACACAAATGTCCATCATTTGCATACCTATCTGCTAGACACTCCACTTTTGCACGTATGTTTGTAAATGTTGTTGAAGAACCCTTCAACTGTAGCAACCGAATCGAACTTACCAAGCCACCGAAGAATTCCTCCAACAACTTGTACCTATACAAAAAAAACACTAATCTTAGAACCAGAAAAAAACAACACAAAAACAAGGACAAATGCAGCTTTGTGCCATCAATTGTTGAAACTCCCTAGTGAAAATTCCGGTTCGTCGTATTCAATTATAGTACTTTTGAAATTAGGGATTCAAATTTATATTTGTTGAATTGTTAGTGGTTTTAAACATTTAGTAAATGGATTTTTTTGAATCTATTGTTTATTTTGCTTATAAAATTCTAGATCTGTCTCCTTTTCAATAACAAATAGATCCACATTATATAAAATCCTAAAAAAATTGGAAAAAAAATGAAGCACTTACTTCTCTGGTAGCTTTACTGGATTTACAGGCTTCTTCGGTTTAACTACTGAACATTCAGAAGAAGAAGAAGACGCCATTTGTGGCTTCACAGAGCTCAATGAGGTATCAGTCTGGGAATTCGGGCGGGTCGGGTCGGGTTTCCGGAGCTTCTGTGCGGCTTGTCGGATATCTTTCAATGAAAACGCAGCATTCCTATTCCGAGTCCGGCGAGGAGGAACGATTGTCTTCTCGGGAGTTTTGGAGCTCCATGGATCTAGAGATGGAGCTCCGGATACATCCGGGTCGGATCCAATCTGAAGTTTCTTCTTCGATTTGAATGTATTCAACAGTGAAGCTTCAGTAGACTCCATTGATTGAATTAACACAGAAAACTGTTTAAGCAAAATTGATGAGAAGTTGCAGAGAGCTATGGAGGGTAAAAGTAAAGAGACAAGGTCGGGGGTGAGGGTAGGGGTGGGGGTACTATATATAGTAGCATTTTTCTGGCGGGAAAGCTGAGGTGGAGGATGACGTGTCAGCCATGCCAGGTTAGAATTGGCGCCAATTGCCGGGAAAACTGATGTGGATGCTGATGTGTCAACATTTCCACGTCGGATTTGGCGCGAATTTTTTCTTAAACGAGAGAAAGGCCCAGGCCCATGGACCTTTGTGAAGTTTTGGATTGTTGTAATTTGCTAATTTTGGTGTGTTACTGTTATTAATTATTAATTATTAATTATTGTTTATAATAATTATTTCTCTTTTTATATTGTTTGAAATTTAATTAGATTTTGCTAAAGAATTAAATGTTTTGGAATTGGTAATAAAAAAAATGAAACAACGGTAATATGATTTATAATATTTTTTTTTGTATGAACTACAATTATAGACTTCTTATAGATAAATAAAAGAACTTACATAATTCTTTTTTTATTTTATAGTAAATACTTAATATTAGTAACACTTAAATTGGGATTGATTAAGCATGTTTTTCTCATGTATTTACAATGTAAAAAATTTGTTAATCCTACCGTTTAAGTGACACGAGAAATGTAATTTTTACATTTGGAATTGGTGTGTATTAGACACAATTGAAGAAAGATTTGTTATGTTGAATGATTTCATGAAGGAACAATGTGTTAAGAGGCATTTTCAATCCAAATTCAAACATGTAAATTTGGAACAACTTTAGTTTATAATATATATATTTTTTAAAAGACGACCATGGCATAGTCATTTGTGTTGAATGCTATTCATTCAAAACCTTCATTTCCAGCTTGTTCTACTATTGCATAGTTTTGTGTCACAACTATAAATTGTCGAGTTTAGAGCCAAAACGACCACTTTTTACCTCCAAAATGCATAAAGGGTCACTCAATTTTTAGTTTAACCAAAAGGGACACTTCGTTGCAGAGGGGGCGAAATATATTTGTGATTTAACTGGCACATCAAAAAAATGAACATCTCGCTGACTTATGAGGATGATATTTGCATAATGAGCTTGAAATACTGACGATGAAAACCGACATCCATGTTTAATGAAGTTAAAGGAGTTCTATTTTCAAAAAATACTTGCAGTTGTGTATGATGAAGGACCAACTATGAATGGTGGAAAACCAAAGAAGTTTTTTCAGGACAAGTATCGTTATGATTGTAGAGTTGAGTGACCTTTGTGTTACAAAACAAAGTTGAGTAATTTTCTGAGCTAAAAATTGTTAGTTGAGTGATCGTCTGAGAAATTAACTCCAAATACTGTTATTCATTCGTGTTATGGTATCAACATGTTAAAGTTTCCTTAAATATTTGTTGAATCTTGACATGGATCCAAATGTACGCGCATATATGAAGTAACAGGATGTTTTTTGTTCCTCTTTTGATAAAATTCTGCCTCATTTTGTGTTATTCTTAGTAAGAAGTTCTGGAATTACTGGGCTCATTTGATAGAATGTATAAGAATAGTCATGAATAAAGTGTATTAGTAATGTTGAGATTATTTTTTATCCACTGTTTGATTTGGTATATTAATGATTGTTCTGTCTTTATAATACTGAATAGAGTGCTTAACTAATACATGCATTAGTTATATATAATAGGCTGAAAATCCTACTAAACACATAATTAAATAATATAATGACTAATACCTATATTAGTTTCTCCAATACATCTTATCAAACCACTCTTAAGTTGATTAACAAATATTTTCATTCTTTTTGGTTCATTTCTCGATTTTAAAGTGTGTATTTTTTATTAAAAGAAAAGGTGAATACCTAAGATGGCTATTTGTTTAAGCTTTGACTGTCTAAATGGGGTGAGGCATGTAGCTCAGAGAATTAGCAGGTCGTTTCACCAAGATTATAGGTCTAAAACCAAACTTCATTTAGAGGCTCTAATTTTTTATTCTCTAAGTGACATATATAATTAATTAAATTGAATGACAATAACAACGATAGCATAACTTGTGTATTAATCCTATAAGGGTGGATTGCGGAGGATAGGATGTACATATACCTTCTTAAGTGAGAAGGTAAACAATGCAAATTCTCAAAGGAAAAATAGAATATAAAGTTAGAATAACAAAACATGGCTCAAGAATTTACTAAATTGATATAGCGATATTAAAACACCATTGCACTAAATCTGATAAGTTTATATAATGATATCGAAATAGTATTGTATTGCTTCAATAATATGATAACTTATTGCAATGCTTGACATTTAAAGAAGACATCAAAAGGCAGATTTGATCTTTTTGAAAACAAACAACAATAGTGAAAGAAATTAATCCCTTGCTTTATTTCATTAACATAATAAGTATATATACACCTAATACAAGCGTCTAATACAAGAAAACTAACTATCTATATATGGAAACTAAATATATATAATTTGTTACAAATCTGTCAGAATATATTATCATATATTCTAACACACCCCCGCAGTCGAAGCGAGAGGTCGCCGAACGTTAAGACTGTCCCGAAAGTCTTCAAATAACACCAACAGAAGGCCTTTGGTGAAGATATCTGCAATCTGATAACGAGAGGGGACATGTAGTACCCTAACCTGGCCACGAGCCACCTTCTTCCGAACAAAATGTATATCCATCTCAATGTGCTTAGTGCATTGATGCTGAACATGATTACCAGCCAGATATATGGCACTAACATTATCACAATAAATCAAAGTAGCCCGTAGAATATAACAATGAAGTTTCAAAAGAAAATTTCGTAACCAACAGGACTCAGAAACCACATTGGCAATCCCTCGATATTCTGCCTCGGCACTCAAACGGGACAAAGCAGCCTGACATTTGGCAGACCATAAGATTAAGTTATCACCCATAAAGACACAATAACCCGACGTTGAACGCCGTGTGTTGGGGCACCCACCCCAATCAGCATCAGTATACGAGACAAGGTTGGTTGTGGAAGAGGGATACAAGTGAAGACCATACTCCAATGTACCTTGTAGGTAGCGCACGATGCGCTTGAGAGCGTGCATGTGCTCATCTCGTGGATCATGCATGAACAAGCACACCTGTTGCACAACATAGGTAATATCAGGTCTTGTGAATGTTAGGTATTGCAGTGCCCCAGCAAGACTCCGATAAAGTGAAGGGTCCGCAAATGGCGTGCTAGTAGTAGCCCCAAGCTTCGGCTTTATATCAACTGGAGTAGGAGATGGCTTACACGAGGACATGCCAGCACGGTCAATAATCTCAACTACATACTTCTTTTGAGATAAAAATAAACCGGTTGTATGACGAGTGACAGCAATGCCCAAGAAATAGCTCAACAGGCCCAAATCCTTCATAGCAAATTCGGAGCTAAGAAGTGATATGATAGACTGACGAAGCTCATAAGAGGAAGCAGTTAAAATAATATCGTCGACATATAATAAAAGATACGCCATAGACGAACCTCGACGATAAACAAACAAAGAATGATCGATCTTACTGTGAGAAAACCCAAGAGTATGGACATAGTCAGCAAACCATTTATACCAAGCCCGCAGAGCCTATTTCAGTCCATATAGAGATTTCTGCAGCAAATAGACATGATTAGGCTGATCAGGATCCCGATAACCCAAAGGTTGATACATGTACACAGTCTCCTTAAGCTCGCCGTGTAAGAAAGCATTTTTGACATCAAGCTGGTGAATCGGCCATGCCTTGGAGAGAGCTGGACTAAGAACCATACGAATAGTTGCCGATTTGACACACGGACTAAATGTCTCACCACAATCCATGCCAACCTATTGGATTTTACCATCACCTACAAGACGAGCTTTATGCCGCTCAAACGAACTATCAGATTTTTCTTTATGAGCAAAAATCCACATACACCGAATAATATTAACATTAGAAGGAAGGGGCACCAACACCCACATCTTATTTTTAATAAGAATATTATATTCATCATCCATAGCCAATTTCCAATTCGGGTCACGAAGAGCAGACACAGGGTTATGGGGTAACGGAGACTTTGAGATGGATGTAAAAAGGTTAAAAGACCTCTTAGGCTTGTAGATCCCATACTTACTCCTAGTAACAAGACCGGTGGGTAGACTAGAGGGAGAGACGGGAGTGGGTCGAGGAGAAGAAAAAGGAGGAAGAGTGGAAAACGGGGCAGACTGCCCAGGCAGCGAGGAAGAAAGTTGCCCAGGCAAGGGGGCAGACTCGCCCGCTGGACATGGCGGAGCTGGCAGCAGTGCGGCAGGAAGGGGTGGAGTCGGTGGGTTCATAGGGTTAACGAGATGATGAGCCACATATGGAGAGAGTCCATCGTCTAGAAATTGGTATGTGTGATTTTGATGGGTATGTAACTTAGCAAAAGGAAATTACGTCAAATCAAAGAGTACGTGATGGCTAAGGATGATTTTTTTAGAGGACAAATCATAGCATTTATACCCACGATGATGTGATGGATATCCCAAAAAAAATACATGGGGTTGACCCTGGTTGAAGTTTATTTATTAGTGTTGAGGGAAGAAGAGGACAACATAAACACTCAAAGATACGAAGATGGGAATAAGAGGGATCCTTCTGATAAAGAATGCTAAGAGGAGAGTGATAGTTTAACAGTTTATGAGGAAGAATATTGAGAAGGTAAGTTGCCATTTTTAAAGCATGATGCCAAAAGGAAGGAGGAAGGGAAGCATGAGCTAATAAGGTACGAACAATGTTATTAATCGTACGGATTTGTCTTTTGGCTTTTCCATTTTGAGGGGACGTGTGAGGATAAAACAAACAAAACGACAGACCATAGATTTTACAGAAGTCCCAAAAAGGGCCATTATCAAATTCCTTGCCATTATCACATTGTATATTCTTAATATCCCGTTCAAAGTGAGTTCAAATAAATGTCTTGAAATTTAAAAATGTGGAAAAGGTTTGTGATTTGTGTGATAAAGAAAATGTCCACAAGAATTTAGAATAATCATCCATAAACAAGACATAATATCGATGACCGGAGGAACTCAAAACGGGTAACGTCCAAAGATCACTATGTATAATATCAAACGGCATAAGAGTGCAAGAAGTTGACGCATAAAATGGCAACTTAACATGTTTTCCAAGAGGACACGAATTACAAATACAAACATCGCTACTTTGAGTACAATCAATTAATTTATTCTTCCTAAAGAAATTCAACACAGGTGCGCCCGGGTGACCCAAATGATCATGCCAAAGAGAAGGTGCCAAAGCCGTAAAAGTAAATGGTAAAGTGACTGGATTGGTGATTGGATAAAGCTCTTCCCGACTGTTACACCTCATTACCAGCCTCCCCGTCTGAAAATCCTTCACAGAAAACCCAAAGGGATAAAAAAATCACAGAAACAGAGTTATCAGTGGTAAATTTGCGGACGGACACCAAATTTTTAACTAGATGAGGTGCATGGAGGACATTTTTTAAGTACAAGGGAGGACCCGGGGAAGACAAAGTTGTGTGACCATAGCCGTGAATTGGAATAGAGTGACCATTACCAACCATAATACCACGATTAATGCTCTTATTAAAATAGGACGTGAGGTTACCTTGATTGGATGTCATATGAGAAGTGGCACTAGTGTCCATGTACCAATTTGTATCCGGAGGAGTGATCCCAAGAGTATGCACTGCGGCCTCAATGTCCGTAGGCGTAAGGGCTGCGGTGTATGCCTGCTGGGGTTGGAGGCCAAGAACACCCACTCTTAGTGGCTGCTGCTGTCCATAAGTGGGTCGGGACCAAGTGGTTAACGGATATGGACATGGTGGGATAGCCCAAGGACCCCAAGAGGCCAGCCATGACCACTGTTGTCCGCCAAACCAAGGAGAAAATTATGGAGAGTGCTGCGCCGTTGAATGCTGCCCAGTGCTGCCGCGACTGCTGCTGCCACCCAGCTGACCACCACGGCCAGCAGGACTGCCGCTGCTGCCAGCTCCTTTGCCGCCGCCATGACTGCCATGGCTTCCACGAGCTTTGCCTCCATTATTGTTGCGATTGTGGTGCCTCTTTCCACCACTATTATGGCAGTGGGAAGATGAATTATCAGGAACATCAGCGGGACCTTCGAACGAGCGAGCAACTAATGCAACGGAGGAACTTTGGGCTGCTTTCTTAGTACGGCCAGCTTCTTCAAGAGTGAGCATCGAACGGGCTTGATAAAATTGTGGCAAAGGGTCGCGTTGGCGAATAAGAGTCGCCACACCTTGGTAGGGTTCGGTAAGGCCCGAGACCAATTGAAGAACTAGACGGTTGTTAGCCACTGAAGAGCCAACATTCTTGAGTTGATCCTCCAGAGATTTGAGATGTTGACAATAGGCAGAGACATTGGGAAAATTGGCCATGTCGACATGAGTGAAGTCGTACTCAATGGTAACAGCACGAGAGTGTTTGTTATCTTGGAAGATATCACGCAAGCGATTCTAAGCCTCCATCGTCGTGGTGTCAGGTTGCAGAATTGTATGCAACAGATCATGAGAGATAGTAGCATAGAGCCATTGGAGAACGGTGGCGTCAAGGGTGGACCACAGTTCTTTGTCCTCCTCCTATTGAGGCCGTTTCTCAGTTTCTGCCGCCGGAGGAATAATATGATCAATTACCCGATGGGATCGTGCATGAATCTTAAATAGTTTCGCCCAAGCGGAATATTGGACATTCTTCATCTCAAGAGTGATGGGAACATGGTTCTTGATGTTGGAGATAGCAAGAGAATGATGAAAGGAAGATTTGGAGGTAGACATGGTGAAAAAGCAAGGACGGGCAAGGCGAGGGAGGTTGTGGCGGCGGAAGACCTAGAAGAAGAAGGAGAGAATTTGCCCTAGACAGCAGATACCATGAAAGAAATTAATCGCTTTCTTTATTTCATTAATATAATAAGTATATATACACCTAATACAAGCGTCTAATACAAGGAAACTAACTATCTATATATGGAAACTAAATATATACAATTTGTTACAAATTTGTCAGAATATATTACCATATATTCTAACAAATAGATTTTGCTTAATGCAAATGATTTAACCTTTGGAAGACTTCAGAATATTCAATAATAAGATAATTATTTGGGAGGGTAAGCCTCCCTCACTTTCAACTTCATGGGCTTGTGAGTTCGAGTTATCAATGGAGCAAAAAGGGTGGAAACTCTTAGGGAGGGATTAAAAAGAAAAAAGAAAGGAAGGATAAGAAAGGGTAATACAAGAATAAAAATGTGGGGTCATGTTAGTAATCAAAATATAAATAAGACAACAAAATAGGTAGCCAAGTAAGTACGGATACTGCAATTACCTAAAAACTATTTCATTTTTCAATTATTACAATGATCCCACATTAAATAAGGTAAAAAAATATATTTTTCTTTTTTACAAATTTAACAGTACATGATATTTTTTTAATATATAATATACATCCCCGGACTCCGCGCATAGGGGAGCTTTAGTACACCGAGCTGCCCTTTTTTTTATACATCCTTAGAAAAAGTGGGGCCCAAAAAATATTGGGCCTCCAAGCCATTGTTTTAGTGGCTTTATGATCGAGACAACCCTGAGAATTAGAGTACATGGCTATGAATTACGGTGTCACAGGTTTGAATCCCTCCTTGCCCAAAAGGAAAGTATATTTTCCTCTGGGTGTAGGAAAATCATGATCAGAATAATGAACCAAAAGCCATGGAACTTGGGTGTGAGTTTTTTGTTATAATGGAATGACTTTTCTTTTTATCTTTTTTATTTATTATTTATCATGAATGGAGGAAGGGAAATATGTTGTAGGGAACAAAGCTGGGATGCCAAGGTTCTTTATCATTGATCCTGCATTATCGCAATTGTATATATTTGCATTATTTTTCCTGTTGTTAGCATGCTTTGGTGGCATAGAATCAATAGGTGACATGCATGCTTTGGGGTGTAAGATAATTTCCTAATACGCAATTTAACGCCTTTTCAAATATAGTCAAAATAAATATCTTGTAGATCTCTTCGATTGAAAAAAAGGACTATTACCAAATAAACAAAAAGGGCAATTACCAAATAGACAAAAGGGCCCTAGATGCTATGAATACGCCATGGATCATTTTGAGGCTACATGTACTGCTCTCCCGGATACTTACCGGGGGTCCCATAAAGTTTTCAAAAAAAAATTGACCTAAAGTCATATCATCAAAATATTCATGGGTTAACACAAAAAAAAATAATGAGAAAATCACCTTTTTCCGTTTGTGCGCCCCCTAAATGCTATGATTATGCCGTGGATTGTGCCGAAGCTACATATAACTGCTCCCCCGGGTACTTACGGAGGGTCCCATAAAAGTTTTAAAAAAATTGACCGAAAGTCATAGCACCCAAATATTCAATAGCTAATATAAACGAAAAATGAGAAAATCGTCTAATTCTGTTTGTACAGCCCCTAAATGCTATGAGTATGTCATAGATCATGTCGAGGCTACACGTACTTCTCTCTCGAGTACTTACAGAAGGTCCCATAAAGGTTTCAGAAAATTTTTAACTCAAAGTCATATCACCAAAATATTCATGAGCTAACATACAAAAATGAGAAAATTGCCTAATTTCGCTTGTGTCTCCCCTAAATGCTATGAATATGTCGTGGATCGTGCCGATCAACTCAAAATCTCCTCTAAATAATCTCAAATCATAGGTTGATATTTTGCATAATTTACTTTTTTTAAAAGACAAGGATAAATTGAAAAGTATGCTTGTAGATGTTTTTGACCCAATATTCCAAAGTCTACTTTAACCTCGCTCAAATATAAAAAAAAACAAAAAAAATGAAGAGATGTATTAAGGCATAAATCACATTCAATGATTGCGATTTATTGACATAATTTGTCGTTTTCAAAGATGTACAGTCCAACATAAATATTATGATATACCCAAGCACACTCTTTATATATAATATGTGTATAGTCGTATATAACAAGTGTATATGTATATCTATTTTACCTTAAAAGATTGTGCGGCCCTTAAAGGCTATAAATACGTCGTGGATAATATTGAAACTACACGTACTACTCCACCGGACACTTACGGAGGGTCCTATAAAGGTTTCAGATTTTTTTTTATCGAAAATCATATCACCAAAATATTCATGGGCTAACACATATGAAAAATAAAAAAATTTATCTAATTTGACTTGTGTGGCTCCTAAATTCTATAAATATGCTATGGATCGTACCAAGACTACACGTACTTCTCCCTCGAGACTTACAAAGGGTTCCATAAAGATTTTGAAAAAAAATTAACCATAAGTCATATCACCAAATATTCATTAGATAACACATACAAAATGAGAAAATTGTCTAATTCTGCTTGTGTGATCTATAAAGGCTATGAATACATTGTGAATCGTACTGAGACTATACATACTGCTCCCCGAGTACTTATGGAGGGTCCTATAAATTTTTCGTTAAAAAATAGACCAAAATTCATATCACCAAATTATTCATTGGATAACACACAAGAAAAATAAGAAAAATCATCTAATTCCACTTGTACGGCCCCTAAATATTATGAATACGCCGCGGATCATTTCTAAGCTACACTTACTGCTCCTCCGGGTACTTATGGAGGTTCTCATACATATTTTGGATAAATATTGACCGAAAGTCATATCACCAAAATAATCATGGGCAACACACATGAAAAATGAATAAAAATAGCTTAATTTTGCTTGTACTACCACTAAATACTATGAATATCTCGTGCATCATGTTGAGGCTACAGTACTCCTCTCCCAGGTACTTACGGAGGGTCCTGTAAATGTTTTAAAAAAATTTAACCAAAATCCATATAACCAAAATATTCATGGCCAACACACACAAAAACTGAGAAATCAATTAACTCTGCTTGTGCAACCCATAAATCTATGAATATATCATGTATCGTGCCGAGACTACACGTACTGCTCCCTTGATTACTTATGGAAGGTCACATAAAGGTTTCAAAAAAAATTAACCGAAAGTCATATCACCAAAATATTCATGAGATCACATACGAAAAATAAGAAAATCGCTTAATTTTGCTTGTGCGACCCCTATATGCTATGAATATGTCGTGGATCGTGCCGAGACTACATGTACTGCTCCCCTAATTAATTATCGAGGATCTCATAAATATTTTAGAAAAAAATTAACCAAAAATCATATTATCAAAATATTCATGGGCTAACACACACAAAAAAAATGAGAAAATCATCTTATTTCATTTGTGCGGCCCCTAAATGCTATGAATATATCATGAATCGTGTCGAGGATACACGTAATTTCTCCCTCTGATACTTATGAAGGATCCCATAAAGGTTTCAAAAAAATTGACCAAAAGTCATACCACCAAAATATTTATTGGCTAACATAAAGGAAAAATGAGAAAAATCGCTTAATTCCGCTTATGTGGCCCCCAAATGCTATGAATATTCTATGGATTATGTCGATTTTACACGAACTTCTCCCTCGGATACTTACGAAGGGTCCATAGAGGTTTTAGAAAAAATTGACTGAAAGTCATATCACTAAAATATTCATTAGCTAACAAATACGAAAAATAAGAAAATCGCCTAATTCTGCTTGTGCAGAACCTAAATGCTTTTAATATGTCATGGATATTATCGAGGTTTCTATAAGATTTTCAAAAAAAAATGACCAAAATTCATATCTATAGAAGATTTATAGGCTAACACACGCGAAAAATGAAAATAATTGCTTATTTGGGCTTGTATGACCCCTAAATGCTATGAATACGTTGTGGATCGTGCTGACGGTTCACGTACGACTATCTCGAATACTTACGGAGGGTCCATAAAGATTTCAATATAAAATTGACCAAAATCCATATCACCAAAATATTCATGGGTTAACATACACAAAAAATGAGAAAATCGCTTAATTCCGGTTATGCGATCCATAAATGCAACGAATATGCCGTGCATCATGAAGAGACTACATGTACTGCTCCCAGAGTACTTACGGAGGTTTCAATAAAGATTTTGTAAAATGATTAACCTAAAGTCATATCAACAAAATATTCATGAGCTAACACATACACAAAAATGAGAAAAATCGCTTAATTCCACTTGTGCGACCCCTAAATTCTATGAAAATATTGTGGATCATGTCAAGTCTACATATACTGATCTCCCAGGTACTTATGAAGGATCCTATAAAGTTTTCGAAAAAAAATTAACCGATAACTATATCACCAAAATATTTATTAGCTAACACACAAAAAATGAGAAAATCATCTAATTTCTTTTGTGCGGCTCCTAAGTGCTATGAATATGCCTTGGATCATGACGAATCTACACGTACTTCTCCTACGGGTTTATACGGAGGGTCCCATAATGATTTTGAGATTTTTTTTTGACCAAAAGCCATATAGCTAAAATATTCATGGGCTGACACATAAGAAAAATGAAAAAAAATGTTTAATTCCGCCGGTAGGTCCTTAAATGCAATGAATATATCGTGTCGAGTGTTTAGGTACTGCTCCCACAGATACTTACGGAGGGTTCCATATAGGTTTCAAAAAAAATTTAATCGAAAGTCATATCACCAAAATATTAATGAGCTAATACATACAAAAAATGAGAAAATCGCCTAATTCTGTTTTTGCAGCTGCTAAATGATATGCATATGTCGTTGAATATGTTAAGGTTACACGTACTTTTACTCCGGGTAATTATAGAGAGTTTCATAAAAGTTTCTGATAAAAATTGACAGAAATTCAGATCACCAAAATATTCATGGTTTAATATACACGAAAAATAAGAAAATAGTCTAATTCTATTTCTGCAGCCCCTAAATTCTATGAATAATTAATGAATAATGCTGAGGCTACACGTAATGCTCTCTCGAGTACTTGAGGAGGGTCCCATAAAGGTCTGGAAAAAATTAACCGAAAGTTATATCACCAAAATATTAATTGGCTAACACACAAAAAAAGATCAAATCGCCTAAGTTCTCTTGTGCAACCCCTAAATGTTATGAATATGTCGTGGATCATGTCGAAGCTACACGTACTCTCCCCCTCCTGTCACGACCCAAGCCTAGGGCCTAGACGTGACATGGCGAATGAGGAACCCGAAAGTACCTCAAACAAGCCTCTTAGCATTCTTTTAGCCTTTCATAGGTAATGATGATAAATAAACAAGCGGAAATCATAATAAATCTTCAACTTACATATGTCCAACAATACCTCTAACTATTAGATTTAACGGGGCTAAGACAAGTCCCTAGCTCACCCTCAATCATAATAGAAGAAATGCCATAGTAAAATATCTTAACATATCATAAACTAGAAAGACAAAGGAGTATTGTTCCCGGAACATGGGAACTCACCAAAAGTAGTCTTCAATGGAATATCAACTAGCCACGTGGAGGAGAACGAGGAGGAGCACTGATCCCTACATGGTGATATCATGTAGGCAAAAGAGTATGCGTTAGTACTTTGAATGTACTAAGTATGTAAGGATGCATGAACATTGAGGAAACATTAAAAATTTATGTAATATGGAACATAATTTAATGTATGCATAATAAATCATATATATATTCTTTAAAACATTCATTTTGTGGGAAATTAACCATAACCGACATTTAAGACCATGCGAGCTATTAAATGGAATCCAACATAACCCCCTACGTTGGCCGGAGAGACTACTTGCCGGGTAGAACTCCGTCAACTTCATTCATTTCTTTAACTTTAACTTTAAGGGCTATTTATGGATCCATTAGCCTAAGCCTACAAGGGCTCCTATGTTGGCACATAGTTAATGAGACAAGGGGTTGCTACTAGGATTCCCTTACCGAATCCCACCTCAATGCCTCATTCGGTGCTAAGTCAATCCCACGGAATAGTTTAATACTTCAAAATATTCATAGCATATAACTTAAGAATTCAAACATCATATTCGGTAGAATAGCTCATTAAAACATTTGATAATTCAAATATGCAAGAATTGTCCTTATTGCATAAAGAATCCATGATTCATATCATTTCATTATTCTTTCATTTCATAAGACTCCTTTTTTTATCATAGATATTACTTTCATAAATATTTATTTGGAGTCAAAGCTTTCAAGTCAAACTTTATTAAAAACATAGTAAAACTAGGTGGGTTCAAATCACTTCAACTTGCAAATATGTATGTAAATAAATATACATAAATACTTTAAAATCCATTTATTAAAAATCATGCTTTAAACAACCCACCATTAATTTCAAGAACCTTTAAAGAGATAAATAGAGAAATTACTTGCAAACCATCAATTTATACATATGAAATAATATTGCATCAAAATAGACCAATAATCATTAGTTCAACCATGATTCATGCTATTAAGTAAAAATAAGAATTATCCATAAGAAAATTACTTGAAATTGAGAGATTTAATTGAAAGAGTTTTTGGACTACATGGGTGGAAGAACCCATGGATAAATACTCACATAACTTAGAGTAAATCTTAAAGAAAATAAATATAATTTATCATATACTCAAAATAATTTAGGCATGAGAGTAGAAGGAATACTCTCATTGAAGCCTTACATACCTGGAAACCGAAGCTTTAGTTGGTACCGGAAGACTTAATGACCACTCTTGAGTCCTAGCTTCTCTCCTTGCCGGAATATTTTGTGTACTACCCGGAATATATGAATTACCGGAATAGTATTTCTTCACTACTGAGAACTAAAACTATATTTGAGAATGTGTAAAAAAGTGTATAGAGAGAAGATTTGCTTGAGAAAGCTTGATAAATAAAATGAGGAAATAAGGTGGGTATTTATAGGTGGGAAAGAGGACCTAACAATAAATAAAATAATTATAAATAAAAATCTGAAAATTTAGTGGAATATATTGATGTCATGGATGATGTTAAATGGAGGATAATTTATGTCATGAGTGATGTCAAATGTATCTAGATCTTTCTATGGTAGGTGAAATGAGTTATTTTTGACAGAATACTCTTTTTGGGAGCTATGTTTGAATAAGATAAATTCCTTATTAGGATTTGGTGTCTTCATAAGAATTATAGATATGGAAGTCTAGTTTCATATTATTCAAGAATCAACAAATTTGGATAAACCTACAGTGAGATATGATTTTTCTTCTATAAACACTCATTTCCGTCACAGCATCCTACCTTACAAAGATTAATTTATTTGACCTACTTAACCTCCGAATCTTAAAATATGGTCTTCATAAAAGTTGTAGGTAATGATCTTGTGGTTACTCAGAAATTTGAATCACTCAATTTGGATATTCCTATGAAAAGTTATGACCAAAATACAGAGGCTATATCATATTTAGGCAAAAATTGAAACATCGTATACAACGTTTTTAGGGGATGTTACACCTCCCATACTAATAAAGGTTCCATAAAGGTTTCAGAAATTTTTCGACCGAAAGTTATATCACTCAAATATTCATAGATTAACACACACGAAAAATAAAAAAATCACTTAATTCCTCTTGTGCGGCCCCTAAATCTATAAATACTCCGTGGATCGAGCCGAGACTACACGTATTGCTCCAATGGGAACTTACGGAGGGTCCCAAAAATATTTTAAAAAAAATTGACCAAAAGTTATATCACCAAAATATTCATGGGCTAACACACAAAAATAAGAAAATTACCTAATTCCGCATGTGGGGCCCCTAAATGTTATGAATATGCCGTGGATTGTGCTAAGGTTATACGTACTGTTCCACCAGGTATTAACGAAGGGTCCCATAAAGATTTTGGTAAAAAAATAAATGAAAGTTATATCGCAAAAATATTCAAGGACTAACACATACGACAAATGATAAAATTGCCTAATTCCGTTTTTACGGCACCTAAATGCTATTAATATATCGTGGATCGTACCATGGCTAAGCGTACTTCTCCCTTGGGTACTAACAAAGGGTTCCATTAAGGTTTACAAAAAAAATTGACCAAAAGCAATACCATCAAAATATTCATGCTCTAACATACACGAAAAATAAAAAAATCATTTAATTCTGCTTGTGCAGCCTTAAATGTTATTAATATATTATGGATCTTACCGAAGCTACTCTACTCCTCTCCTAGGTACTTATGAAAGGTCACATAAAGGTTTTGGAAAAAAATTGACCAAAAATCATATCACCAAAATATTCATTGGCTAACACATGCGAAAAATGAGAGAATCGTCTAATTTTGCTTGTACGGCCTCTAAATGCAATTAATATGTCGTAGATCGTATTGAGGCTACACGTACTACTCTCTCGGGTATTTACGGAGGGTCCCATAAAAATTTTAGAGAAAAATTGACCAAAAGTCATATCATCAAAATATTCACTGGCTAACACACATAAAAAAAAATAGCTTAATTCACTTGTGCAACCCCTAAATGCAATGAATATGCCGTAGATCCTACTGAGGCTACACGTACTTCTTCTACGGATACTTAGGGAGGGTCCCTTAAATGTTTCAAATTTTTTTTTACCCAAAAGTAATATCACCAAAATATTCATTGGCTTACAAACACGAAAAATAAAAAAATTGCATAATTCCGCTTGGGCGGCCCTAACTATTATTAATATGAAGTGGATCATGCCGAGGATGCACATATTTATCCCTAGGGTTTATACTGAGGGTACCATAAAGGTTTCAGAAAAGAAATTGACCAAAAGTCATATCACCAAAATATTCATCGACTAACACACAAGGAAAATGAGAAAATCACCTAATTCCTCTTGTGCGGCTCTTAAATATTGTAAATACAGCGTGAATTGTGCAAAGGCAACACGTACTGTTCCCCCTGATACTTACAGAGGGTACCATAAAGGTTTCGGAAAAATGTTGACCAAAAACCATACACTAAAATATTCATTGGCCAACACATACAAAAAATGAGAAAAATCACCTAGTTCCGCTTGTGCTTTCCCTAAATGAGATTAATACGTTGTGAATTGTGCCGATACTACACGTACTACTCTTTCGGGTACTTACTGAAGGTCCTATAAGGTGTTAAATTTTTATTAACCAAAAGTCATATCACCAAAATATTCATGAATTAACACACGAAAAATAAGAAAATCTTCTAATTGCACTTGTGCGGCCCTTAAATATTATGAATATGTCGTGGATCATGTTGAGGCTACATGTGTTTCTTTCTAGGATACTTGCGGAGGGTTCCATAAAGGTTTCAGAGAAAAATTGACTAAAACCCATAGCACCAAAGTATTCATGGGCTAACATACACAAACAATAAGAAAGTCGTCTAATTCCGCTTGTGCGGTTCCTAAATGCTTGAATAAACCATGGATCGTGCCCAGGTTACATGATATACTCCCCTGATTACATATAAATGGTCCCATAAAGGTTTCTGAAAAATATTAACCGAAAGACATATCACCAAAGTATTCATGGGCTAACACACACAACAAATGAGAAAAATCGCCTAATTCCATTTGTGCGACTCCTAAATACTTTGAATATATTGTGAATCATGTCAAGGCTACACGTACTTCTCCCCTAGGTACTTAAAGAGGGTCCAATAAAAGTTTTGTAAAATTTTTGACCGAAAGTCATATCATAAAAATATTCATCGACTAACACACATGAAAAATAAGAAAATCGCCTAATTTCGAATGTGCGTGTCATAGATCGTATCAAGGCTACATGTGCTTCTCCTCTGGGTACTTACGAAGGGTCCCATGAAAGGTTAGAAAAAAATTGACCGAAAGCCATAGCACCAAAATATTAATGGGTCAACACATTCGAAATATCAAAAAAAAATGCCTAATTCCACTTGTGCGGACCCTAAATGCTATGAATAAGTCATGGATATGCCGATGCTACATGTACTGCTCCTCCGAACACTTATGGAGGGTCCCATAAATAATTTTAAAAAAATTGACGGAAAGTCATATCACCAAAATATCAATGGGTCAATACATATGAAAATGAGAAAATTGTCTAATTCAGCTTGTGCGGCCCCTAAATGCTATGAATATGTCGTGGATCATTCCGAAGTTGCACGTACTACTCCCCCAGGTACTTACAGAGGGTCCTATAAAGGTTTCGTAAAAAATCAAACAAAAGCCATGTTGTGGATATGTCGTGGACCCCCTAAATGTTATGAATATGTCGTGGATCGTGTTGAATCTACACGTACTTCTCTCCCGGGTAATTATGGAAGGTACCATAAAGGTTTCAGAAAAAAATTGACCAAAAGTTATATCACCAAAATATTAATAGGCTAAAACACACAAAAAATGAGAAAATCGCTTAATTCTGCATGTACGCCCCCTAAATGTTATGAACACGCCATGGATCGTACCGATGCTACATGTGTTTCTCTTCCGGGTACTTATGGAGGGTCTATGAAAGTTTTGAAAAAAATTAACTGAAAGTCATATCACTAAAATACTAATGAGTTAACAACACATATGAAAAATGAAAAAATTGTCTAATTCTGCATGTGCAGCCCCTAAATTTTATGATTCAGCCGTGGATAGTCCCGATGCTAGGTCACATAAATATTTTGGAAAAATATTGACCGAAAGACATATCACCAAAATATTCATTTGCTAACACACATAAAAAATGATAAAATCATCTAATTTCGCTTGAACGTCCCCTAAATGCTCTTAATACACAGTGCTTCGTCCCGAAGCTACAAGTACTGCACTCTTGATTACTTACGGAAAGTCCTATAAAGGTATGGAAAAAAAATTTAACTGAAAGTCATATAACCAAAATATTAATGGACTCACACACAAAAAATAAGAAAATCGCCTAATTCCGCTTGTGTATCCCCTATATGCTATGAATACATCATCGATCATTCCGAGGCTACACTTATCGAGGGTCCCATAAAAATTTCAGAAAAAAATTAACCAAAACCTATATCACCAAAATATTAATTGGCTAACAAACACAAAAAATAAAAAAATTATCTATTTCGCTTGTTCGGACCCTATATACGTACTGCTCCCCCGGGTACTTTTGAAGGGTCCTATAAAGGTTTCAAAAAAAAATTGTGACTGAAATCCATATCATCAAAATTATGGGCTAACACATACAAAAAATGAGAAAATCACATAATTTCGCTTGTGCGGCCCCTAAATGCTATAAATATATCGTGGATCATGACCCGGCTACACGTGTTGCTCTTTCGAGTACTTATGGAAGATTCCATAAAGGTTTTGAAAAAAAATTGACTTAAACAATATCACCAAAATATTCATGGGCTAACACACACGGAAAACGAGAAAATCGCCTAATTCCGCTTGTGCGATCCCTAAATACTCTGAATACATTGTGGATCATGTCGCGGTCACACGTACTGCTATCCTGGGTACTTATAGAGGGTTCTACAAAGATTTCGAATTTTTTTGAAGAAAATACATATCACCAAAATATTCATAGGCTAACACATACAAAATAATGAGAAATTGTCTATTTCTACTTGTGCGTCTCCTAAATTTTATAGATATGTCATTGATCGTGCCAAGGCTACGCGTAATTTTCCCCCGAGTACTTATGGAGGGTCATATATAGGTTTCAAAAATAATTAATCGAAAGTCATATCACCAAAATATTCATTAGCTAACGTACACGAAAAATGAGAAAATCGTCTAATTCCGCTTATGAGGCTCTTAAATTTTATGAATATGATGTAGATCGTGTCAAGGCTACATGTATTTCTCCCACATGTACTTACAGAGGATCCTATAAAGGTTTCAGAAAAAATTCTATCGAAAGTCATATCACCAAAATATTAATAGGCTAACACATACAAAAAATAAAAACATTGCCTAATTTTGCTTGTGCGGCCCCTAAATGATATGAATAAGACATGGATCGTGTCAAGGCTATACAAACTTCTCCCACGGGTACTTACGAAAGGTCCATAAAGGTTTCTGAAAAAAAATTGACCGAAAGTTATATTACCAAAATGGTCATGGGCTAACACACATGAAAAATGTGAAAAATGCCTAATTTTGATTGTGCAACCCCTAAATGCTATGTCGTGGATCATGATGAGGCTACACGTACTGATCCCACGGGTACTTACGGAGGGTCCCTGTTACACCCCAGATTTTTTTTATCTTACTATGGCTATAGATGGCTTAATCGTGAGCTAAGGTGGAGCCCAGATAATGGAATTTTTATAAAAAGACATATGATAATTAATATGGATAATATATGTGAAGTTAAACACAACTCAACAAGGAACCTTGGGTCAAATCTAAGTGTAAGCCCTCCAAAAAGATATTTTAAGTTACGTTTTCAGGTGATCTGACTTGGGGAGACCATAACGATATCATTGTTTGGGAATTTCGGAAAACTCTTAAAATTAAAGTTGTAGATAATTTGATTATCTTTCTAACCATAGGTGATGGTAATTTATTCGATATCGGTATCAAGATATATGACCATTTTACTAAACAAAGGCATTGGCCACAAGTAGACACGTGGTGGAGAAGTGGCAGGACTACTCCACCGCCCTTTATCACTATAAGTAGGCTAAAAAAAGTCTTAAATAGTATGGTAATTGTTATATTTTATTTTAGTTTTTTGCATTGGACTATTCGTGAGCTAATGAACATGTTATATTCCGTATTTTTATACGTCGAGTCATTTGCAAGAGAATCGACTCAAGTTAAAGACGGGATCGTTTTCGGAATAGAAATCTTTAATTCCCAATTCTAATTAGAATATATTTTGGAGACTAGTAATTCATTTATTTGGGATTAGATGACTAGGTAAAAATTAGGGGTTGATTAAACTAATTAACCTAGGTAATTGTGTGGTCCCCTCCTAAACTAGTTAAGTAATTAAGTAGATAGAAGACATGTAGAGGGGTCACGTGAAAGGTTAGGGGATGCACATGTATATCATATTAAGACTATGTCTTAAAGGATAATGCTGAAAATGCATTCATTTCATTCTTTTGACCAAAGCAGTTTAGAGAGAGAAGTGAGGGAGGTAGAGAGAAGGGCTCTCAGCCAAGGTGGAGCTTAAAGGAGAAATTAAAGGGTGAAGTGTGGTTATTTCTCATGTAAATGGCAGCAAGGTTGGAGTATTTAGAGTTGCAAAAACTTTGATGAAGCAAGACCTCAAGTCCAAGGAAAATTGTGCCTTTTTAGCCTAAGGTAAGATTTCATCTTTTTCCTCATCTTGGAAGCAATTTAAACTTTTGTAAGTTGATGAATATATGAAACTAGGAGTGTTGATGTTGAAGTGTTGTTGAGCCTTGTTAGGGGGCTGCTTAGTTGAAAATGATGAATTGATTTATTTAATATTTGGTTGTTGTTATCATGGTTTATGTAAGGAGGATGAAGGAATTAAATCGTTAAGGTTGAGGTTGAATTTGTTATGGATTGTTGTAGAACTTGTGGTGATATTAACATGAATTTCTTGCATATGAATGAATGATGTTGTGGTTGTGTGTGGATGCTGCTATGGTTCAGCAAAATTGGAAGAAAAGTTAATACGACATAAGGTGTAAAATCGTATGTAGTCTCCTTGGTGTGTTCACAGGTCATCGCAAGGTTTTGAGTCTCCTTATGTTGTTAATTAGGGGCTGTTTTGACATATTATAGTTGTTCTTGTTGAGCTTGAAAGATTAATGATAATTAAGGTTTTATGTTGCATTATATGTTGGTTGGGATGTTTTAGGATTGTTTCGAAAAAACGTCAAGACTATGGATCATTAAGGATAATTGAAAGATGTAGTAGTTGTATGTGGATTGGAATTGTTGTTGAGTGTTATGAATGTGGGCTATCTTAACTTACCAATAATGTTATAATGAAGATATTCACTTGTATTAAATGGTATTGGAAGCAAGAAAACCCCATGATTAGTGTTGATATTAAAATGGACAGATTTGGAGTTGTTTGAATTGGATTGGGTTGATTGTCGTTGTTGCTATTATTGTCATGAATTATGTGTTAAAAGTGAAGGAATTGTATATGTTAATGTTTCGGACATATTGGGGATGTTCTAAGCTAAGAATGATGGATTAATTTCGAGTAATGTTGTAGTTAGTATTGTAGCCTAAAATATTAAGGGAGTTGTTGTTTAGACTTTTGTTTGGCAAACCCGTTTATGGGATGGGAATGCTGTTAGTAATTTTAGCATAACTCCTTGTGTAAAGCTCTGTTTTGAGTGATTAAAAATGTTCTGGAAAGCTATTTCATAGATATAAAACTTCCATTTAGGCTCTAAAACCCATTTTTTTCTTTTATATACTCGAAAAATGGTGATGAAGTTCAGGGGAGGTGCTGTCCAAATTTTCAGAAATAACCTACTAATGATAGAGTACGTTTTATGCCTTTCCATAGCCTAACCATAATGCTTAACGTATTAACATAGGTATGGGGAAGCATATACATGTTGTGTGCGGATAAACATTAAAAGTATGTAAAGCTTATCTTTTCTTTCTTTTGGCATGATCCATATGAAACAAATGGAAGACGCATGTTTAAATTCCAAGGAAACTCTCATTCATAGATACACTCGGATGGCTAATGTTCGTGATTTCCATAACTTATATCGTTATGTCTTGACTCATGTGTATGCTTCCAGCCGGCCTAGTTGGTATAACTCATATTTTGGTATAATTCATATTTCTATATAATCCATTTTTGGTATAATTCATAATAACAATAGAATAGTACTTGAAATGACTATTGTCTTGGTTTTCAAATGATGGTTCGTTTTGATTATTCCATTAAGTCTCCGATGATGATCAAATTACATATGGTTGCTAATGATACCCTATTCGTACATATTATTATTGTATTATCCACCGAGTCCTACGATAGGCCAGGTACGTTATCATGTCTGGTTCCACTACATTATCCACCGAGTCCCTCGCTAGGGCCGGGTACGCATATTTTACTACATTATTCACCGAGTCCCTCACTAGGGCCGGGTACGGTATATGATGATGCAATGATATGATTATGGCACTGAGTCCCACGATGGACTGGGTACGGTATATGTATACACAACTTTATTCACCGAGTCCCTTACTAGAGGGCCGGGTACGATATATGTATATGACGATATGATGATGTGATGATATAATAATATGATGAAGTGACTTTATTCACCAAGTCCCATGATGGGTTGGGTACGACATATGACAATGATAGGTATAACTTGGTTATAAAATGCAGGTATATTGATTTCTTGATTTACATGCTTGTTTCCTAAATCTCTACTTTAGATGTGATCTCATTTATGGTATGTTATGCTTTATATACTCAGTATATATTTTGTACTGACCCCCTCTCTTCGGGGGGCTGTGTTTCATGCCTGCAGGTACAGATATTCATTTCGGGGATCCGTTAGCTTAGGATTTCCACTCAGTTATTTTGGAAGTGCTCCATTGTTTCGGAGCCTAGAATTTCGGTATAGATACTTTGATGTATATATTTATTTATCCATGGGTACGGCAGGGCCCTGTTCTATCATACGCTACTATTGGTATTCTTAGAGGTCTGTAGATATATATGTGGGTGGTATATAGATGTTATCCATCTGTACTAGTATGACTTATATTTTGGAACATTCCTATTCATAGTGACAGCCTTGTCGGCTTGCGTATATATATGTATATTTTGGAATGTGATGTGTAGTGGCAGCTTTGTCGGCTTACGTACCACATTACCTTTGATGTTATAACTTCTCAGGAGACAGGTCGCATTAATATATAACTATGGGATAGTTTTGATATGACATCCTATTTCCTTAAGTCTCATATCATGTTTAGTTGTGAATTGGTTATAAATAACAGATATGTGTATGGATGTCCAGTTCGGGCAACAGTCACGGCCTATGGAGTTGGGTTGTGACAGTCCCATAAAGGTTTTGAAAAAAATAGACCAAAATTCATATCACCAAAATATTTATGGTTTAACAAACATAAAAAATGAGAAAATCGCCTAATTCTACTTGTGCGACCCTAAAATACAATGAATATGTCATAAATTGTGTCTAGGCTATACCCAATGCTCCCCCGAGTACATATGGATGGTCCTATAAAGGTTTCGGAGAAGAATTGACTGAAAACCACACCACTAAAATATTTATGGGCTATTACACACGATAAAATGAGAAAATCGTCTAATTTCACTTGTGCAACCCCTAAATGGTATGAATAGGACATGTATTATGCCGAGGATAGACGTATTGCTTTCTCATGTACTTACGGAGGGTTCCATAAAGGTTTTACAAAAATATTTGACCGAAATCTATATCACCAAAAATAAAGGATTAACACACACGAAAAATGAGAAAATTGTCTAATTCAGCTTGTGCGGTCTCTAAATGCTATGAATACGTTGTGTATCGTGCCTAGGCTGCATGTACTGGTTTTCCAAGTACTTATAAATAGTTCTATAAAGGTTTCAAAAAAAATTAATTGAAAGTCATATCACCAAAATATTAATGGGCTAACACACACAAAAAATAAGAAAATCGCCTAATTCCGCTTGTGCGACCCCTAAATTCTACGAATATATCATGGATCGAGCCGAGCCTACACGTACTTCTTTCCGGGTACTTATGGAAGGTACCATAAAGGTTTTAGAAAAAATTGACCGAAAGTCATATCACCAAAATATTAATGGGCTAAAACACATTAAAAATGAGAAAATCATCTAATTCCGCTTGTTCGGGCCCCAAATGCTATGAATACGTCATGAATCATGACGAAGCTACACATACTGATCCCCCGGGTGCCTATGGAGGGTCCCATAAAGGTTTCCTTTTTTTTTTGACCTAAAGCCATATCACCAAAATATTTATAGACTAACACATACGAAAAATAAAAAAAATTGCCTAATTTCTGCTTTTGCACCCCCTAAATGTTATAAATAAATCATGGATAGTGTCGACGCTACATGTACTTCTCCTCCGGGTACTTATGAAGGGTCCTATAAATGTTTTGAAAAAACTTTGACTGAAAGACATAGCACCAAAATATTTATGGGCTAACACACACAAAAATGAGAAAATCGCCTAATTTTTTGTCCCCTAAATGCTCTTAATACGCCGTGGATCGTACCGAGGCTACACGTACCGCTCCCACGGACACTTACAAAGGGTCCCATAAAGGTTTCAGAAAAAATTGACCGAAATCCATATCATAAAAATATTTATGAGCTAACAAATACAAAAAAAATGAGAAAATCGCCTAATTCCGCTTGTGCGACCTCTAAAATGCTATGAATATGCCGTGAATCATGCTCTTCACGGTCCGTGAACACCATTACAGATCGTGAACATCTCGCTTAGTCATCTCCCAACTTAAGGGGTCTTGGGGGTCAACTCCACGGAAGGGACTACGGTCTGTGATGCTCACCTCGAGTCGTGGTCCCTCTCGTGAACTTCTCCCTTACTTTCTGTTATTTATTCGACTCCTTTCCATGGGTCATGAAGACGAGTACAGTCCGTGATGGATCTCGTGGTCCTGATTTAGTGCAAATTTTCTGATCTTTTTAGAGTTAGTTTAGGCTAGGAACTTGAGGGGTGTTACATGTCGCCTTATGGCGCTCGGTCGATTGTTCTGAAAAAACTTAATGAGAACCTCCATAATGAGTTGGAGGAGCATGTCTTAGAGTCTCACCATTTTTTTACGACTTTTGCCATTTAGGGGTCATTTTATAGCAAGTAGGCGACTTTCGTAGTTTTTCGTATGTGTTAGCCCATGAGTATTGTTCCCTTATGGTTCTCAGTCGATTGTTCAGAAAAAACTTAATGAGAACCTCCATAATGAGTTGGGGAAGCATGTGGTAGATTCTCACCATTTTACAACTTTTTTTGCAATTTAGAGGCCAATTTTTAGGAATTAGGCGAGTCTCTTAATTTTTCGTGTGTGTTAGACATGAGTATTGTCGTCTTATGGCTTTAGGTTGATTGTTCTGAAAAACGTTAATGAGAACCTCTTTAATAAGCTGGGGGGGCATGTCTTAGAGTCTCACCATTTTTTTTTGGACTTATTTTGCCATTTACTTGGATCGAAAATATAACTGAAACAGTATACGTATAACTAACAATATATTTAAACTATTTGTATTAGTACAAGGAAACGTGGAAACTTTCTCCGTCTCTGATAGCCTCAAAAATTCCCCCTTTCTACAGAGACCTGGTTTTGTTTTCAGTGGCAGGAAGTGCAGATTATGCCACATAAATACAAATGATTGCACATAAAATTCTCTCATATTTGAAGTGAAATCTTTAGCAATTTCATTAATGGGGCAACAACAATCGAAAGATGAGTTACTGTATCAACAAGTCATTCAAGGAAATGTTGAATCTATCAAAGCTATTCACAATGATGGTGCAAGTCTTGAGGTATGTAATTTGCACCCATGTATCAAAATTTTCTTGAAATTTTTAGCTTTTTGTTGATACCCTTTTTGGTGAATTTGAAGAAGATTCAACTTTTGGGAGATGCCATGAGTAATTTTTGTCACTGGTGCAAGTCTTGAAGTATACAAATATACCCATGTACCCAATTTTCTTGAAATTCTTAGCTTTTTATCGACACCCTTTTTGGTGAATATGAAAAAGATTCAACTTTTAAGAGATACCTTTAGAAAAAAAATCTCTGGTTCCAGTCTTGAGGTGTATAAATTCACTCATGTATCAAAATTTTAGCTTTTTATCAACACCCTTTTTGGTGGATATGAAAAGGATTCAATTTTTAGGAGATGCCTTTAGAAAAAAAAAATCTCTGGTGCCAGTCTTGAGGTATATAAATTCACTCATATATCAAAATTTTAGCTTTTTATCAACATCCTTTTTGGTGAATATTGAAAAGATTCAATTTTTAGGAGATGCCTTCAGAAAAAAAAATCTCTGGTGCCAGTCTTGAGGTATATAAATTCACTCATGTATCAAAATTTTCTTGAAATTTTTAGCTTTTTATCTGTACCCTTTTTGGTAAATATGAAAAAGATTCAACCTTTAGAAGATTCCATAAGTAATTTTTGTCACTGTTGCAAGTCTTAAGGAATATATATTCACTTATGTACCACAATGTACTTGAAAATTCTAGCTTTGTATCAACACCCTTTTTGGTCTCAACTGGCAACTAAATGCTCCAAATCGTCCCCACTATATCTCGTGGACACCTAACGTTGACGTGACACATAAATTTTGGAGGTGTCTAGATGATCATTTTGTAAGTTGAAGTGTACAATTGACACAGTGGAGACAAGTTGAGATGTCTAGATATGCAATCTCAAAGTTGGAGTGTTTACTATCCAGTTGAGGCATAGTTTGAGTGTCTATTTATGTATATATGTCTTAAAAAAGGTAGCAATCTTTTGACTGGTTTAAGTATGGAGGTATACAAATTCACAAATGCACCGAATTTACTTGAAGCATTTTACTCTATATCAACACCCTTTCCATGAATATACAAAAAGATTTAGCTTTTAGGAGATGCTATAAGTATTCGTTTTACTGGTACAAGTTTGTAGGCACATCTGCACCCGATTTAATCGAAGAATATAACTCTGTAGCAATACCCTTTTGGCAAATATACAAAAAATTCAATTTTTAGGTTGTGTTATAAGTAATCTCTTTACTGGTGCAAGTATGTAGTATACAAGTTCTATGCACCGATTTACTTGTAAAGTTTAGCTCTACATCAACTCCTGTTTTGGTGAACATAAGAGAGATTTGGCTTTTAGGAGGGTATATAAGTTATCTGTATATACTAAATGTAATTTTTTGTGCCCCCATTGAATCAGTGGATCGACAAAGAAGGAAAGACACCATTGATTATAGCGTGCAGGAAGCCAAATGGCTTGAATGTTGCAAAAACTTTGCTTGAGCTCGGTGCTAATGTCAATGCTTACCGGCCAGGTGTGCCTTTCTCTGCCAATTGTAATCTTATAATTTTGGACTTGTCACTAGAGACGGTTCTAGAATTTTAAGTCAACAGGTTTGAAGGATCACGACCCTCAGTACTTTTTTGTAATAGGTGCTAACTTAGTAATCTGCTTTAATTATAACGATAATCATTAGTCCAAGTCCTTGCTTTCTTCAGGATATCATGCTGGGACTGCGCTACATCATGCAGCTAAGAGAGGTCTGGATGATACTGTGCAATTGCTTCTTTCCTATGGAGGTGCATATTTAGAGTTTTCCAAAGTGAATATGGTTTCTCCTTTTGTTCTATAGATGAATCCAGACTGCATTTGTGGATAATTTAGTACTCCTTCCATTCCAATTTATGTGACAATCTTTCCTTTTTAGTCAGTCCCAAAAAGATGACACCTTTCTGTATTTGATCCAATTTAACTTTAAAATGCTCATTATACCCCTAATTAGATGACTTATAGCCACACAAATATCGATGACTTATTTTAGACCATACTTTTTTCTTTCTTAAACTTTGTACCACTCAAACACCACCACATTAATTCACCATCACATAAATTGGAACGGAGGGAGTATCATTTTTGCATAGTTTTCATCTGCTGAATATATGTAGCTAATTTACTATGAAACTCATTTACTAGCAAACCCGTTGATCAAGAACGATGCTTGCCAAACTCCACTTGAAGTTGCTCGAGCAAAGGGTTTTAGCGATGTCGTCCGTACTATTGAGGTGTATTTGATATTAGTTTCAAGCTTTAATTACATTAACATTGAATGCACATGATTATTTGTATTTTCCTGCCTTTTCTTGACTTGGATTATATGTTTGCAAATTCATTTATCCTGGTTTTGCTTTCACTTTTAGAGACAAATC
The DNA here is from genome assembly GCF_947179165.1 of Solanum dulcamara. Classification (NCBI taxonomy): domain Eukaryota; kingdom Viridiplantae; phylum Streptophyta; class Magnoliopsida; order Solanales; family Solanaceae; genus Solanum; species Solanum dulcamara. The sequence goes on along the minus strand of NC_077244.1, from coordinate 1,140,018 downwards.
TGCATTTTCTCGGGCTGGATGAGGGAGTTCTATGGTCCAGGGTTTCTTGAAGCTTTAGCTCCTCAATTTTTATCTAGGAAGATGTCAGTATGATTCTAACTTGGCTTTTCGTATAAGCGCCCCTTGTTTGTGCTTTGAACTCTTCTCTATATAATGCTGCAAAGTTCAAAAAATTTATTCTGCCAAAGGCTGTTGAAATAGGCATATGTAAGCAGTCTCGTTCAACCTGTCTGGGACTAAGGTTATGTTTGGTGCGGAAATGTTTTCCAATTTTCTCCTGTTTGGTTGTCAAATTTGTTTGAAATTCTTTCTCTAGGAAAACAAGTTCCTTAAAATGAGGAAAATGACTTCCCTAGCGGAAAAAGGAAAAACAAGTTCCATAAATGACATCCAACACTAATTTTCTAATCCCCTGCCCCAACACACCCCACTCCCAAACCCCTAACCCTCACGTCAACCCAATAATGTTCTCCAGAATTATATACAAATGGTTTTGAGATTATATTTTCTGCATATTTACCAAACACCAGAAATTAGTAAGAAAAATACTTATTTTCCCAAAAAACATTTTCCTTTATACCAATCACATCCTAAGCGTAGTTGTTGCTGTTGTAAGCTGTCTTGTGTGCTTGCTGACAAATGGTTATAATTGCAGTTGGGTTGTACTCATACCTTGTGGTATAGCTGATCCTACGAAGCCTCTTAAATTAGAGCTGGCGATTTACTCATCGTTACAGGTAAATAAACGACTTATTGACCAACAATAGTTCTTTCTTTCACAAACTCTTCTAGCAATGTTGTGAGGTACCTCTCTTTTAGCTTGTACCATCTTTAGAGAATTTTTGAGATGACGTCTATCAAGCAAGGATTTCTGTGGATGGTTAATGAGTGATGTTCAAAACTCGAGGAGTAGGGTAGTTTTTGCTATGAGAGCTGGACCTAAACGTAGGTACATTGTATCTTTGTGAAGTTTGAGCAGAATCAATATATGAGCCAGCATGCCACTTTTACATAACCAATACTATAAACCTGTTTTTCATGTTCAAGTAGTATTTAACTCAGTATTGTTTCTTTTTTTCCAGGCGAAAATGAAAAAACTTGGGACTTACAATGTAAACTGAATCATAACTAATGAGAAAGCAATAATTTTACTGATGTATCTAACATCTTTTTCCGATGGAGTAATAATTTTATTGATTTTTTGGGAAAGACTCCTAGATTGTAAGTGGAAAGCAAAGAGTAGAGAATTAAGCAGTGTGTGAATATGAGCCTCTTGCTGTTAACCAAACAAAGCAATAAGCATTTTCAGTGTACTGGGTGTTCATACTGAGTAGGAAGAAACATTATTCTCTATCCTCAGTATATGCTGTGGTCGAATTATTTAACTGAAAAAAGCTATGTTGCTCGGACTCTACAAAAATGATGCTGCACCCTGGACGAATCCTTCAAAAATGCACTACTTTTGAAGGATCCGACACGCACCCATCAATATTTTGAAGAGTCAAAGCAACATAGGAAAAAAGTCCTTGTCCCTGTCCATCCCACTTGAAAAGTGTCCAGGTTTGTCAGTGAAATGTTCTGCTTATAGAATAGTGCACCGAGGTTTTGAAATTCGCCAACTTCCCAAGTGTCAAAGTTATCCTTCCTCTCTCTCTGTGCTTGGTTGAGACTTCAATGAAGCAACAACAACTACCGCTCAAAACCAAACTAGTTAGAGTTAGCTGACAATTCAATGAAGTACTCTTATAATCTGTGTCCCAATTTATGTGACACACTTTTCTTTTTAGTCAGTTCCAAAAAGAATAACACATTTCTTTATTTGACAAATGTTAATGACACTATCAATATTTAACCCATGTTTGGCCCCATTTATTTGGCAAAAAATCCACAAAGGTGTACTCTTCTATTTAAAAATTTATTTATTTCAAGGGTAGCTTTCGAACATTGCAAAGTCTTCTCATATTCCATATTTTTTAAACTTTGAGCCTAGTCAAACTATATCACATAAATTAGGACAGAGGAGTACTTTTTGTTCCTTCTATAAAATTGGCAGATTTACTGAAATGATGTTTTGTTGAACAGGATGCCCAGCCTCGTAATGTTATCGTCTTATGGAAGGCTATTGTTGAAGAGATAAGGTGGCAACGATCAGATCCTGTGCTGATAATTTTTGACAAGACCAGTAGTAATACTCTTTCTCTGAAATTACTTTCTGTAGGTGGTCTTGTTGAATGGAGAAAGCCTTTTATTCTTATCCACAATCATCAATGGGCAGTTAATTTACATGCCTCAAGAGAAATTCCTCTACAAGCTAAAGCTTTAATGCAGAATATATATTTTGTTAATTTTCAGTTTATTGGGTTTGAGGTACTGATGTGCTTACTCCATCAAATGGTCGTCATATATGCAGTCGCTGTAGAACTCTTTTTAGTACTGGACAATAATGTTACCTGATTAAAGGAAAAAACTCTTTTTAGTACTGGACAAGTGAGCACCTTCCAGATGTTGTTAAGTTGCAGGCCAAAAATAGAGCCAACAGATTTTATTTTATAGGATCAAATTGATATGTAGATGCTTGTGAAACTTCATGTTCAGGAGTAAACAAAGATGCGTGCTATTAGTCAAATGTGTAGGTTTCAGAATTTCGTCTCAAAACACAAATTCTGAATTGCACTTGTCTTACTTGCTAAGTTGCTCGGACTCGAGTGTGGATCTAGAGGTCGGATCCTTCATGGTCTAGTCTTAAGATTCAGGGGTACAGATCCAGGTACGGATAAGGATGTGGGGATTCGGCTAAAAATAATTTATCTAAAAATAGAGTTATATGTCTAAATTATGAGAGTGGAAAACTTACCAGGTATTCTAAGGAGAATCCCAGAAGGAGATAAAAGGAAAAGGAAAGGGAAAATAGCTATTCCATTTTCTTCAATTCATCTTAGCTTTTGTTTTGATTACAGAAACCATAGGTATCTCTCGAATTTTGCCGTCAAGTACCCAAAATCGGTTGACCAAATCCAGTATGGATCCCACACCCATACCCTTGTTGTGTCGACATGGGTACGGCACCGAAAGTGAAGAGTCTGAGCAACTTAGATTCCTTGATAAACTAATAGCTCTGATTTGTGTCTTAGGTAGCTATGCAGATTTACTTAATGCTAGAATGTAGAGTGGGTGAGTTTTTCTCCTAGAAGTAAAAAACTTTACTGGGACCAACAAGTGGACTTAGTTTACTTAAGTTATTTCATCGAAAAAACCTCTTATTTAATATTATTTCAGGTAAAGGCCTCTTTTCAGAATAGACTTTATAATAGTTCTTTGATTTTGCTTCTTTCATATCAGATGCTCGATATAAGTTTACATCAGTGAGCGACTCTGAGCAACAACAGCTTCAATTGTTGCACAGAGCATGTATTGCTGCAATTGAGGTAATTACCAACTCTGACCGAATCATACCTTTTTACCAATTCTGTATCTGTTGCTTGTTCATCAGATGAGTCTGTAACATGCGATATAAAACAAGTCATGTTTGAAATATGTGCATTGTGCTTTATTGCCTTATTTTCACTTGGATAAGAAAGGTAGACCAGTTAAAATTATATTTGCTAAACTTAGTCTTTGCTATTTTCTTAGTAGAAGCTGATGGCATGCAGTTTTATTGTAAAACTGCTGCATATGCTGGACATAGAAAGTGTGTATAATCGAAGAAATTAAGTTTAAAAGTGAAAGCTGGAGATAATGAAGATGACTACGGGTATAAAATACCAACTTCGAACTGATAAAATTGTCTTGTGTTTTTTCTTCTTTTTTTTTGTTCCAATTCAACTGTGAAATTGGAGCCGGAATATTTTTGGTTAAGAAAGAGGATATAGTGTTCTTGAATCATAAACTTGATGCTTTCGGAGCTGAATAAAACAGTGATCAACTAAATATCTAACATGGTACTGCGCGTAATATCAGCTGAATCTGTTTAAACATAGCATCATTCTCTTGTGTGGTTTCTTTTCCTGAGGTGCCATGCATGTTCTTTCATAGTCATAGTATTATTCTTGTAGTTGCTTGTGCTTCTATTTCTGTTACTATTTGTTGTTTCTCGTACTTCGATTATAGTATTATTATGTTGTAATTATTGTTCCTTTTTTTTCAGAATGTTTTGTCTTGCTATCTTTAGTATTTTGTTGTGGCTTCTTTACTTTTGTTATTTCTTTTCCTGAACTGCTTTGATATTCTTGTCCTTGAGTGAGGGTCTATCGAAAACAGCCTCTCTACCTCGCAAGGTAGGGGTAAGGTCTACATACACATTACCCTCCCTAGACTCCACTTGTGGATTACATTGGGTATGTTGTTGTTGTTGCTATACATGTTCTCTCTATATATTTATTTTAGGGAAAAGGTCCAAATCTACCCCTCTACTATACGAAATACCTTAATTTGACCATTTTATATACTTTGGAGCCATCCATATCCTTGTTGATAGCAAATTGTCTCATATTTTCTCTGGACTTTATACGAGGCGATTTGCTAATGACATGGGTATCCATGATCCCAAAGTATAATGGAGGGTAAAATTATGACACATCATATAGTAGGGGGGACTTTTGATCCTTTTCCGTTTATTTATGATGCACATAGAGGATAGAGTAGAAGCAACCTCCGGGGCTTTACCACATGTTAGTATTACAGGTCCTGCCTTCCCGCTTACCACAAAATACCCAAACCGCAGTGACACAATCTGAAACTGCTGCACAAGCAAAGGAACTAGCAATTGGAATCAATGCATCCATTGATTCTGCTAAAGAAAACAAGATTTTACATCATGATGGACAGAGCTCCGGAGTAAAAAATGAAAATGACTGGTGTAACAACACCGATGATTCTGCTCACAGCGGATGGGGTTCACTTGTCAGATCCGAGCCTAGATCTGAAATTACAAACCATGATTGGACAGATGACCGAACTAAGGTCCAAGAAAATGGATGGGGAAATACCGCAGATGTATCCAGTCAACGACGACAACAATCACTTTCTAAATCCACATCCTCTGAACTAAGCTGCAGCGGATGGATCGACGAGCCTGCTGTAGAAGAGTACAATGGATGGGACGTGCCCGAGCCTCGGCAGGGACGTAGAGATGCCTCAGCTGAAGTTCATTATCAAGGATGGGAAAACACTACAAAGGACAAAACAGAATCCTCGGGCCATGCACCTGAATTTAGGCCTTTTGTCTATCCAGTTGAAAACGCTGAAACTCGAAATCAGGGCAACGATCCTGCTTTTGATTTTGCTGCTCCTTCAGCTCCACCAGTGCCGGAAGAGGTTGAAGGCTTTCATTATCCGGTTATAGATCTTAGCCCATTGCACCTGTCGAATCCTCCTGTGGAGCAAAAAACAGCTTTTGTTACGACTCAAAAGGAAAACGCACATGAGCCTGCACTGTGTATAATATGTTGGGAAGCTTCTGTTGAAGGAGCCTGTGTACCTTGTGGTCACATGGTTGGCTGTATGCAGTGTTTGAACCAGATCAAATCCAAGAAAGGGGAATGCCCCGTTTGTAGAGTAAAAATCGACATGGTTATAAAGCTCTACTCTGTTTGAGAGGTAAATATATCGTTTACATTCCTTATTATCATGTCGTTCTTCTAGAATATCGAACCTAGATATCATAATAAACTACATTCGTGGGCAACGTAATCTTATGTCACTTCAAATTCATTCTTATGGTCCGTCTTAATTACTCATTTTTATGTTATAATACTTGCACTTTATCATTCTTCTCCATAGGTACAGTTTCAGTTGACTCGCTCACTAGCTAGTTTCGAATAATATACATTGTGGAATCTAATCAAGTATATTATTAGTTTGTTCATGCATAATTTAGGTAAACATTTGCCAGCTCAAGGTAAAGATACAACAACGTACCCAGTATAATCCCATAAGTGGGGTACGCAGACCTTACCCCTACTTTTGTAGGGTAGAAAGGTTGTTTCTGATAGATCCTCAGGTCAAGGTAAAGATCCCTTGTATAAACCCACAGTTATAGAAAACTTCTTTTACTTCCGCTATTCTTACACTTGTGAGTACTTCTTTGTACACACCTTTTTTGTGGCATTTACATATTTGTTGGTGATGATGAATGTACTTCAAGGGGTAAATATGACCTTGCATTAGACAAATTTTTTTGTTAAAGAACTCCTTTTATTATTTTGAATTCTTTTTATGGTGGAAGATAGAACTTGTTTTACTCATTCTCTTCATGTGTTTAGAGAGGAACATAAATTTATGTTCTTGAAGAGAAGGAACAGGAAACACTCCGATTTTGAAGGACAAAAATTAAAGATCAATCCATTTGAAGGGAAAAAATTAAAAACCAACTCATATGAAGGACAAACCATGCAATTAAATGCATATTCAACATCAATACTTGTGAATTCAATTAAACAAAGAGTACTAGAACAGATACACACGAAGGAAAGTGCCAAGATTGAGTTGAAAGAGTTTCCAGTCATGTATTTAACAGAATTCAAGCTTTACAATCTGCAAATTTACAGCAAATAACTGACATACAACAACGTATTATAAATGCTCGTTACCATTCGTGATATGGTGAACTTGGGGTTGCTAGTCTTCATCACTAAGAATAATCACATTTCTGACTGTCGATGAAGAACCCCGTGCAAGATGCTTCTTCAGAACTTTACTGGAAGAAGTTACAATATTTTCTCCAACAGCAGTATGCTGTGATACTTTTGGCAATAGAACTTTATTCTCATCATGAACTTTTTCTTTATTTGTCGTTGAACTTGGACCAACTGAAGGTGCAAAGAACACATTTACTTTGCTGTACTGTTGAACATCTGATGCTTGTCTAGAGGTTGAACGGTGAGATATACTCTCGGAGAGTTCCACATTTGGAATCACAGGTTTGTGCTTCATTGTTTCCATACCTACTTCCTTGCCAGCATCTTTAGAAACATCAGACACAGGCAATCCAAGTTTTTCTTTTGCCCTGTTATTAATTGCACCTACCTTTCGATCCAAATCTTCAACCATTATGTTCAACTCATCTATTTCATACCGTACAAGCAAATACTTCTCGCTCCAAGAACAAGCACATAGTTGCTTAGCATGAAGAAGACAAGTATATTTATGTGGTGAACATTTGCAGCCAATGGCAGAAAGGTATAGATCATAGAAGCATGTAACGCACTCCCGTTTGGTGGTAGCACAAAAGTCATCCTCCATCTTTCGCGATTCAAGAGAAGCACACAAATATTTCTGTATTCTCACTTCAGTGGCAACCCGTGTCTATCCAACACAAAATGAAACGATATATCATATTCTAAATAATATAACTAGTCAGTAATGCTTGCATCTCTTACGTGAGTTTTAAACTCAGACATGACATTAGCCCTTACTAAGGGCCCCTTAGCATAGTTAACTTCCTCAACCAGAGTAGGGACCAACAGAAGCTAAGTCTCAACCACCGGGTTAGGGATAGGGAGCTGCTAACAACAACACACCGAATGAAATCCCACAAGTGGGGTCTGGGGAGGGTAGAGTGTACACAAACCTTACCCCTATCTCATGGAGATAGAGAGGTTGTTTCCGAAAGACCCTCGGCTCAAGTGCAGCAAATCAAGTAGTTACGACAAGGGAAAATAACACTAAAGAAAACATGGCAACTAATAAGAAAGCAGTACAGAGCATGCAGAAAGGAATAGTATGCCTATCAAAAAGAGAGAATTACAAAAGACCCTGTTACTTTTGCCTAGTAATTTTTGAAGCATGAGTTATTGTTGAATGAGGTCAAACGACTAGAGAAGGGAAATGGTTGTGGATGATAGTAAAATTAGAAATACAGCATAACAAGAAAAGGAAGAAATGACAATGTCAAATGACACAAATAAGCAGCAGGCCAGTTAGAATTGAAGTTCAGGAATTTGGAATGGTTGCTAATGTAGAAGTCATGAACAATAGAGGCTTACCTTAAGTGCTTTTGTTAAATAACCATAGTTCCGACAGACTCTTCTCCATTTTGAATTATCAAAAGAATTCTTGTTTCGTAGTGCAAGTTCTCCTAAAGCCCTAATTGCTTCTGCGGCTGCTTCAAGCAACAGTTTATCATGGGAGATTGATGTCTTTCTGTCCTGATCACGGTACAGTTCCACAGCGTTCTGACCATGTGGTAACCAGTCAAAGGGAGCAAAATTTACTGCTTCATAACAATTAAATCCACTATCAAACTCTGCATGGTATGCTCCGGGAAGTATGAGAACAAACTCCTTCGGATTTTGCACACAACGATAAACAGGTATACCCTCTGAAGTCAATATAGAAGGAGAGAATTGTGTGGCCTGCATTGAATATGAAGGTTGATCGATCAAATGGGAGGTAATAGACAAACTTTTCCTCTTTGGCGTGCAAAATATGACAAAATCAAGTGTATTATAGTTCTATCTCTTCTGAAACAAAAAGGAAATTTTAGACTGTCCTTTCAGACTTGGAGGTACAGGAAACAATGACTACGAGTCAGAAGTCTCCAATAATTGTATTCTTCTTTCCTACTCTATTATGATGACAAGAATTTATCCACTGAAAGAATAAAATTCCAAAGTTAAGAGGACAAGAATACTGAATAAAGGATTTAAAATTCATTGTTTCAAGCAACAAATGACAGTTTCCAATAGCAGTTTCCAATAGCACTAACTCATCGCCCCAACATATGCCCAGACAGTAAGTGATGTAACAAAAGACATGGATGAATGTTGTTAGACACATACACATGAAGCACTTAGCAACGTATGGCCTTCCAGGTTGTATAACTCGTCACACCTCAAACTTTCCTTAGCAGTTCATACTTCCTTCTTGGGATATTACAAGTGGAAAAATACAGCTGAAGTGCATCTGTTTCCATTTTAAGAAAGAGAAGGAATGCAAAGAAAATAGAAGAAATCATGCCTCCAGAATGCATTAATTAGGGATAGTAGTGGAAGAGGTTGGAGGTAACAGATGAAGAAAATATTGTGTAACGGGTGAGAAGTAAGTTGGATGGGGACTACATCTAATCAAAGTTAGAATTTAGAAATTTGAATACTTCAAGAAAATTAAAGCAGACAAAATCATCACGCTTGCAATACAAATTGCCAAGAGAACTATTATTTCATCATCGCACCAAATGCTTCCTCATTTTTTATAAGGCAAATCAAATAATTCCTCATTCTTTTTTTGGAGGTCCTCAGTTTCATAAGTAATTGTAATTTTTCATGTATATACAAATAGGAGAGTTCATTTTATTAGTAAACTGAAAAAAGGAACCAGCTGAACATTCATCCCTTTCTTTCCAGTAACAGGCATTTCCTAATCAAAACAATGAAAAATAACTTCACTGATTTGAAACTCACAAGGTTGTGAAGCAAACAAGGATGTGCTGACAACTGTGGCAGATGCTTCTTGACAGCTTCCTCAAACTTGCAACGGTAACTCCCGGGAACCGCATAAAATATTCTCGGAGCACCAAAATGTACGTAGGATAGCAAATATAAGTGGTGCTCTTCAATTCTCTAATGGAGGATGGAAAGAAGAAAATATAGGCAATTAATCAATCAAAAAGAAAATGCTAACAAATGAACGTATGCTCATTAGTAATTTCTCCTCACAAGAGATATTTCCCCAAGAATGATGATGCCCCACCCCAAAAAATAAAGACGAAAGAGAATACGCCCAATAATAATTTGAATTAAAAGAACAAAAGTCCTTCCGTAAATCTTACCCAGTAATTAGACGATAAACACATTCCGATGGAGAGCCGGGGAAGCAAAATAGAGGAACTGTTACAACTCTCAAAACGGAGAAGAGAATCTTGAAGCTTAGGGGTATTATTCAAGTTCCAACCCGATTCCACATATTGTGGACATGCAGTTACATCCCGTGGATTGGTTTTAAGTGGAAAACCACTTTGGCTTGCACTAGTTTCCGTACTATTCCCATGGAGCACCTAATAAACCAAATTGACAACGAAAAATAAGGAAAAATGATGGAAGGAGAAAGAGTTTGATGGATCCCTAGAAAAGAAAATTGCAATTCCAGAGAAAAACCTCAATTTCTTCAGTTGGATTCTCTATAATCCTCCAGTATTCCCCTTCAATATCAGGAATAGATGGTTCTGACAGCATTGGAATCGCATCTGAATTAGAGTTTGAAGCTGTGATCTGATCTTCCTTGACAAAGTACTGCCTCTTGAAATGATCAGCGTAATTCTTGAAAGATTTCAGCTTAAACTTTGGCCCACTTTCGAATTCAAAGTGTTTATTACAACAACTAAATTCTTTAAGTTCCACGCTGTGTCCAAAATCTGCCTTCATACTTGGGATTTTCTGCTGTCTATTATTCGCCTTCTTATGGGCTCCCTCAAGCCTTTTCTTTAAAAACAGACTCTGGAGGTCACTAATACGCTGGATATGAGTGTCGACTCCACACCTCGTGTCCTCTTCTTCAATGCGGCAAGGTGGTTTCCAGGAAGAGGGAGGAACAATACGGCATACTCCATACTGCTTGACATGCGGAAGGATGCTTGCAACATACTTGAGAGTATCTTTAAACTCCTACATTAGATTTAACTTCATGAAAGCAGCATCTGGCAGGGTACCTGGTCATGATGCAATACAGGACATATACCAGCCTGAAAGAAAGATGGGAGTGTCAAGGAATACCTCTTCAGTAGGATGGAGTACAAGAGCCTCATCAAGTGAAGGGATCTGTGCCGATTCCGGACGACTTCTTGCAATAACCTTTTGAAAAAGCATACCAGAAACATTATAAGCTCAATGGAAACTGGAAAAAAAAGAAGACGGATGATCGCAATTAACTTTTGGGTAGAAAACATTTAATCCTTGCCTTGAAACCAAACAGTATACAATATTAAGGAAGAATGAACCTTCTGGCAGTTCTGACAAATGGAACATCCTCGGATAACTCCTTTGGGAAGATAAGCACGTGAAGACGAACTCTGAAAAATAAATTGAAACCAGAGACAATCAAATGACCAAACCATTATTTCTAACTAGCAGTGCCACATGCCAACAATTACACAGAGAAACAGTAGATGCTGCCACATTCTTTGACCAGCCACTACAAGAGAAGATGCAGCGGATAGGCCTCAGGCTCAATAGATCAATGGACAAGCCCTTAGCTTTCAAGTAATGCACGAGACAATCAAATGAAAAAAGGAATACCCGTACAAAAACAGAAAAGAAAATCATCCTTGACCAATACTCAAGCGCACTTGCCAAAATATATGTTTTGATAAGGCCCATTAACACAGTTCCAGTGTTCCATGTTGATTGAAGGAATTGATTATTGTCTCCTTATATGGTTTTGGACAACCTTCACCTAATGGGCTGCCATTTTATGTTTGACTTAGGTTCAAAGTTCATTTTCTTAACATGGTATCAAAGCCAGACATCCTCTTGCTGATTTGTTGGGCATCATATTATGTCATCCATGCTCCAAATGGCCATGGTTAGGAACACATGGGAATGTTGGAGTCTCACATAGGTTGAGGGAATGGGATGTTGTCTTGTTATATGGTCTTGGTCTCTTGGACAATTCTCTATCTAATAAACTTGCTTTTCGAGGTAGAGCTAGGCACAAAGTACATTTTCTTAACAAGCACATATTATTAGGATTTCAGAGTGGTTAGTACCTCTCATTTCATAACCAGAAAAGAGCTAACTTAATACTACAAGCTTTTGAGGAACGTAGGTGGATAGTATGGGCGACAAGGGCTGAACATCCAGAGACACTATGATTCAGATTTAAGGTTAGTTCCACATATATACACTTTCACATTAACTACTATCTACATATTCTAATTACCTTATTGACAAGTAAAGGAGCAAAAGAATTCACCATATGGCCCCTCCCCTGTACAGTGCGGGGCAAATGGAGAATAAAAACTTATCAGTTGATACAACTTTTCTCTTGATAAATCAAAAAGAAAGTTCATAAATGTGCGAGAAGATGATGCCTGGGTTAATAGGTACAAATGCTCAGTTGTAGAGCTCCCAAAAAGCTATCCACCCCTTTAGATATCCTCCTGATCTTTTCTCTCCATCATCCAAAAAAATGCATAATTATGCTATTTCCCAAACTTTCTTCCTTTTCTTTCTTTATTTTGCTTAACTTCCATGTTTCAAAGGCATATTCAGCCCCAACTGATGTACCATCTCCGTGGACACTATGTTATCCAAACTCCCAGCATCAATGATTATCTTTGCACTGGCCAATTCCTACATAGATTTTGAATACAGCCTTCTGTCTTCTCCTCCTTTCTGCTGACGTTGACTCACGTTGCCACGCAATCTAACTACAGCGAAACTGTCTCCTCTCCTAAGCTTGAGAACCCCAGCTCAAGGGTAGTACCCATGATATATTGAACACGGTATAAGCTCCAACTCGACTGCATTGAGATAATGAAGAAACATCAGATTAGGGACCTCCCCTTCTTTCTAGCGCATACAACAGTAATTCAGGTTTATACAAACCCCCTCCTTTCTAAATAGTGTGTCCTAAAGATGATGTCTCACACAGCATAATATGCAAAGGAAACCACTTTTTAGTTCTGACTTACAAACATATTTCTCCATATAGGTTCTATTCCTCCTCTATAATCCAAATACCTATAGCAAGATTGCACTGCAAAGCAATCACGTTTTGCACCTGGGCCTTAACATACCATCCTGTCCTGCCCTTGCCATACCACTTGGTCATAAATTCTTGAAGAAATTTTCCATTTCTTCTTACTTCCAATCACATGTCAGTTGACACAGCGTTCTTTTTGATAACCATGGTGTACGGGCCAGCTTGTGCGCACCTCGACTAATTCCATAGGATATTTGCCACCTCCTGCTAGTAACAGGTACCTGATAACTCTGTCCACTAAAGCAAGGACGGTTGAGAAGAAATCACCCAGTGTTTTTGTTTGTTAACAGTGTTCTTCTTGTTCCAAGAACACAAGATGCATATGGTCAACAGGAATAATCCTCGGTGAAGCACAAAAATAGTATCCCTATGTTTATCTCATCCTGTCCAACCAGAAGCATCAGCTATGGTCTTCACTCTTTTTTACCTGCCTTCTCAATAAACACCACAAAGGGAATTCTTTTACAGCAGTATAAATATTGAAGGTGACACAACCTCAAAACTTATAGTTTAATCAATTTAATTGAAATCTGTCATTTATTTGTTTATACTACGTATGGAAATAAAAAAAAGGATTTATGAGATAAATCTATGACAATCTTACTGACCTTATCAGCTTCACATTCAGAATCCTCTTCCATGTGATCAACATGATCATCAAGTATCCAAGGCCTACGCCTAACAGAACTCTTAAGCTTTCCTGTGTTAATAATTGTTGAAGTAGAAGCAACCTGGATAGGACCTTGCTCAGACTCATTCCCAACAGCCTCAGAGTTACAGGCTTCCTCATTATTTTCTACCCTCTGTAGTGTGAAGGACGCTAGTGATTCAAAACCAGGTGGAACTGAAAACTTTCTCCTGTCGTCACTTTCACCTTGTAATCTGGTGCGCTTGGCCCCCATTAGCACTGAGACTAAATAGCACTGGGGAAAAAAGGGAAAGTATTAGTGGACATAAATGTGACATAGACTTACTTTGCCTTCTAACATTAAGGAAGAAAATAACCAAATACAAGCATACTTCATCAATGTCCATGTAAGTTGTACCTCTAAACTTCACCTTTATATCTCTGTCAAGTACAATCAGACATCCGTATGTGAGCACTTCAGAACTGTCCTGCAACAAGAGAACACAGATTAATGGGTAAATATTAGCCAAATATGACATATAGTCAAAGATAAAATAATCTGTATACAGATACGAAAGACTAAAGTAACAAAAAACGAATTTGGTCGTGCCTGGTATTTTAAAATTTAAGGTCAATAAAACAAGGTATGGATGAATTTTAAACAAGTTCTTCATAAAATTCTTTTTTTAAAATTGCAGACAAAAATCTTGTTAATAAGAGAACACCAAAAGTAAGGGGAAAAAGGGATACACAACAGAAAGAACCTAATCCGATCTTCTTTTTTTGACTGGTAAGTATATTGAGATAAACAGCAAAGCGCTGAGAAGGTTCTCTGTAGGCACAAATCAGATATCCCCCATGCAAAAACAAAAAGAGGGCAACCTATCTATACAGGAATATATTCCTGTAGTGAATTGATGATATCGAACATACTTTTCATCCTTTACATCCTGTAAGTTGCACCAAAAAGCCATAAGCTAAAGACATTTGTACAGAGACAGCTTTCCCTTCAAATACCAAGCATTTCTTTCCGTCCACAGAACCCAACAGATACAAGTCGGCACTGTAACCCACAGACTTCTTGCTGGTTTCCTAATCCCACTTTTGCCCCAAACAGTCAGCAGGTTTGGGGAAGTAATAAAATAGAAAGCACCAAGTAATTGGACCATAAAAGGTGATGGTTGTTGTGTATCCATTTTGCCCTATTCAGGTTCATTTCACTATTTTTTACTAAATTCCCAAAAAGAATGATGTGGGCATCAAATCCACCCGCCTTACTCAGTTCTTAGAAGTATCACAAACTAGCACAAACCCATTTCCTATTTCAGCACAATGGCAAAGAACAAATAGAAATACACACATTTATGACAAAAAAATCAAAGCTTGAACCCAAAACTTGCAACTGTAAGTAAGACATATATGAAGCAGTAAAATATGTTGAAGCAACTAGAAATTTGACTGTAAAAGGTAATAGTTTTCCCAAGAAGTCAGCTATATGAATCCTGGGTATCCATTTTCATTCCTTGATACTAAATTCCTAAAAAGAATGATGTGGACATTAATCCACCCAACTTAATCAGTTCTTAGAAGTGTCACAATTCACAAACTAGCACAAACCCATTTCATATTCCAGCACAATAACAAAGAACAGATAGAAACACACACATTTATGACACAGCTATTGTCCATGTAAAAATCGAAGCTTAAATCATAACTTGCAACTGTAATTAAGACAGTATCAAGCAGTAAGAGAATGAAAATACACAGAGTTGGGTATCCATTTTGCTTTATTCGGGTCCATTTCATTATTTGTTAATAAATTCCCCCCCAAAAAATAGAATGACATGGACATCAAATCCACCCAAACTAGCACAAACCCATTTCATATTTCAGAAAAATGACAAAGAATAAACAGAAATACACAACTAAAAATCGAATCTTGAATCAAAACTTGCAGGACGTTACCTTGGAAGTAAGACGATAAAAAAGTGATGGTAGTTTTGGAGTTACAGGGTCATAAGGGTATCAACAGAAAATGGAGAAAAGGGTTTGTTACAGAGAAGAAAACTCATAAACCTAGTACTTAAACAAAACTTGAAGGGATCAACTATGGAGGATTATTTTATTTTATTTTCAAGATTCTTCTTCCCCAAAATTCAACTGAAATAATCTGAGTTTTTTAGCCAAAATTGTCACTTGTATGGAAGTATGTTTATTTTGACCCTTCAAATATAATAACTCAGTATATTTAGTCACTTAAGTTTGCTAATATGGATCACTTTTGGTCCAAGTAACTAAATAGACTTAAAACACCAACAGTGCCAAATGTCGATATTTTTCGGTCACTCCGAGAGTCGATCGAGTTGGACTTCAATGAGGGTACTAAATGAAAAAAAATTGATATAGTTACATTTAATATAAGTGGTCTTAAATTTTTGGTCACACTTATTTCATGTGCAAACTTTCAAAATAAAAAGTCAAAAGTGTTGTCCATGAGCCAAAACTTGTTAAAAGTGAAATTAAAAAATTAATATCACTTGATGGCATTCAATATTATATTTAAATTTAATCTACACTTCATCTCCTTTTCCAAACTACGAATAACTTAGGTCGTGCTCCAAAAACTTAGCATATACAATATAAATTTAAATGTAAGTTTGTGAGGTATATTAAAACATTTTGTCACATTATTAGATTACAATTTACATGTCACATTTTGTAAAAGACAACAATTGATTAAAAATGACTTGAGAAGCCAATGAATTGTATCTTAATATTTTATTCTTCTTTCTATTGGTGGTGGCTGAACATTAGACTATGAAAAGGTAAGATCATCTTAAATGTCTGATCTCCGGCACCTAAAACATTTGTAGGCGTTACACACAAAAAACTGGCAAATCGTTTAATTCCTATTGCGACGCCAATAAAATGCTCTTAAACTCCTCTAATGTGTCGTCGGGGCTACTAGAGTCGTTCTTTATGTCGTTACAGACTCTATTAGGGAAGAATCCAAGAAAATTCGACCCGGACCTTCGGCACCCAAAAAAATTGTGGGCTAACACACATGAAAAACTGGCAAAATCGCCTAATTCCTATTGCGTCGCCAATAAAATGATCTTAAACCCCTCTAAAGCGCCACCGGGGCTACTGGAGTCATTTCCCAGGTCGTTACGGACCCTACTATGGAAGAATCCAAGAAAATTCAACCCGTACCCCCGGCACCTAAAAAATCAGTTCGCTAACACACACGAAAAACTAGCAAAATCGCCTAATTTTTGTTATGTCGCTAATAAAATGCTTCTAAAACCCTCTAATGCTCCGCTGGGGCAACAAGAGTCGTTCCCCAGGTCGTTAAGGACGCTACTATGGAAGAATTAAAGAAAATTTGATCTAGACCCCCAACACCTATAAAATCCATGGGCTAACACAAACAAAAAACTGGTAAAATCGCCTAATCCAGTTGCGTCACCAATAAAATGCTCCTAAATTCCTCTAATGCACTACCAGGGCTACTGGAGTCGTTCCCTAGGTTGTTACAGACGCTACTATGGAAGAATCCAAGAAAATCCGACCCATACCCCCGACACCTAAAAGATCAGTGGGCTAACACACACGAAAAATTGGCAATTCGACTAATTCCTATTGCGTTGCCAATAAAAAGCTCCTAAACCCTTCTAAGCGCCGTCGGAGCTACTGGAGTCATTCCTCAGGTCGTTACGGATGCTACTATAGAAGAATCCAAGAAAATTAGATCCGGACCCCCGGCACCTAACACACACGAAAAACTAGCAAAATCTCTTAATTCCTATTGGATCGCAAATAAAATACTCCTAAACTCCTCTAAAGCGCCACCGGGGCTACTGCAGTCATTCCCTAGGTCGTTACAGAAGCTACTATGGAAGAATCTAAGAAAATTCAACCCGGACCCCTGGCACCTGAAAAATCCGTGGGCTAACACCCATGAAAAACTGGCAAAATCGCCTAATTCCTATTGTGTCGCCAATAAAATGCTCATAAACCCTCTAATGAGCTGCCGGGTCTACTAGAGTCGTTCCCCAGGTCATTACAGATGCAATTATAGAATAATCCAAGAAAATTCGATCCGGACCCCCGGCACCTAAAAAATTTGTGGGCTAACACACACGAAACACTTACAAAATCGCCTAATTTCTCTTGCGTCGCTAATAAAATGCTCCTAAACCCCTCTAATGCACCATCGGGGCTACTAGAGTCATTCTCCAAGTCATTACGGATGCAATTATAGAATAATCCAAGAAAATTCAACCCGTACCCTCGGCACCTAAAAAATTTGTGGGCTAACACAAACGAAAAACTTGCAAAATCGCCTAATTCCTGTTGCGTCGCTAATAAAATGCTCCTAAACCCCTCTAATGCGCAGTCGAGGCTACTGGAGTCGTTCCCCAGATCATTACGGACACTACTATAGAAGAATCCAAGAAATAATTCGACCCAAACCCCTGGCACCTAAAAAATTCATGGTCTAAAACACACAAAAAATAGGCAAAATCGCCTAATTCTAGTTGTGTCGCCAATAAAATGCTCCTAAATTCCTCTAATGCACCACCAGGGCTACTAGAGTCGTACCTAGGTCGTTACGGACGCTACTATGGAAGAATCCAAGAAAATTCGACTCGGATCCCCGGCACCTAAAAAATCAGTGGGCTAATACACACGAAAAACTGGCAAAATCGACTAATTTCTATTGCGTCGCCAATAAAATGCTTCTAAACCCTTATAAAGCACCGTCGAAGCTACTAGAGTCATTCCCCAGGTCATTACGGATGCTACTATAGTAGAATCTAAGAAAATTATACCCGTACCCCCGGCACCTAAAAAATCTGTTGGCTAACACATACGAAAAACTGGCAAAATCTCCTGATACTTGTTGTGTCGCTAATAAAATGTTCATAAACCCCTCTATTGCGCCGCTGGGGCTACTGGAGTCGTTCCCTAGGTCGTTACGAACACTACTATGGAAGAATCCAAGAAAATTCGACCCGGACCCCGGCACCTAAAAAATATGTGGGCTAACACACATGAAAAACTGGCTAAATCGCCTAATTCCTGTTGTGTCACTAATAAAATGCTGCTAAACCGCTCTAATGCGCCTCCGGGGCTACTAGAGTCATTCCCTAGGTCGTTACAGACGCTACTATGGAAGAATCCAAGAAAATTCCACCCAAACCCCAGCACCTAAAAATTTTGGGGACTAACACACAAAAAGCTAGCTAAATCATCTAATTCCAGTTGTGTCGCCAATAAAATGCTCCTAAACCCCTATTATGCTCCTCTAGGGCTACTGGAGTCGTTTCTTAGGTCGTTTCAGATGCCACTATGAAAGAATACAAAAGAATTCGACCCGGACCCCCGGCACCTAAAAAATCAATGGGCTAACACACACGAAAATCTGGCAAAATTGTCTAATTCCTATTACATCGTCAATAAAATGCTCCTAAACCCCTCTAAAGTGCCACCGGGGTTACTAGAGTCATTCCCCAGGTCGTTACGGATACTACTATGGAAGAATCCAGGAAAATTCAACCCGGACCCCCGGTACCTAAAAAATCTGTGGGCTAACACACACGAAAAACTAGCAAAATTGCGTAATTCCTGTTTGTCGCTAATAAAATGCTTCTAAAACCCTCTGATGCTCCGCCGGGGCAACAGGAGTCGTTCCCAGGTCGTTAAGGACGCTAATATGAAAGAATTCAAGAAAATTGGACCCAGACCCCAGGCATCGAAAATATCCATGGGCTAACACATACAAAAAACTGGCAAAATCACCTAATCTAGTTGTGTCGCCAATAAAATGCTCCTAAATTCCTCTAATGTACCGCCAAGGCTACTGGAGTCGTTCCCTAGGTTGTTACATACGCTACTATGGAAGAATCCAAGAAAATTCGACCCGGACCCCCGACACCCAAAAAATCCATGGGCTAACACACACGAAAAATTGGAAAAATCGCCTAATTCCTATTGCGTCGACAATTAAATGCTTCTAAACCTCTCTAAAGCACCGCCAGGGCTACTAGAGTCGTTCTTTATGTCGTTACAGACTCTATTAGGGAAGAATCCAAGAAAATTCGACCCGGACCTTCGGCACCCAAAAAAATTGTGGGCTAACACACATGAAAAACTGGCAAAATCGCCTAATTCCTATTGCGTCGCCAATAAAATGATCTTAAACCCCTCTAAAGCGCCACCGGGGCTACTGGAGTCATTTCCCAGGTCGTTACGGACCCTACTATGGAAGAATCTTACAAAATTAGACCCGGATTCCAAGCACTTTAAAATTCGTAGGCTAACACACACGAAAAATAGGCAAAATCTCCTAATTCCTATTGGATCGCCAATAAAATACTCCTAAACCACTCTAAAGCGCCACCGGGGCTACTGCAGTCGTTCCCCAGGTCATTACAAAAGATACTATGGAAGAGTCTAAGAAAATTCGATCCAAACCCCTGGCATCTGAAAAGATACTATGGAAGAATCTAAGAAAATTCGATCCAAACCCCTGGCATCTGAAAAATCCGTGGGCGTTCACCTACGAAAAACTGACAAAATCGCCTAATAACTATTGCGTCGCTAATAAAATTCTCATAAACCCTTTAATGTATCGCTGGGGCTACTAGAGTCGTTCCCCAGGTCATTACGGATGAAACTATAGAATAATCTAAGAAAATTCGACCTGGACCCCCGGCACCTAAAATATTCGTGGGCTAACACACAAAAAAACTGGTAAAATCGCTTAATTCATATTGCATCTCCAATAAAATAGTCCTAAATTCCTCTAATTCTCTGTCAGTGCTACTCAAGTCGTTTCCTAGATCATTACGGATGCTACTATGGAAGAATCCAATAAAAATCGACCCGGACCCCTGACACCTAAAAATTCATGGGCTAACACACATAAAAAACTGGGAAAATCGACTAATTCCTATTACATCATCAATAAAATACTCCTAAACCCCTCTAATGCACCGCCAGGGCTATTGGAGTCGTTCCCTAGTTCGTTACGGATGGTATTATGGAAGAATCCAAGAAAATTCAATCCGGACCCCCGACACCTAAAAAATCTGTAAGCAAACACACACAAAAAATGGCATAATCGTCTAATTCCTATTGCATCGCAAATAAAATGCTAAATTCCCGTCGGGGCTGCTGTAGTCATTCCCCAGGTCATTACAGACGCTATTATAAAAGAATCAAGGAATATTCGACCCAGTTCTCTGGCACCTAAAAAATCCGTGCGTTAACACACATGAAAAACTGGCATAATCGCCTTCGCCAACAAAATGCTCCTAAACCCCTCTAAAGCCCCATCGAAGCTACAGGAGTCGTTCCCCAGGTCTTTATGAACGCTACTATGGAAGAATTCAATAAAATTCGACCAAGACCCCCTGCACCTAAAATATTCGTGTGCTAACACACACGAAAAACTAGCAAAATCGCCTAATTCCTATTTCATCGGCAATAAAATGCTCCCAAATCCCTCTTAAGCGCCTCCGAGGCTACTGGAGTCGATCCCCAGGTCATTACAGACTCTACTATGGAAGATTCCAAGAAAATACGAACCAGACCCCCGGCACCTAAAAATTCCATGGGCTAACACACACGAAAAACTGGAAAAATCAACTAATTTTTATTGCGTCGCCAATAAAATGCTCCTTAACCCCTCTAATGTGACATCGGGGCTACTGGAATCGTTCCATAGGTCGTTACAGATGCTACTATTGAAGATTCCAAGAAAATTTGACCCTCGGCACCTAAAAAATACGTGGGCTAACACACATGAAAAACTGGCATAATCGCCTAATTCCTATTGCGTCTCTAATAAAATGCTCCTAAACCCCTTTAAAGCGCCATCAAGGCTATTTGAGTCATTCCCCAGGTCGTTACAGACGCTACTATGGAAGAATCCAATAAAATTTGCACGGACCCCCGGCACCTAAAATATCCATAGGCTAACACATATGAAAAACTGGCAAAATCGCCTAATTTCAATTGTGTCGCCAATAAAATGCACCTAAACCCCTTTAAAGTGCCGCCGGGGCTACTGGAGTCGTCCCCAAGTTGTTACAAACGGTATTATGGAAGAGTCCATGAAAATTCAACTCGGACCCCCGGCACCTATAAAATCCATAGGCTAACACATATGAAAAACTGGCAAGATCGACTAATTCCTATTGCGTCGCCAATAACATGCTCCTAAACCCCTCTAATGTGCCGCCGGGGCTACTGGAGTCATTCCCAAAGTTATTAAGAACGGTACTATGGAAGAATCAAAGAAAATTCAACCCGGACCCCCGGCACCTAAAACATTTGTGGGCTAACACACTCGAAAAATTGGCAAAATTGCCTAATTCCTATTGCGTCGCCAATAAAATGCTCCTAAACCCCTTTAGGGCACTGCCGGGGCTACTAGAGTCATTCTCCAGGTCGTTATGGACGCTACTACGGAAGAATCCAAGAAAATTCGACCCAGACCCCTACACCTAAAAAATCCATGGGCTAACACATGAAAAACTGGCAAAATTGACTAATTTCTATTGCTTCGCCAATAAAATGCTCTTAAACCACTTTAATGCACCGTTGGGGCTACTAGAGTCATTCCCTAGGTTGTTGCGGACACTATTATGGAAAAATCTAAGAAAATTCGACTAAAACCCCCGAAACCTATAAAATCTGTGGGCTAACACATATGAAAAACTGGCATAATCGCCTAATTTCTATTGCGTCGTCAATAAAATGCTCCTAAACCCCTTTAAAGCCCCGAGGGGCTACTGGAGTAATCCCCAGATTGTTATGGACACAATTATGGAAGAATCTAAAAAAATTCGGCCTAGAAACCCGATACCTAAAAAATCTGTGGGCTAACACACACGAAAAACTGGCAAAATCATCTAATTCCTATTGCATCGCTAATAAAATGCTCTTAAACCCCTTTATAGTGCCGCCGGTGTCATGACCTAACCTCGTAGGCCGTGACTGGGGTCCGACCTGGACCCCCGTATATGTAACTTTCAAATATAACCAAACTAAACTATGGGTAATGTGATAAAACACCCCAAAACCCCAATGGGTCAAAATTTTTCATGTTCATGTAGCCTCTTTCATTTGTATCGTATCATGAAAGAGAATGCAAGCCGACAAGGCTGCCATAACGTAAAACATTTACAACGTGCCGTATAGACACAACTGAAATAAACTCATGAACAACCCACACATACATGTCTACATACCTCTAAGAATAGTACGGTAACATATGGCGGGACAGGGCCCCCGCCGTACCCCTGAATAAATAAATACATATATACACTGGAGGACCAGTACAAAAAAAATCTAGGCTCCGGAATAGTGGAGCACCTCCAATCATAGGTGAGCGAAAATCCTGAGTTGGCGGATCTCTGAACTGAACATCTGTATCTGCGGGCATGAAATGCAGCCCCCCGAAGAAAGGAGGGTCAGTACGATACATGTACTGAGTATATAAGCATATATAACTGAGATAACAACTGAAACAGAGATGCAGAAAATCAAGTATAACAGTTAATAAAGCACTATACCTGCATCTTATAAAGTAAAGGCATACATACTATCATCACGTACTGTACTCGTCCTGTTCAGGGACCTAGTGTAACAATTATACATTATATTATCATGAGCACATATATATCAATAGCGTTGTGGGACGTACAGCCCGATCCACGTATATAGCAAGTACCTACCAAGGAATGACAGCCCGATCCATATGTCACATGATGATGCCGAGGTACGATGGCCCGATCCGTACATAGCAAGATATGCCGAGGTACGTTGGGCCCGATCCATATATATCATAATGCATATACGTGTACGTAAAACTATGTAAAATATCAAACATCCCACATATATCATCATAAAGCATGTTTAAGAGCCCCTAGGTATAGGAGCTTACACATTCCATCACTATTCAGCCTATAGAAGGCTCGAGGGTCATAGTTCAATTACTTTAAGACCCTTATCATTCAAGAGTGAGTACAAGTCATGAGTCACATCCAGAGCCTTTAAATGGAACTGTCTCTAACTCATATCAAACATCGTTTCACTTATATTAAGCCATTTCAAGAAAAGGAAGGGATAGGCTTCACGTGTATTACTTTTTATCACATAAAAGGCTTACAAGACCATAACTCAACCATCGCGGGAGTTCTAACATCAATAAGTGAATAAGATTAATGAATCATGCTCGGGATTCTAAGAATGGGACTATCTCCACATTACATATACCAACTACTTATGGCTAAGACATGCCAAAAGAAAAGAAGATAAGCTTTACATACTTATGCCAAAAGAAAGCTTCACATACCTCGTATAGACTTCTCTCAAACACGTCCACGTCGTTGTCCTCCAAACCTATTTAATATGGAAGAAATACAAGTATCAACAACCTTAACTTTTCAATGCCCTCAGTTGCACCTTAGTATTCATGGAACCTATTTCCTTATTCGTCTCCTCGACTAGTTCTTTAATTAGTTAAGGCGTTAATGAAAATTAGGCAGCACCTCCCCTATAAAGTGCCCTATCCGAATTTCCAATTACATCCCTAATCACTAAAGCCAACCAAACACAACACCCTGCAGCATATATACACATAAAACATGGCGACATCACACAACACAAGCTCCAACCAACCTGCTGAAAATTACGACACCAAAATAGGGTTTCTAGTCTTTATTTCACAAAGCCTTTATTTATACGAAATGAGGGGTCGTGTGGCTTCTACCAGAAGCACCCACACCTCTTTTAGAACACCTTTAGGCCCTGCAAAAAAAAACCACACACCTGCAGCGGTACACCACAAGCACAACACTTTACTTCGACGACAATTCAACTATAGCAACTCCAATTTAGTTTTTTCAAACGTCAAGCATTTACACGAAGTTCGTACACTTCCAGCAGCATAAAAGATGTATAATACACCCTATAACAATACCATAAACTTCAAATTAAAAGGAAAGACCTTACCTTTCCCGAAATTGGCCAAAACTCGCCAAAATTCGCCTCGGAAGTTTCTTAACATGCTGAAACTTTAGCGGACTGTTTGTATATTTTTGGTGCTGCTCTAGAACATAAATTTACGTTATTAACACCCTAATAACATGTCCAAACTCTTACCAAAACTTGGGATAAGAGAACCACACCATACCTTAACAACGGCTTTCCAAACTTGCTGAAAATTAACTTCGGAAACTCCTTAACATGCTGAAAGTTGCGGACTGTTCGTGTCCCTTATTTTCTGCCCCAAATCATAATTTTACGCTATTAAACCCCGTCATGTAGCCGTGGGATACCTTAAATAATTAGTTCACGGAACGAAATCGGGACTTACCCTTTTTTCCCTCCTAGCCGTCACCCTTTTCTCCTTAGCTTTAGGGTTTTTGTTTCTAAGCTTTGCTGAAGTTTTTTTTTTAGATAAGGAACTGAATTGTGAGTCATGTAATACATATGTACACATTGGCTTAGGAGTTGACACGTGGCATCCCCTTAGGGTGCCACCTCGTCCGAACTTCCAAACCAAAGCTGCCACGTGGCAGCATGGGGTCCACCCCAAGTAGGTGCATCACCTGCTTGCTTCAAGTAGGTGCGTCGTCTCCTTATTTCTCTTCCGTAGTTTCGTAACCTCATCTCAGCAAATTGTTGATAAAACTCCAAAATGGAATTACTTCAAGAGCCTATGTATTCATTGCTACTTAAGCTCGACGTGTACTCAAGTTGCTTAGTATGTAAGATGTCCCAAGTAATAGCTTTCACAAGTAAGTCGAGTCCGACGACTCACTACTTAACCTCCAACTTTTTCCGAATTCTTATAACCCTATTTCCAATATTCTCTCTTATGGAGTATCTCCTTCTCCTTTCCTTAAGATTATTTGATAGCGTTATATATTACCCAACTCACATGACAACTTCTAAGAAACTTAAGAGCCTTCCTAGAAATTTAAGAAGCTTAAGAAGCGTTCTGAGGTACCAGAGTACGGGCTGTAACATCCGGGGCTACTGGAGTCGTTACCCAGGTTGTTATGGATACGACTATAGAATAATCCAAGTAAATTCAACCAGAAACCCCGACAACTAAAAAATCTGTGGGCTAACACACGAAAAACTAGAAAAATCTCATAATTCCTGTTGCGTTTCCAATGAAAGGCTTCTAAACCCATATAATGAGCTGCCAAGGCTACTAGGGTCATTCCCTAGGTTGTTATGGACGATACTAATGAAGAATCCAAGAAAATTTGACTCGTTCCTTCGTCACCTAAAAAATTTGTGGGCAAACACACACGAAAAACTTGCAAAATCACATAATCCAGTTGTGTCGCCAATAAATGCTCCTAATTTTCTCTAAAGTGCCGTCGGGGCTACTGAAGTAATTCCCTAGGTCGTTAAGGACACTAGTATGGAAAAATCTAAGAAACTTCGACCCGGACCTCCCGCACCTAAAAAATCCATGGGCTAACACATATTAAATACTGGCAAAATCGACTAATTTCTATTGCATCGCTAATAAAATGCTATTAAATCCTTCTAATGCACCACCGGGGCTACTAGAGTCTTTCACCAGGTTGTTACGGACACATTTATGTAAGAATCCAAAAAAATTCAACCTAGACCCCCAGCACCTAAAAAATCTGAGGGCTAACGCACGAAAAATTTGTAAAATTGCCTAATTCCTATTGCGTTGCCAATAAAATACTCCTAAACCCTCTAAAGCGTCGCTGGGGCTACCAGAGTCGTTCCCCAGGTCGTTACAGACGCTACTATGGAAGAATACATGAAAATTCAACCTGGACCCTCGGCACCTACAAAATCCGTGGGCTAACACACATGAACAACTGGCTAAATCTCTTAATTCTTATTGGGTCGTCAATAAAATGTTTTTAAACCCCTCTAATGCATTGCCAGGGCTATTAGGGTCGTTCCCTAGATCGTTACGGACACTACTATGAAAGAATCCGAGAACATTGGATCCGGACCCCGGCACCTAAAAAATCCGTGGGCTAACACACATAAAAAAGTGGAAAATTGCCTAATTCCAGTTGCATAGCCAATAAAATGTTCTTAAATTCTTGTAATTCGCTGCCAGGGCTACTGGAGTCGTTCCCTGGGTCGTTCGGATGATACAATGGAAGAATCCAAAAAAATTCGACCTAGAACCCCGGCACCTAAAAAATCTGTGGGATAAGACACACAAAAAACTAGCAAAATTACCTAATTCCTATAGCGTCACCAACAAAATGTTCCTAAACCCTCTAAAGCGCCGCTAGGGCTACTGGAGTCTCTTTTTAAGTCGTTACGAATGATGCTACGGAAGAATCCAAGAAAATTTGACCCGGACCCCCGACACTTAAAAAATTCGTGGGCATACACACACGAAAAACTGGCAAAATTGCCTAATTTCTATTGCGTTGCCAATAAAATGCTCCTAAATTCCTGTAATGCACTGTCAGGGCTACTGGGGACGTTTCCTAAGTTGTTATGGATGCTACCATGAAAGAATCAAAGAAAATTAGATCTGTACCCCTGACACCTAAAAAACTCTGTGGGCTAACACACAACACACACAAAAAACTGGCAAAATCGAACAATTACTATTATGTCACCAATAAAATGCTCCTAAATTCCTCTAAAGCACCACCGGGGCTACTAGAGTCGTTCCCCAGGTTGTTACAAATGTTATTATGGAAGAATCCAAGAAAATTAGACTCGTACCCCCGACACCTTAAAAAATTGTGGGCTAACATATACAAAAAATTAGCAAAATCGTCTATTTCCTATTGCGTCGCTAATAAAATGCTCATAAAATCCTCTAATGCGCTGCCAGGGCTACAGAGTCATTCCCTTGGTCGTTACGGATGCTACTATGGAAGAATCCAAGAAAATTCAACCCAAAACCCCAACACCTAAAAAGTCTGTGGGTTAACACACACGAAAAAATGGAAAAATCGCATCATTCCTATTACGTCGCTAATATAATGGTCCTAAAACCCTCTAAAGTGCTGGAAGGGATACTGGAGTCGTTCCCCAGGTCGTTACAGATACTACTAAAGAAGAATCCAAGAAAATTGGATCTCGAACCCCGGCACCTAAAAATTTCATGGGCTAATAGACACGAAAAACTGGCTAAATCGCCTAATTCCTATTGCGTTGCAAATAAAATGCTCTTAAATCCCTCTAAAGCCCTACCGGAGCTACTGGAGTCGTTTACAAGTCATTACGGACACTACTATAGAAGAATTCAAGAAAATTCAACCCGGATCCATGTCACATAAAAAATTCGTGGGCTAACACACACGAAAAACTAGCAAAATTGACTAATTCTTATTGCATCGCCAATAAAATTCTCCTAAACCCCTCTAAAGCACCGTTGGGGCTACTGGAGTCATTCCCTAGGTCGTTACGGATGCTACTATGGAAGAATGCAGGAAAATTCAACCCGTACCTACGGCACCTAAAAAATGCGGGATAACACACACGAAAAACTGGTAAAATTGCCTAATTCATGTTGCGTCGCTAATAAAATGCTCTTAAACCCCTTTAACTCGCCGTTGGGTCTATTGGGTTTGTTCCCTAGGTCGTTACGGACGCTACTATGGAAGAATCTAAGAAAATTTGATCCGAACCCCCGGCACCTAAAAATTTGTGGCTAATACACACGAAATACTGGCAAAATTGACTAATTTCTATTATGTTGCAAATAAAATGGTCCTAAACCCTTCTAAAGCACTGCTAGGGCTACTGATGTCGTTCCCCAATACTTTACGGATGCTACTATGAAAGAATCAAAAAAAATTCGACCCGCACCCTTGGCACCTAAATAATTCGTGGGCTAACACACACGAAAAACTAGCAAAATCGCCTAATTCATATTACATAGCTAATAAAATGCTCATAAACCTCTAAAGCGCCGCTGGGGCTACTGGAGTCATTACCCTAATCGTTAAGAACGCTACTATGGAAGAATCCTAGAAAATTCCACTCGGACCTCCGGCACCTAAAAAATCCATGGGCTAACACACACAAAAAGCTGGCAAAATTGATTAAATCCTATTGCGTCGTCAATCAAATGATCCTAAACCCCTCTAACGCATCATCGGGGCTACAAGAGTCGTTCCCTAGGTCGTTACGGATGCTACTATGAAAGAATCTAAGAAATTTCGACCCGAACCCCCGACCTAAAAAATTCATGGGCTAACACACACGAAAAACTAGCAAAATTGCCCAATTCCTATTGCGTCGCAAATAAAATGCTCCTAAACTCCTTTAAAGCACCATCGGGGCTAATGGAGTCGTTACCCAGGTCGTTATGGATGCTACTATGAAAGAATCCAACAAAATTCAACCCGAACCTCTGGCACCTAAAAAACTTGTGGTCTAACATACAAAAAACTGGTAAAATCGACCAATTCCTATTGCGTCGTCAATAAAATGCTCTTAAATTTCTCTAAAGCTCCGCCGGGGCTACTCGAGTCATTCCTTAGGTCGTTATAGATGCTATTATAGAAGAATCAAAGAAAATTAGACCTGGACCTTGGCACCTAAAAAATCTATGGACTAACACACACGAAAAACTAGCAAAATCTTTTATTTTGTATTGCGTCGCTAATAAAAGGCTCCTAAATTCCTCTAATGCGCTGACAGGGCTACTAGAGTCGTTTCCTTGATCGTTGCGGACGTTACTATTGAGGAATCCAAGAAAATTCAACCCGGACCCCCGGCACCTAAAAAATCTGTGGGCTAACACGCACGAAAAACTGGCAAAATTGCCTAATTACTATTGCGTCGCCAAGAAAATGCTACTAAACTCCTCTAAAGCTCCGTTGGGGCTACTGGAGTCGTTGCCCAGATCGTTTCGAACGCTATTATGGAGGAATCCGAAAAAATTAAATCCGGACCACCGGCACCTAAAATATTCGTTGGCCAACACACACGAAAAACTGGTAAGATTGACCAATTCCTAATGTGTCGCCAATACAATGCTTCTAAATTCCACTAATGCACCGCCGGGGCTACTGGAGTCGTTCCTTAGGTCGTTATGGATGCTACTATAAAAGAATCCTAAAACATTCGACCCAGAACCTTGGCACCTAAAAAATCTGTGGGCCAACACACACAAAAAACTGGCAAAATCGTCTAATTCCTATTGCGTCGCCAATAAAATGCACCTTAACCCTTCTAACGAGCTGTCGGGGCTATTAAAGTCATTTCCTAGATCGTTATGGACGCTATTATAGAAGAATCCAAGAAAATTAGACCTGGACCCCTGTCACCTAAAAAATATTTGGGCTAACACACACGAAAAACTGGTAAAATCTTCTATTTCCTGTTGCGTCGCTAATAAAATGCTCTTAAACCCCTCTAATGCGCCATTAGAGCTACTGGGGTCGTTCCCTAGGTTGTTATGGACGCTACGATGAAAGAATCAGAGTAAGTTTAACCTGTACCTCCAGCACATAAAAATCTGTGGCCTAACACACACAAAAATTTGGCAGATTCGCCAATTCAAGTTGCATCGGCAATAAAATGCTCCTAAATTCCTGTAATGTGCTGCCAGGGTTGTTGGACTCGTTCCCCTAGTCTTTATGGACACTAATTTTGAAGAATCCAAGAAAATTTGATCCGGTCGGCACTTAAAAAATACGTAGGCTAACAACACATGAAAAAATGACAAAATCGCCTAATTCCTATTACGTTGCCAATACAATGGTCCTAAACCCCTCTAAAGCACTTTCGGGGCTATTGGAGTCGT
Organism: Solanum dulcamara; assembly: GCF_947179165.1. Classification (NCBI taxonomy): domain Eukaryota; kingdom Viridiplantae; phylum Streptophyta; class Magnoliopsida; order Solanales; family Solanaceae; genus Solanum; species Solanum dulcamara. The sequence continues at coordinate 1,109,890 of NC_077244.1, read as the reverse complement.
TCCCCAGATCATTACAGACTCTACTATGGAAGAATCCAAGAAAATTCGACCCGGAACCTCGACACCTAAAAACTCTGTAGGCTAACACATACTAAAAACTGGCAAAATCACCTAATTCCTAATGCGTCACCAATAAAATGCTCCTAAACCCCTCTAAAGCGCCATCGGGACTACTGGAGTCGTTCCCCAGGTCATTACGGACGCTACTATAAAAGAATCTCAGAAAATTAGACCCGAACCCCCGACACCTAAAAATTCTGTGGGTTAACACATATGAAAAACTAGCAAAATCTCCTATTTCCTATTGCGTCACTAATAAAATGCTCTTACATCTCCCTAATGCGCCATCGGGGCTACTAGGGTTGTTCCTTAGGTTATCACGGATGCTACTTCAAAAGAATCCTAGAAATTTTGACCCGGACCCTCGGCACCTAAAAACTCTGTGGGCTCACACACATAAAAACCTGGCAAAATCGCCAAATTCCAGTTTCTTTGGCATTAAAATCCTCCTAAATTCCTCTAATGCGCTAGCAGGGCTACTAGAGTCATTCTGTTGGTCGTTACAGACTCTAATATGAAGGAATCCAAGAAATTTCGACCCAGACACACGACACCTAAAACATGTGTTGGCTAACATACAAAAACAACTGGCAAAATCTCCCATTTTCTGTTGCGTTGCCAATAAAATGCTCGTAAATCCCTTTAAAGTGCCACTAGGGCTACTGGAGTCGTTACCCATGTCGTTACAGATGCTACTATGAAAGAATCAGAGAAAATTCAACCCGGATCTATGACACCTAAAAATTTTGTGGGCTAACACAGATGAAAAACTGGCAACATCGCCTAATTCTAGTTGTGTCGCCAATAAAATGCTTCTAAATTCCTATAATGCACTGCTAGGGCTACTGGAGTCGTTCCCTTGGTCGTTACGGATGCTACTATGGAGGAATCTAAGAAAATTCGATCCAGACCTAGGCACCTAAAAAATCCATAGGCTAACACATACAAAAAACTGGTAAAATCGCCTAATTCCTATAACGTTGCCAATAAAATGGTCCTAAATCCCTCTAAAGCACTACCGGGGTTACTGGAGTCGGTCTCAAGGGCATTATGGATGCTATTATGGAAAAATTGAAGAATATTAGACCCGGACTCCAGCACCTAAAAAATCTGTGGATAACACACATGAAAACTGGCAAAATCGCCTAATTCCTATTACGTCGCCAATAAAATGCTCATAAATACCTCTAAAGCGCCATCGGGGCTACTGGAGTCATTCCCCAGATCGTTACGAACGCTACTATGGAAGAATCCTAGAAAATTCAACCCGGACCCCCGCCACATAAAAAATTAATAGGCTAACACACACGAAAAACTGGCAAAATCAACTAATTCCTATTGCGTCGCCAATAAAATGCTCTTAAACCCCTCTAATCCGCCATCGGGGCTATTGGAGTTGTTTTCTAGGTCGTTATAGATGCTACTATAGAAGAATCTAAGAAAATTTAGCCCGGACTCCCAGCACCTAAAAAATCCATAGGCTAACACACACGAAAAACTGACATAATCGCCTAAATCATATTGTGTTGCCAATAAAATGCTCTTAAACCCCTCTAAAGCCCCACTGAGGCTATTGGAGTCATTTTCCTGTTCGTTACAGATGCTACTATGGAAGAATCTAAGAAAATTCAACTCGGACCCTCGGCACCTAAATAATTCGTGGGCTAACACATACGAAAAACTAGCAAAATCGACCAATTCCTATTGCGTCATCAATAAAATACTCCTAAATTCCTCAAAAGCACCGTCGGGGCTACTGGAGTCGTTCTCTAGGTTGTTACGGACGCTATTATGAAAGAATCTAAGAAACAATTAGACCTGGACCCCGGCACCTAAAAAATCTATGGGCTAACACACACGAAAAACCAGCAAAATCTCTTATTTCCTATTGCGTCGCTAAAAAAATGCTCCTAAATTCCTCTAATACACTGCAAGGCTACTAGAGTCGTTCCATTGGTCTTTACGGACGCTACTATGGAGGAATCCAAGAAAATTTGACCCGAACCTCCAGCACCTAAAACATCCGTGGGCTAACACGCTCGAAAAACTGGCAAAATCTCCTAGTTACTATCGTTCCCCAGGTCGTTACGGATGCTACTATGGAGGAATCAAAAAATATTCGACCAGGACCCCTGGCTCCTAAAACATTTGTGGGCTAACAAATACGAAAAACTGATAAAAATCCTCAATTCCTATTGCGTCGCTAATAAAATGCTCATAAACCCCTTTAAAGCGTTGTTAGGGCTACTGTAGTCGTTCCCAGGTCGTTATGGACGCTACTATGCAAGAATCCAAGAAAATTCAACCAGGACCACCGGCACCTAAAAAATTCGTTGGCTAACACACACGAAAATTGGCAAAATCGACCAATTCCTATTGCGTCGCCAATACAATGCTCCTAAATTCCACTAATGCACCGTCAAGGCTACTAGAGTCATTTCCTAGGTCGTTACGGACGCTACTATGGAAGAATTTAAGAAATTTCGACCCGGACCCCCGGCACCTAAAACATTTGTGGGCCTAACACACACGAAAAACTAATTCCTATTGTGTCGCTAATAAAATGCTCCTAAACTCCTCTAAAGCACCACCGGGGATACTGGAGTCATTTTCCAGGTCGGACCCCCGGCACCTAAAGAATTTGTAGGCTAATACACACAAAAAACTGTTAAAATCTCCAATTTCTGTTGCGTCGCTAATAAAATGCTATTAAACCCATCTAATGTGATGTCAGGGCTACAGGGTCGTTCCCTAGGTCATTACGGACCCTACTATGGAAGGAATCCAAGAAAATTTGACCTGTACCCCCGGCACCTAAAAAATCTATGGGCTAACACACGAAAAACATGCAAAATCGACCAATTCCTATTTCTTCCCCAATAAAATGCTCCTAAATTCCTCTAATGCTCCGCTGGGATTACTAGAGTCAATCCAAAAGTCGTTACAAATGCTACTAAGCCAACAAACACGAAAAACTGGCAAAATCATCTAATTCCTATTGCGTCGCCACTAAAATACACCTTAACCCCTCTAAAGCCTCGCTGGGGCTACTGGAGTCGTTCCCCAGATCATTACGGATGCTGCTATGGAGGAATCAAAAAATATTCGACCAGGACCCCCGGCACCTAAAAAATCTGTGGGCTAACACACACAAAAAACTGGCAAAATTGCCTAATTCCTATTGTGTCGCTAATAAAATGCTCCTAAACCCCTTTAAAGCGCTGTTGGGGCTACTGTAGTCGTTCGTAGGTCGTTATTGATGCTACTATAGAAGAATCCAACAAAATTCAACCCGCACCCCCGACACCTAAGAAATTCGTTGGCTAACACACACAAAAAAATGGAAAAATCAACCTATTTCTTTTGCATCACAATAAAATGCTTCTAAATTCCTCTAATGCACTGCCGAGGCTACTGAAGTCGTTCCCTAGGTCATTACAGACGCTACTATGGAAGAATTCAAGAAAATTCCTATTGTGTCGCCAATAAAATGCTCTTAAACCCTTCTAAAGCACCACCAGGGCTGCTGGAGTTGTTTCCCAAGTTGTTACGGATGCTATTAAGATAGAATCCAAGAAAAATAGACCCGAATCTGTGGGCTAACACACACGAAAAACTGGCAAAATCGCCTTATTCCTATTGCGTCTCTAATAAAATGCTCCTAAACCCCTTTAAAGCGCTGCTGGGGCTACTGTAGTCATTCGCAGGTCGTTACGGACGCTACTATGGAAGAATTCAAGAAAATTCAACCCGGACCCCCGGCACCTAAAAAATGTGATGGCTAACACACACCAAAAAACTGGCAAAATCGACCTATTCCTTTTGCGTCATCATTAAAATCCTCCTAAATTCCTCTAATGCACCATCGAGGCTACTAGAGTCATTTCTAGGTCGTTACGACGCTACTATGGAAGAAATGAAGAAAATTTGACCCGGACCCCCTACACCTAAAAAATCTGAGGCCTAACACACATGAAAAATTGAGAAAATTGCCTAATTCTTATTGTGTTGCCAATAAAATGTTCTTAAACCCCTATAAAGCACCATCAAGGCTACTGGAGTCGTTCCCTAGGTTGTTACGAATGTTATTATAGAAGAATCCAAGAAAATTAGACCCAGACCCCGGCATCTTAAAAATTTATGGGCTAACACACAAAAAATTGTTAACATCTCCTATTTCCTGTTGCGTCGCTAATAAAATACTCCTAAACCCCTCTAATGCGCCGTCAGGGCTATTGGGTTATTCCCTAGGTTGTTACGGACGCTACTATAGAAGAAATCCAAGAAAATTCAACCTACACCCCGGCACCTAAAAAATCCGTGGGCTAATACACGAAAAACTTGCAAAATCGATCAAATCCTATTGCGTCAAAATAAAATGCGCCTAAATCCCTCTAATGTACTGCTGGGGTTAATGGAGTCATTCCCTAGGTCGTTATGAATGCTACTATAGAAGAATCCAAGAAAATTCAACCCGGACCCCGATACCTAAAAAATCTGTGGGCCAACACACATGAAATACTGGCAAAATCATCTAATTCCTATTGCATCGCCAATAATATGCACCTTAACCCTTTTAAAGCACCGACGGGGCTACTAGAGTCGTTTCACAGGTCGTTACGGATGCTATTATGAAAGAATCCAAGAAAATTAGATTTGGACCCCCGACACCTAAAAAATCTGTGGGCTAACACACACGAAAAACTGGCAAATTTGCCTAATTCCTATTACATCGCTAAGAAAATGCAGCTAAACCCCTTTAAAGCGTTATTGGGGCTACTGTAGTCGTTCCCCGGGTCGTTATAGATGCTACTATGGAAGAATCCAACAAAATTCAACCCGAACCCCCGGCACCTAAAATATTCGTTGGCTAACACACACGAAAAACTGGCAAAATTGACCTATTTCTTTTGCATCACCAATAAAATGGTCCTAAATTCCTCTAATACACCGCTGGAGCTATTGGATTCGTTCCTTGGGTCGTTACGGACGCTACTATGGAAGAATTCAAGAAAATCTGACCCGGTTCCTCGACACCTAAAAAAATTATGGCTTAACACACACGAAAAACCGAGAAAATTGCCTAGTTCCTATTGTGTCGCTAATAAAATGCTCCTAAATCCCTCTAAAGCACCACCGGGGCTACTAGAGTCATTCCCAGATCGTTGCGGATTCTATTAAGGAAGAATCCAAGAAAATTAGAACTAGACCCCCGGCACCTAATAAATGTGTGGGCTAACACACATAAAAACCAGTTAAAATCTCCTATTTCCTATTGCGTCATTAATAAAATGCTCTTAAACCCCTCTAATACGCCATCAGGGTTACAAGGTCATTCCCTAGGTCGTTACGAACGCTACTATGGAAATAATCTAAGAAAATTCAACATGTACCCCCGACAGCTAAAACATCTATGGGCTAACACACGAAAAACTAGCAAAATTGACCAATTCCTATTGTGTCCCCAATAAAATGCTCCTAAATTTCTCTAATGCACCGCTGGGGCTACTGGAGTCATTCTCTAGGTCGTTACGAACACTACTATTGAAGAATCCAATAAAATTCGATCCGAACCCCCGACACCTAAAAAATCTGTGGGCCAACACACATGAAAAATTGGAAAAATCATCTAATTCCTATTGCATCGACAATAAAATGCACCTTAACCCTTCTAAAGTGCCACCGGGGCTACTGGAGTGGTTTCTCAGGTCGTTACGAATGCTATTATGGAAGAATCTAAGAAAATTAGAATCGGACCCCCGGCACCTAAAAAATCTGTCGGCTAACACATACGAAAAATTAGCAAAATCTCCTATTTCCTATTGCGTTGCTAATAAAATGCTCCTAAATTCCTCAAATGCGCTGCCAGGGGCTACTGGAGTCGTTTCCCTAGTCGTTACAGACGCTACTATAAAATAATCTAAGAAAATTAGACTCGGACCCCTGACAGCTAAAAATTTTGTGGGCTAACACACGAAAAACTGGAAAAATCTCCTATTTCCTGTTGCATCGCTAATAAAATGCTCCTAAGCCCCTCTATTGCGCCATCGGAGATATTGGGGTTGTTTCTTAGGTCATTATGGATGCTACTTTGAAGGAATCTAAGAAATTTCGACCCAGACCCACGGTACCTAAAAAATCTGTGGGCTCACACACATAAAAAATTACAAAAATCGCCTAATTCAGGTTACGTCGCCAATAAAATGCTCCTAAATTCTCTAATGTGCTGCCAGGGCTACTGGAGTAGTTACCTTGGTCGTTACGGAAGTTAATATTGAGGATTCTAAGAAAATTCGAATTGTACCCACGGCACCAAAAAAACCCGTGGGCTAACACACACAAAAAACTAGAAAAATCGTCTAATTCCTATTATGTCGCAAATAAAATGGTCTTAAACCCCTCTAAAGCGCTGCCAGGGCTACTGGAGTCGTTCCCCAGGGCGTTACGGATGCTACTATGAAAGAATCCTTGAAAATTCAACTCGGACCCCCGGAATCTAAAAAATCCATGGGCTAACACACACGAAAAATTGACATAATCGACTAATTACTATTACGTCGCCAATAAAATGTTCTTAAACCCCCTAATGCGCCGTCGGGGCTTATTAAGTCGTTCTCTAAGTCATTACGGATGCTACTATGGAAGAATCTAAGAAACTTCGATCCGGACCCCCGGTACCAAAAAAATTCACATGCTAACACACAAAAAAAACTGGCATAATCTCCTAATATCTATTGCATCGCCAATAAAATGCTCATAAACCCCTATAAATCCCTATTTGGGCTATTGGAGTGGTTCTCCAGGTAATTACGAATGCTACTATGGATGAATCCAAGAAAATTCGAACTTGACCCCAACACCTAAAAAATCTATGGGCTAACATACACGAAAAATTGGAAAAATCGCCTAATTCCTATTTTGTCGCCAATAAAATGCTCATAAACCCCTTTAAAGCGCCGCGAGGGGTAATGGAGTCATTCCCCAGATCGTTACGGACACTACAATAGAAGAATCCAAGAAAATTAGACCCAAACCCCTGGCACCTAAAAAATTCGTCGGCTAAAACACACGAAAAACTGGCAAAATCAACCAATTCCTATTGCGTCGCCAATAAAATGCTCATAAATTCCTCTAATGCACCGTCGGGGCTACTGAAGTCGTTCCCTAAGTCGTTATAGACGCTAGTATGGAAGAATCCAAGAAAATCCGACCCGGACCCCCGACACCTAAAAATTCAGTGGGCAAACATCCACGAAAAACTGGCAAAATTGCCTAATTCCTATTGTGTCGCCAATAAAATGCTCCTAAACCCCTCTAAAGGACACCGGAGCAACTGGATTCGTTACCTAGGTCGTTACGGACGCTATTATAGAAGAATTTAAGAAAATTAGACCTGGACAAGCAACACATAAAAAATCCGTGGGCTAACAGTCACAAAAAACTGGAAAAATCTCCTATTTCCTGTTGTGTTACTAATTAAATGCTCCTAAACCCCTCTAATGCGCCGTCGAGGCTACTAGGGTCGTTCCCTAGGTCGTTACGGATGTTACTATAGAAGAATCCAAGAAAATTCGACCAGTACCCCCGGAACCTAAAAAATCCATGGGCTAACACCCACAAAAACTAGGAAAATTGCCTAATTCCAGTTGCATCACAAATAAAATGCTCCTAAATTCTTCTAATTCGCTGTCAGGGTTACTGTAGTCGTTCCCTTGGTCGTTACGGATGCTAATATTGAAGAATCCAATAAATTTCGACCCGAACCCCGGCACCTAAAAATTCCTTGGGCTAACACTCACGAAAAACTGACAAAATCGCCTAATTCCTAATACGTCGCTAATAAAATGGTCCTAAACCCCTCTAAAGGGTTGCCAGGGCTACTGGACTCATTCCCCAGGTCGTTACGGACACTACTATGGAAGAATTCAAGAAAATTCGACCTGACACCCCGGCACCTAAAAACTCCATGGGCTAACACACACAACAAATTGGCAAAATTGACTAATTTCTATTGTGTTGCCAATAAAATGCTCCTAAACCCCTCTAAAGTGCTGTCGGGGCTACTAGAGTCGTTCTCTAGATCGTTACAGACGCTACTTCAAAAGAATCCAAGAAAATTCGACCCGGACCCCCAACACCTAAAAAATTCATGGGCTAACACATATGAAAAACTGTAAAATCACCTAATTCCAGTTGCGTTACCAATAAAATGCTCCTAAATTCTTCTAATGCATTGCCAGGGCTACCAGAGTCATTTCCTTGGTCTTTACGGATTCTACTATGGAAGAATCCAAAAAAAGTTGACTCGGACCCCCGGCACCTAAAAGATTCACGGGCTAACACACACAAAAAACTAGCAAAATCGCCTAATTCCTAATACATCGCTAATAAAATGGTCTTAAACCCCTCTAAAGCATTGTCGGGGCTATTAGAGTCGTTCTCCAGGTCGTTATGGACGCTAATATGGAAGAATCCAAGAAAATTCGACCCGACACCCCGGTATCTAAAAAATCCATGGGCTAACACATACGAAAAACTGGCAAAATTGACTAATTCTTATTGCGTCGCCAATAAAATGCTCTTAAACCCCTCTAAAGCGCTGTCAGGGCTACTGAAGTCGTTCTGCAAGTCGTTACAGACGCTACAGTGGAAGAATCTAAGAAAATTTAACCCGAACCCCCGGCACCTAAAAAATCAATGGGCTAAAATACACAAAAAACAGTTAAAATCTCCTATTTCCTATTGCATCGCTAATAAAATACTTATAAACTCCTCTAATACGCCGTCAGGGCTACTGGGTCATTCCCTAAGTCGTTACGGATTCTACTATGTATGAATCTAAGAAAATTCGACCCAGACCCCCGACACACGAAAAACTGGCAAAATCTCCTATTTTTATTGTCTTGCTAATAAAATGCTCCTAAACCCCTCTAATGCGCCATCAGGGCTACTAAGGTCGTTACAGACGCTACTATGGAAGAATCCAAGAAAATTCGACCCGGACCCCCGACACCTTAAAAATCTGTGGGTTAACATACATAAACAACTGGCAAAATCACCTAATTCCAGTTGCGTCGCCAATAAAATGCTCCTAAATTCTCTTATGCACCGTTAGGGCTACTGGGGTCGATCCCTATGTCATTACGGATTGTACTATGGAAGAATCCAAGAAAATTCGACCTGTACCCCCGGCACCTAAAAAATCCGTGGGTTAACACACACAAAAAACTAGCAAAATCACCTAATTTCAGTTGCATCACAAATAAAATGCTCCTAAATTCTTCTAATGCGCTGCCACACCTACTGGAGTCGGTCCCTTGGTCGTTACGGATTCTACTATGAAAGAATCCAAGAATTTTTAACCCGAACCCCGGCACCTAAAAATTCCGTGGGTTAACACTCACGAAAAATTGGCAAAATCGCCTAATTCTTAATACGTCGCCAATAAAATGGTCCTAAACCCATCTAAAGGGTTGTCGGGGATACTGGACTTGTTCCCTAGGTCGTTATGGACACTACTATGGAAAAATTCATGAAAATTCGACCTGGCAACCCGACACCTAAAAACTCCATGGGCTAACACAGACGAAAAACTGGCAAAATTGACTAATTCTTATTGCATCGCTAATAAAATGCACCTAAACCCCTCTAAAGCGCTGCCGGGGCTACTAGAGTCGTTCTCTAGATCGTTACGGATGTACAATAGATGAATCTAAGAAAATTTGACCCAAACCCCCGACACCTAAAAAATCCATGGGCTAACACACATGAAAAACTGTAAAATTGCCTAATTCATATTGCGTCGCCAATAAAATGCTCTTAAACCCCTTTAAAGTGCCTTCAGGGCTTCTGGAGTCATTCCCCAGGTAGTTACGGATGCTACTAATGAATAATCCAAGAATATTTAACCCGAACCCCCGACACCTAAAAATATTATAGGCTAACACACACGAAAAATTGGCAAAATCGACCAATTTCTATTGCATCACCAATAAAATGCTCCTAACTTCCTCTAAAGCACCACCGGAGCTACTGGAGTCGTTCCCCAGGTCGTTATGGATGCTATTATGAAAGAATCCAAGAAAATTAGACTTAGACCCCAGTACCTAAAAAATCTGTGGGCTAACACATATGTAAAACTGGCAAAATCTCTTATTTCCTGTTGCGTCGCTAATAAAATGTTTCTAAATTCCTCTAATGCGTTGCCAGGGCTACTAGAGTCGTTCCATTGGTTGTTACGGGTGCTACTATGGAGGAATCCAAGAAAATTCGACCCGGACCCCCGACACCTAAAAACTCCGTGGGCTAACATGAATGAAAAGCTGGCAAAATTGCGTAATTACTATTGCATCGCCAATAAACTGCTTCTAAACCCCTATAAAGCCCCGCTGGGGCTACCGGAGTCATTACCAGGACGTTATGGACGCTACTACGAAGGAATCCAAAATAATTTGACCCGGACCCCCGGTACCTAAATAATCTATTGGCTAACACACACGAAAAACTAGCAAAATCGTATAATTTCTATTGCGTCGCCAATAAAATGCTGCTAAACCCCTTTAAAGCGCTATCGGTGCTACTGGAGTCATTTCCCAGGTCGTTACAGACGCTACTATGAAAGAATCCAAAAATATTTAACCCAAACCTCCGGCACCTAAAAAATTTGTGGGCTAACACATGAAAAATTGGATAAATCGACCAATTCCTATTGTGTCCCCAATAAAATGCTCCTAAATTCCTCTAATGCACCACTGGGGCTACTGGAGTCATTCCCTAGGTCGTTACAAATGCTACTATGGAAGAATCCAAAAATATTTGACCCAGACCCCCGGTACCTAAAATATCCGTGAGCCAACACACACGAAAAACTGGCAAAATCATCTAATTCCTATTGTGTCGCCAATAAAATGCACCTTAACCTCTCTAAAGCGTCGCTGGGGTTACTGGAGTCGTTTCTCAGATCGTTACGGATGCTATAATGGAAGAATCCAAGAAAATTAGACCCAGACCCCCAGCACCTAAAAAATCTGGGGGCTAACACTAACGAAAAACTGACAAAATCTCCTATTTCCATTTGCGCCGCTAATAAAATACTCCCAAACCTCTCTAATGCGCTGTCAGGACTACTGGGATCGTTCCCTAGGTCGTTACGAACGCTACTATAGAAGAATCAGAGAAAATTCGGCTTGTACCCCCTAACACATAAAAAATCCATGGACTAACACACACAAAAAATTGGCAAAATCGCCAATTCCAGTTGCGTTGGCAATAAAATGCTCCTAAATTCCTCTAATGCACTGCCAGGGCTACTGGAGTCGTTCCCTTGGTCGTTACGGACGCTACTATTGAAGAATCCAAGAAAATTCGACCCGAACCCCCAGCACCTATAAAATACGTAGGCTAACAACACACAAAAAAATGGCAAAATCGTCAAATTTCTATTACGTTGCCAATAAAATGGTCCTAAACCCCTATAAAGCGCTTACGGGGCTACTGAAGTCATTCCCAGGTCATTACGGATGCTACTATGAAAAAATCCAAGAAATTTTGACCCAGAACCCTGGCACCTAAAAAATCTGTGGGCTAACACACACGAAAAACGGGCAAAATCACCTAATTCCTATTGCATCACAAATGAAATGCTCCTAAAGCCCTCTAAAGCGCCGCCGAAGCTACTCGAGTCATTTACCATGTCGTTACGGACGCTACTATTGAAGAATCCAAGAAAATTCGACCTGGACCTCCGGCACCTAAAAAATTTGTGGGCTAACACACACGAAAAACTTGTAAAATCGACTAATTCTTATTGCGTCGCCAATAAAATGCTCCAAAGCCCCTCTAATGCGCCGTCGGGGCTACTGGAGTCATTCCCCAGGTCGTTGCGGATGCTACTATAGAAGAATCAAAGAAAATTAGACCCGGACCCCCGACACCTAAAAATTTCGTGGGCTAACACATAAAAAACAGGCAAAATCTCTTATTTCTTGTTGTGTCGCTAATAAAATGCTCCTAAACTCCTATAATGCGCCGTCGGGGCTACTAGGGTCTTTCCCTAGGTCGTTACAGACTCTAATATGGAAGAATCTAAAAAACTTCAATCTGAAACCCCAGCACCTAAAAAATCTGTGGGATAACACACACGAAAAACTGCAAAATCACCTAATTTCTATTGCGTCACCAATAAAATACTCCTAAATCCCTTTAAAGCACCGCCGGGGATACTGGAGTCATTCCCCAGGTCATTACGGACGCTATTATGGAAGAATACAAAAAACATTGACCCGAAACCCCGACACCTAAAATATTCGTGGGTCAACACACGAAAAACTGGCAAAATTGACCAATTCTCATTGTGTCGCCAATATAACTCTCTCAATTTTAATTAATGCAGCGTAATTAGACTAAACACGAAATTAAAAAAAAACTTTTGAAATTTATGATATTAAACACGTCATAAGAGTTGAAGAGCTATAAAAGCATTTCATTAAGAACAAAAATAATTTTTTTAAAATTTACAACTATTTTTATTTCAAATATAGAAATGAAACATGTCATTTCAGAAAATAGTACTTATATATTACATAAAATGGACGGAGAGGTACAAAACTAACTAAATAAATAAAAGTGTGTTATTTCTAACAGTTAAGATGATCACACACTTTAACATGGTATCTGACACAGGTGGTGCATTTGAGTCTCACCACTGCCCATTTATATATTTAAAAAAAATCAGACAATAACAATTATAACAAATTTTTTATATGATCGAAATGACTGACACACACTTCAACATGTTAAAATCGAGAAAAATATGAAAGTTCACCTGCGTGAAATAAGAAGACTAGGCCATTTATTTTCGTCCTTCAGTTTCTGAGGAAGGTAATGAAGAAATAATGTGCCTCTGGTGCTACTGGAGTCATTCTCTAGGTCGTTACGATCGCTACTATGGAAGAATTTAAGAAAATTCAAACCGAACCCCCGACACCTAAAAAATCCGCAGGCTAACACAAACAAAAAATTAGAAAAATTGCCTAATTCCTATTACGTCGCCAATAAAATGCTCCTAAACCCTTCTAATGCACCACCGGGGCTACTGGAGTCTTTTTCTAGGTCGTTACGAATTCTACTATGGAAGAATCAGAGAAAATTCAAATCAGACCCCCGGCACCTAAAAAATTTATGGCATAATCGCCTAATTCCTATTGAGTTGTCAATAAAATGCTCATAAACCCCTCTAAAGCCCCGCTGGGGCTACTGGAGTCATTCCCCAGGTCGTTATGAACGCTAGTATGGAGGAATCAGAGAAAATTCAACTCGGACCCTCGACACCTAAAAAATCTGTGGGCTAACACACACGAAAAACTGGCAAAATCGCCTAATTTCTATTGCATCGCCAATAAAATGCTCCTAAACCCCTCTAATATGCCGTCGGGGCCACTGCAGTCGTTCCCTAGGTCGTTACACACGCTACTATGGAGGAATCCAAGAAAATTTGACCTGAACCCCCAGCACCAAATCCCTGGGCTAACACACACGAAAAATTAGCAAAATCGTCTAATTCCTATTGCGTCGCCAATAAAATAATTCTAAACCCCTCTAATGCACTGCCGGGGCTACTGGAGTCGTTCCCTAGGTCGTTACGGATGCTACTATGAAATAATCATAGAAAATTCAAATCAAACCCCTGGCACCTAAAAAATCTGTAGGCTAACACACACGAAAAACTGACAAAAATCCTAATTCCTATTGCGTCGCTAATAAAATGCTCCTAAACTCCTCTAAAGACCCACCGGGGCTACTGGAGTCGTTTCCCATGTCGTAAAGGATGTTACTATGGAAGAATCCAAGAAATTTTGACCTGGACCCCCAACACCTAAAAAATCTTTGGACTAACACACACGAAAAACTAGCAAAATCGACTAATTCCTATTGCATCGCCAATAAAATGCTCCTAAACCCCTCTAATGCGCTGCCGGGGCTACTAAAGTCGTTCCCTAGGTCGTTAGGAATGCTACTATGGAAGAATCAGAGAAAATTCGAATCGGACCTCCGCAACCTAAAAAATCAGTGGGCTATTACATATAAAAAACTGGCAAAATTGACTAATTCCTATTGCGTCACTAATAAAATGCTCCTGAACGCCTCTAATATTCCGCCGGGGCTACTGGAGTCTTTCCCTTGGTCGTTACGGACGATACTAAGGAAGAATCCAAGAAAATTCGACCAGGACCCCCGGCACCTAAAAAATCTGTAAGCTAAAATCTTCAGAAAATTTGACCCGGACCCCCGACACGTAAAATATCCGTGAGATAACACACATGAAAAATTGACAAAATCGCCTAATTCCTATTGCGTCGCCAATAAAATACTCCTAAACCCCTCTAAAGTGCTGTCGGGGCTATTGGAGTCATTCTCTAGGTCGTTACGGATGCTACTATGGAAGAATGCAAGAAATTTCTAATCAGACCCCTGGCACCTAAAGAATCCGTGAGCTAACACACACGAAAAAAACTAGAAAAATCGCATAATTCTTATTTCGCCGCCAATAAAAATCGTTCTCTAGGTCTTTATGGACACTACTATGGTAGAATCCCAAAAAAGTCAACCCAGACCCCCGACACCTAAAAAATCTATTGGCTAATTACTATTGCGTCGCCAATAAAATACTCCTAAACCCCTCTAAATCTCCGCCGGGATTACTGGAGTCGTTTCCTAGGTTGTTACGGACGCTACTATGGAAGAATCCAAGAAAATTTTACCGAACACCCGACACTTAAAAAATCTATGGGCTAACACACACGAAAAATTGGAAAATCACCTAATTCCAATTGCGTCGCCAATAAAATGCTCTTAAACCCATCTAAAGCACCGCCGGGGCTACCAGAGTCATTTTCCAGGTTGTTACGGACGCTACTATAGAAAAATCCAAGAAAATTCGACTCGGACCCCCGGCACCTAAAAAATCTGTGGGCTAACACACACGAAAAACTGGTAAAATTGCCTAATTACTATTGTGTCGCCAATAAAATGCTCCTAACTCCTCTAAAGCGCCGTATGGGCTACTGGAGTTGTTACCTAGGTCATTACGGACGCTACTATGGAAGAATCGAAGAAAATTAGACCCGAACCCCCAGCACCTAAAAAATCAATGGGCTAACACACATGAGAAAACTGGCAAAATCGACTAATTTCTATTGCGTCGCCAATAAATGCTCCTAAATCCCTCTAATGCGCCGCTGGAGCTACTGGATTCGTTCCCTAGGTCGTTACGGACGCTATTATAGAAGATTCTGAGAAAATTCGACCCGGACCCCCGGCACCTAAAAAATCTGTGGGATAACACACACGAAAAACTGGCAAAATCTCCTAATTACTATTGCGTCGCAAATAAAATGCTCCTAAATCCCTTTAAGGCGCCGCTGGGGCTACTAGAGTCGTTCCCCAGGTCGTTATCGACGCTACTAAGGAAGAATCCAAGAAAATTCGACCCGGGTTCCTTGCACCTAAAAATTCCGTGGCTAACACACACGAAAAACCGGCAAAATTGCCCAATTCCTATTCAACAGATCACATCCAGCTCTGCTTCTATTAGATTACAATTTTCACAATTGATTAAGTCCAAGTCAATGAATTGTATTTTTAATATTATCAATGAACTGTCAATCTATTCAAGTTCATCATTAGCCAATTACGAGTAGTTGAATAAACAACCTCTTTTAGACTAAAATGATAAACAAGCCCATGTGAATACATATACCAACTTATCATGAAGCATTCACACAAAACAGCAGAATTAATAATTGAATAAGAAGACTGAGATGAAAAATAATACTAAAGTCAATGAGTTGTATTTTAACAATCTTGAAATTATTGTAAATCCAGATCTACCTATTTCAACTACACTTCATATACCAAACAACTCTCTTTTCCATTATTTCTCAAACAAAGGCTTCTATTGCTAAACTTCAGACCCTGAAAAGGTAAGTCTCTTGTTTTCTCTATCTTCTATCAAGGATTTCATTTTTCAATATGACTCAAACATAGAATAGAAAGATTTTTCTTTTGATTCTATTGACAACATATATAATAGCATGATGAGGGTGGTTGAGAAAATGATCTCTTATATTTTTATTCTTTTAAATTTGTTAAAAGTGAGCACTTTTAAGTCTTCATCAAAGATTTATTACAAATTTTTTTTGACTTTATATGCTTCTTTTCTTCAGTTTCTTGTATATTCTTTTTCTACTCCTTTCCTCTTCATTTTCCTGAGTGAAATTTTATGTAGGTACTCTTTATACATCAGTCTTGAGAACTTGAAGGGGAAGGAAGGAAAGCAGTGAAAATTAAAAACATGGAAAGAGGAAAACAAAATCAAGAAGAAAGAGAGGAAGAGAAAGCAAATAACTCATCGGTATGTTTAAGAAAGCTCTCTATAGCTATGTTAAATTAACAAGCATCATGTTGACCATTCATTCCATTAATTTGTCATTCTATACCTTTCTTGTGCTATTTATTCATATCTACGAATGTTCCTATTAATTGAAATTCTTAATGTGTTCATAGTTTTTCAAGCTTTGTGCCAACTGTTTAATTTGTGTTATTTAAAAAAAAAATTCGTAAAAGATAAAGTATATAACAAGTATTCGATAATTTTAGAAGAAGTAATAAGTCGCATAGATAACATCAATTTTCATAAGATATTCCTAAAGGATAACTCTTCAAATTCACATAAAATACATGTGCATGTGTTAGTTGCCTGTATAGAGTATATATATATATACTAGTTCTGGGAATGTGTGTTGCACGTTTATCCCAAAAATTTAATCTAAACATATCGTAAATGATAAATTTGGTACAATATATTATAGGACATAATTATAAAAAAAAAATGCAATATTTAACTTGTAAAGAGAAGAAAATTTAAAACAACAAATTAGGAACAAAGAAAAGCTCGTAATTCCTCAAACTTGCTTTCTTTCTCCCCCGACAAACTAATTCTATCTTTTATAACTTTATTCAGACATAAAACAAACCATAAAATTTATAACATCAGGTAGATCATATAAGTGACCAAGTTTCTGTCAATTTTGTCACACAAAACAGAAAGGAATTGACTAACTCATGATTCAATTAAGAACTTGAAGCACAATCCCGTGTCAAATATCATTGCTAAATTGAAATGCATTGTAATAAACTCTAGAAGTAGTTTTATGCTTCGCATAATAAAAAATAAAATGTGATCTCATAAAATATACATAGAATATGAAAAAGCTTCATCATATTACTTAATGGTTTGAGGGGAAAATGAGCAAAGAAAATAAAAGTAGAACCAATAGATCGAGGGTAAATACATACCTGATGAATTTGTGTCATCCAATAATGAAAGTTAGACACATAATTGATATCATTTATATAAGATGTTTAATGAGCAAAATTCAATATAAATTCATGATTAGTGTTAATTGATACTAAATGATGGAAAACAAAAGGTTTGACAATAGCTAGCAATTATTTAATATTTATACAATAGGATTTCATGAAGTTACATAACTACTAATTAATCTTTAAATTGCCTATATTCATCAGAAATGTGAAAAGTTTTGCTTGTTATGAAGCAATATGTTAAAGAAAAGATTCAGCTTGCAATATAACAACAACAACAACCCAGCTTGCAATAAAATGAATGTATTCAAAAGTTAAGCAATAAATTGACCATATTCATCTCAAAAGTTTTTTACGTGTGAATATGGTCACTTCATGACTCTTTAGCTTGCAATTAAGTTAGGAGGTGAAAAGGCTGGGAACATATATTGATTAATTAATATTTAACTTATTAGATATTTTATAACATTTTTAATTAAGTAGAAGGGCAAAATAGTAATCCAACTTTGAAGTTAGGATCTTCCCACTTTTAATAATGCGATCACTCTTCGCTATGAAAATTTGATATAACATTTGTCATTTGGCAGGAATCATTTTCTGCTCTTCGCAAGGACGTTGTCAACTTTCTGAATTTCATGGAGAGGTTAAAGAATGAAGAAGATCAAAAGTCTGTTGACGTGGTCGATCAAATTGAAAAGCTGAAATCAGAGCTGGCATTTATTTGTACATATGTCCAGCTTTCTTATTCCGATTTGGAGCAGTTTGAAGATATAATGACTGTCAAAGGACAAGAGGTTGAGAATCTGCTTCAATCAATTCTGTATGATGTTGACAACAACGTCGGGTATAAATACGACATGCATCATGTCCTTACTAGCCTCAGGGTTAACATCAGTCATTGTATCAGCTCACATCATCATTATAAATCAAGTGCCACCATGCTTGAGGAGCAGTTGAACTTCCTCCTCCTGAATCTCCATCATCTATCAAAGTTTCTTGCTGAGCAGAAGTTTCCGTTACTGACTCAGTATGAGATTCTTCAGAATGTGTGTGGCAACATGAAAGATTTCCATGGGTTGATAGTGAATGGTTGCGTTGAGCACGAGCTTGTTGAATATATCTTACCTCAGTTTCAAGTCATGGCTGAGAGAGTAGGACACTTCATTTGGAATGATCAAATTGATGGAGAGTCTCGACTCTTCAAGCTAGCACATCTACTCATGAAGATTATTCCGATTGAGTTGGAGATTATGAAAATTTGTTTTACAAATTTGAAAGCTTCAACTTCAGCAGAAATTGGACGCTTCATTAAGCAACTCATGGAAATCTCTCCGGACATTCTTAGAGATTATCTGAATCATCTACAGAAGCATATGATAAATGTTGTTACCACAACTACTTCAGGGGCTCGAAACATTCATGTCATGATAGAGTTCCTATTAATTATTCTTTCTGATATGCCCAAGGACTTTATTCATCATGACAAATTATTTGATCTTTTGGCTCGTGTTGGAGCACTTACCAGGGAGGTATCAACTCTTGTTCGCGACTTAGAAGAGAAATTAAGGAACAAAGAGAGTACTGATGAAACTAATTGTGCAACCCTAAAGTTGCTGGAAAATATTGAACTCCTCAAGGAAGATCTAAACCATGTTTATCTGAAAGTTCCGGACTCATCTCAATGTTGCTTCCCCATGAGTGATGGACCACTCTTCATTCATCTGCTACTCATACACTTAGATGATTTGCTAGATTCCAATATCTATTCAATTGCTTTAATAAAGGAAGAAATTGAATTGGTGAAAGAAGGCCTAGAATCCATAAGATCATTTTTTGTGAATGTTGAGCAAGAATGGTATAAAGATCTTTGGGCAAGTGTTTTAAATGTGGCATATGAGGCAAAAGATGTAATTGATTCAATAATTGTTCGAGATAATGGTCTCTTACATCTTATTTTCTCACTTCCCATTACCATAAAGAAGGTCAAGCTTATTAAAGAAGAGGTCTCCGATTTACACGAGAAGATTCCCAAGGACAGAGGTCTCGTTGTTGTAAACTCCCCCAGGAAGCTAGTTGAAAACGAGTCATCACCGGCTGGTAAAATAATTGTAGGTTTTGAGGAGGAGACAAATTGGATAATGTGGAAGCTCACCAGTGGACCTGCAGATCTAGATGTCATTCCGATAACTGGTATGCCGGGTTCGGGTAAAACTACTTTGGCGTACAAAGTATACAATGACAAATCAATTTCTAGTCATTTCGACCTTCGTGCATGGTGCACAGTCGACCAAGAGTATGACGAGAAGAATTTGTTGAATAAAATTTTTAATCAAGTTAATGGCTCTGATTCAAAATCGAGTGAGAATATTGATGTTGCTGATAAGCTACGGAAACAACTGTATGGAAAGAGGTATCTGATTGTCTTAGATGACGTGTGGGATACTACTACATGGGATGAGTTAACAAGACCTTTTCCTGTAGTTGAGAAAGGAAGTAGAATTATTTTGACAACTCGAGAAAAGGAAGTGGCTTTGCATGGAAAGCGCAACTCTGCTCCTCTTTACCTTCGATTACTAAGACCAGAAGAAAGTTGGGAGTTATTAGAGAAAAGGGCATTTGGAAATGAGAGTTGCCCTGATGGCCTATTAGATGTTGGTAAGGAAATAGCCCAAAATTGTAAAGGGCTTCCTTTGGTGGCTGATCTGATTGCTGGAGTCATTGCAGGGAAGGAAAAGAAAAAGACTGTGTGGCTTGAAGTTCGAAATAATTTGAGTTCCTTTATTTTGAACAGTGAAGTGGAAGTGATGAAGGTTATAGAATTAAGTTATGACCACTTGCCACATCACCTGAAGCCATGCTTGCTTTACCTTGCAAGTTTTCCAAAGGACACTGCAATGGAAATCTGGATGGTGAAACATTTATGGCGTACTGAAGGACTTGTGGAACAGACAGAGATGAACAGTGTGGAAGAAGTGATGGATGTTTATTTGGATAACTTAATTTCCAGCAGCTTGGTAATTTTTTTCAATGAGATAGGTAGGTACCCGACTTGCCAACTTCATGATCTTGTGCATGACTTTTGTTTGATAAAAGCAACAAAGGAAAAGTTTTTTGAGCAGCTAAGTTCAAGTGCTCCATCTTCTTCTTCAGATTTGATGCCACGTATAGTGAAAATGACTTATGACAGTGAGTTCTTTCGGCTTAACAATTTTTTCCTGTTCAGTCCACAAAAGAAAAGGCATTCTGGTAAACACCTCTATTCCTTGATGATAACTGGAGATGAGCTGGACGATCGTCTTTCTGATATATGTCACTTAAGACACTTGAGGCTTCTCAGAGTGTTGAACCTGGATCCTTCTATCATTGTGAATAATTTTTTGCTGAATGAAATATGCATGTTGAATCATTTGAGGTGCTTATGCATTGGGACAGAAGTTAAATCTCTGCCTTTGTCGTTCTCAAACCTCTGGAATCTGGAAATCCTGGGGGTGTCTAATGAAGGATCAACCTTGGTACTATTACCGAGAATTTGGGATCTTATAAAGTTGCGAGTGCTGGCCATGAGTCCTTGTTCTTTCTTTGATTTGGATGCAGATGAACCAATACTGATAGCAGAGGACACAAAGTTAGAGAAGTTGACACATTTAGAGTATCTCAAGCTTTCCTATTCGAAAGACACAGAGGATATTTTCGAAAGGTTTCCCAATCTTGTAGATCTTACTATTGATATTAAGGAATCATGGGATTATTCAACAGAGCAATATTGGTTCCCGAAATTGGATTTCCTAACTGAACTAGAATCCCTCGAAGTAGTTTTTGAAAGTTCAAACACAAACGACAGTTCGCCCTTTGCAGCGACAAATAGGCCATGGGATTTTCACTTCCCTACGAGTTTGAAACAATTGCGGTTGCTTGATTTTCCACTGACATCCGATTCACTATCAACAATAGCGAGACTCCCTAACCTTGAAGAGTTGTCCCTTTATGATACAATCATCAAGGAGGGAGAATGGAACATGGGGGAGGAAGACACCTTTGAGAATCTCAAATGTCTGAAGTTGAGCAAAGTGACTCTTGCTAATTGGGAAGTTGGAGAGGAATCCTTTCCAGCACTTGAGAAATTAAAACTGCAGGGATGTTATATGCTTGAGGAGATTCCGCCTTGTTTCGGGGATATTTTTTCATTGAAAATTATTAAACTTGTAGACAGCCCTCAACTTGAAGATTCCGCTATGAAGATTAAGGAATATGCTGAAGATATGAGGGCAGGAGACGAGCTTCACGTCGTTGGCCGGAAGAATATCCCCTTATTTAAGTAGCTCTTAAGAATTATGTGAGAACAGGTTCTTCTCCATTCTTTGGCTGTTCTGATTCTTGTTTGTAAAGATATGGCAACTGAGCGTAATTCAACCTCAAAAGCTAGCATTGTCCAAGTCCATATAAGCGATCCACCAGTCCACTCCCCAACTAATGTGGGATTTTTACCCACTCTAACACCCCCTTCACGCCCAGGCCCAACTAGAGCGTGGATCGGGAGCCCAAATGGGGATGGACCTTGCTCTGATATCATGTAAAGATATGACACCAGGGCTTGATTCTTTGCTGAATGAAATATGCATGTTAGTTCATTTGAGGGTCTTAAGAATTGAGATAGAAGTTAAATCCTTGCCTTTGTCTTTCTCAAACCTATGAAGATTCTGTTGTGAAGATCAAGGTATATGCTGAAGATATGAGGGGAGAGGACGAGCTTCAAGTCGTTG
Organism: Solanum dulcamara; assembly: GCF_947179165.1. NCBI lineage: Eukaryota > Viridiplantae > Streptophyta > Magnoliopsida > Solanales > Solanaceae > Solanum > Solanum dulcamara. The sequence continues at coordinate 1,087,688 of NC_077244.1, read as the reverse complement.
GCCGGAATAATATCCCGTTATTTAAGTATCTTTTTTCAGCATTATGTGTGAAAAGTGACAGACGAAACCTAGCAGAATAGACAGTAAGTTGTGCTTTGCTGGGTAGATTGTATATGATTAAGAAAATTCTGTTACAGTTGTTATGATACATTTTGTGCGACTTTTGTATGTTTCTTTTAGAAAACTTACAAGTTTTTAATACATGTGTCATTTGTTGATTTGTCCATTTAGCACGTCATCTGTGGTTGCAAGTCACACATGAGGTATATTGTAATTAAGTCACCACGAGACACACCGATGTCAAGTATAGTTTTCTACATGATAATACACAACTTTAAGGTAAGCGTTTATCTTACATTGACGCCAACTTTAAGAGAGTTGGAATTTTAAACATTAATCTTGTACACCAAAGTACAATTCCTGCTTTCTTTACTTTTACCTTATAAGATTTTTTTGGCAGAAAAAGTGAGACAAATATATTTGATTCATGCTTTTACATTTCTAACAATAGTACAGTAGTATTTTGTTACTTTCTGCCACTAGGTATCTCTTATTCTATTGTCATTCACTCTTTATTTTTTTTCTTTGCATTCACTCTTTATTTTTTTCTTGTAGATTGCTTATAAGTTGTACGAATCTAAGATTTAAAATTTACGAGTTTCAATAAAACCTCAGGTTAATATCAATAATTAATTATTAATTATCTAGTCAAAATCCTAATACATATATAAGATTTTGACATAAGCTAATGGACTCATGTGAATCCATCGATTACGCAGTGGGTTTGCCTTTAGCTGTCCAAACCTCTTTTGTGTCTAACTTGGTCTGAAGTCCCATCTTATGTGGTCAAAGCACAATTGTTTAACCTCAATCAAGGTAGTGATTCAAAACGACTTTGATACCAATCTGTCACAAACTCGACAAACTTTTACCACGAAAGCTAGGTCCTGAAGTGAAAGGTTGCAGAGAGGAGCTTATAAGCACTCATGACTTCCCTCTCCTCGAACATTCAACCAACTTGAGCCGAAATCCCACTCTGAACTAAAATAAGTGTTTGCTTATCAAACTAACTCGTAGTAGAACACTGAAAAATACCTTCTTAGAAAAGTTCAACAAATGGGATTTCCAGTACTCAAATGAATGAAAGGTTCACATTAATCTTCAAAGAGAATTATAACAATACATGACCAGAAGTACATGACAGCACCATTTCACCAGAAGAACAAGTCACTAGAGAAAGTTAAAAAACAGATACATAATGGTACAAAATAGGATACACAGTTGAACATGCCCCCCTCCCACCCAAAAATACAATAGAAGTCCTTACTGATATAGCACAACAAGAAGAGTTTAAACTCATTATTTGTAACTAATTGCTGAAAGTCGCTCCACAAAGGGTAAAATCGATGGCACACGCGTTTCATTCCCACCATAACCAGCACTGCAATTACACAAGGCTCAAGCAAGTAAACGCGGGAGAAAGATTAACATAGAACTAATACCTGAAAGTCTTCCTAAGCAGAAGCCAGAGTGCAATTCCCGTTGCTATATGGAGTCAATGCTGCATCTTCACCAATTATCCAAACAAAACCAGGAGTGTCGAACCTCCTTCCTGACACTGTCCTGTAGATGTAAAGTTTCTCAACGGGGCAACTTTCTGGTCTCGTATCTGGATGTCCCCTCTCGTCTATAACTTCAACATTAAGCCCTGGCAACTTCTGAGCTAGCAGCTTACATGCTTCAAAACTTACTGAACAATTAGACATCCAAAGGGATCGCATTGTCTCCAGCTTTGCAGCATTGGCCAACAGAGCCTCATCGCCAAAGGGGCAGTCTCTAATCTCCAACTTACGGAGGCTCTCACAACCAGAGAGAACGTAGTGGAGGCCTAGATCACTATCCCCTGCAAAAGCTAAGGAAAGCATCTCTAACTTCTTAGCATGGACCCCGATGTACTCAAACATACGATCTGTAAGGAGGCCAGAGAGAGAAAGTCGACGCAATTCCTTGCAGTGTTGCACAATGGCCCCAAAACCAGCATCAAGTGGTTCAAGGGTTAAGTAGTCAGGAGTGCGAGGCTCGAGAATACACAAACGAAATCGGATCATGTTAGGACGGTTCCTTGCAATAGTAACTAAGGCATCATTTGTCATTTGGCGGCAGAAGTATAAAACTGACTGAAGCTTAGGGCAGCCCGCTGAGACAGCTACAAGGCCTTGCTCTGTCAAGGATACATTTGGTCCTGCCGCAAATGGATCAGAAGGAAACACCCTAAGCTCTTGAAGTTCGTTACAAGAGTTTGTTTGGGGAGGAAGCACCACAACTAAAATTTGATATGATGAAAATAAATTGGATACGAGAATTTTACGTGGAAACCCCTCTAAATGATAGAAGGGAAAAACCACGGGATAGAAGGATCTCACTATTTAAATATGGAGTACACAGCTCTCAAATACAAGGAGAAAACAACAATTAACACTTCTCTCTTGTAAAAGGAACAACTACTAAAGAGGACATTCAAGACTACAATATTTATCTTGGTGTATAACTCTCTTTGTATTCTTACTCTCTTTCTAGGATGGGATAAATGAGGGCAAGAGGTCTTCTATTTATAGGAAACTAAAAACGCGTAAAATCCGCGTATTGAACCTCCCTTTTTGACTACGCGTTCAAAACGCGTTTTGTTCCTTTTTTTACTACGCGTTCAAAACGTGTTTTGTTCCTTTTTTGACTACGCGTTCAAAACGCGTTTTATTGACTACGCGTTAAAAACGCGTTTTGACTATCTTGCATTCTCCCACTTGAAGATTTAATTGAGAATCAATTAAGTCTCCACACCATCCTTTCTACCCAATTACTGCAATGTTACGTTTCTGCTAGGCCAATAGAAGATCGACACCATATGAACTTGTTATTGTTTATCGGCTTCGTAAACATATCTGTCAGGTTGTCATTAGTGTGAATTTTCTGAATATCCACACTGCCTTCTATCACCTTCTCACGAACAAAGTGATACTGAACTCGTATGTGCTTTGTCCTTGAATGAAATGCCGGATTCTTTGTAAGATGCAAAGCGCTCTGACTGTCACAAAATAGAGCAATCTTCTCTTGTTTGTGCCCGAGCTCCTCCAGTAACATCTGCATCCATATTGCTTTTTTGCTAGCTTGTGTAGCTGATACATATTCTGCTTCCGTCATAGATGTTGCCACGATAGATTGCAGTTTTGAAACCCAGCTTACAGCTCCTCCAGCAAGAGTAAACACATAACCTGTGGTGGACTTACTTTTATCAAGATCACCTGCATAATCTGAATCAACATAACCTTTAACAGTAAAGTCTGATCCTCCATAACACATTGTAACATCTGAGGTACCCTTGATGTATCTCAGGATCCTCTTAACAGTATTACAATGCTCTCTACCAGGATTAGCCATGTATCGACTAACCACTCCCACTGCTTGTACAATGTCAGGTCTTGTACATACCATAGCGAACATTAAACTTCCCACTGCTGATGCATACGGTACTCGAGACATCTCCATCCTCTCTGCTTCATTGTTAGGACACATACTTGAGGATAACTTGAAATTAATAGGAAGTGGGGTAGAAATTGACTTACAGTCTTGCATCTTAAAGCGTCTCAAGATTTTCTTCAAGTAGTTCTTTTGAGAAAGCCAAATCTTCCCATTATTTCTGTCTCGGTGAATTTGCATCCCTAGAATCTTGTTTGCTGGTCCCAAGTCCTTCATTTCAAACTCCATAGCCAACTATGCCTTTAAATTTGTGAGACGATCTTTGTTGGGGCCTGCTACCAACATATCGTCAACATACAACAGCAAAATAACAAAATCTTCATCACCAAATCTCTTGTAATAAACACAAGGATCTGAACTATGTCTGTTGTATCCAAGGCTTATAATGAAGGAATCAAATCTCTTATACCAACATCTTGGCGCCTGTTTGAAACCGTATAGAGATTTGTTCAACCTGCAAACCAAGTTCTCTTTTTCCTGTTCTTCAAAACCTTTTGGTTGGAGCATGTAAATTTCTTCTTCAAGCTCTCCATGAAGAAATGCAGTTTTGACATCTAACTGCTCCAAGTACAAGTAAAATGTAGCACACATCGCCAGGACCACTCGAATTGTTGTGAGTCGAACCACTGGAGAAAATATCTCATTGAAGTCGATACCTTCTTTCTGAGCGAATCCTTTCACCACCAATCTTGCACGATATTTCTCCACTTGATCATTATCATTGCGTTTGATCTTGTAGACCCATTTGTTTCCAATGGCCTTCCTTCCTTGTGGTAATTGAACAAGATCCCATGTTTTATTTTTATGAAGAGCTTCAATTTCTTCTTGCATTGCTGCCACCCACAAAGATGATTCTTGGCTTTTCATAGCCTCGTGAAAAGTTAAAGGCTCTCCATCTTCTGTTAGTAGACAGTATGCAATATTACTCTCCATAGAATAATCTGAGTGCCAAGCTGGTTCTTTTCTCTCCCTAGTTGACCGTCGAACTTCTGGAGTTTCAATCTCAGCTTGCTCTTGTTCTTCGTGCTCTGGTGCTGCTTCAGAAGAAACTGGAACTTCTTCTATTTCTTCAACTTCAACTGTAGTAGTCTCTGATTTTTCTTTTGAAGTGATACCTTCTTTTGCTTGTATCTTGTTTTCAACAAATACAACATCCCTGCTGATTACCACCTTGCGGGTTGTGGGATCCCACAAGCGATACCCCTTGACTCCATCAGCATACCCTAAGAAAATGCATTTCCTGGATTTTGGATCCAACTTTGATTTTTCTTGGGTGTTGTACATAACATAAGCAGGACTTCCGAATATATGTAAGCGAGAATAATCAGCTGGTTTTCCTATCCACATCTCCATTGGTGTTTTCAGATCAATTGCGGTTGATGGTGACCGATTGATCACATAACAGGCGGTTTTGACTGCTTCTGCCTAGAATGGTTTTTCCAACCCTGCAGTTGCCAACATAGCTCTTGTCCGTTCCAACAAGGTTCTGTTCATCCGCTCTGCTACTCCATTTTGTTGTGGAGTATATGCCACCGTGAACTACCGTTTAATACCTTCTTGTTTACAGAAGTTATTAAATTCATCACCAGTGTATTCTCCTCCATTATCTGTCCTCAAACACTTGATATTTTTCTCAGATTCAAGTTCCACCCGCGCTTTGAATTCTTTGAAAACTGAAAAAACATCTGTCTTCCTCTTGATTGGATACACTCAACTTCTCCTAGAGTAATTATCGATGAATGACACGAAATATTTTGCTCCTCCTAGAGACTCCACCGGTGCTTTCCAAACATCAGAGTGAACCAGATCTAGTATTTCCTTGCTTTTAGCAGAGGAACTGCTAAACTTCAGTCTATTTTGCTTTTTGGTAACACAATGCTCACAAAAGGGTAGTGAAACCTTTTTGAGCTCTGAAAGAAGTTTTTGCTCAGCAAGAATCTTCAAACCTCGTTCCGACATATGGCCAAGTTTACGATGCCATATCATCGCTGATTCTTCAAATGAACTTGCTGACGCGGTTGATGCTTCTCCTTCTTGGTGTGTTTCACCTTTAAGCACATATAGGTTTGCCGCAAGTTTTTCCGCTTTCATCACTACAAGCACTCCTTTGGATATTCTCATGACTCCACCATGAGTCTTATATGAACATCCATTATCATCTAGTTGTCCTAAAGACAATAGATTCTTCTTCAAGTCTTTTACATGTCTTACCTCCTGGATGGTGCGAACCATGCCATCATACATCTTTATTTTGATGGACCCAATACCAATAACATCCAAAGCATGATCGTTTCCCATGAACACAGACCCTCCTGAGATAGGATTATATTGATGGAACTATTCTCTCCTGGAAGTCATGTGCCATATTGCTCCTGTGTCCATGATCCAGACATCAGCGAAACGTTTTCTGCCTTCATTATTTGATATTGCTTCACTACACAAAATATCTGCATCATCTGAGGTACATGCAACATTCCCTTGAGCATTTGATGGCTCAGGGTTTTCACTCTTCTTCTTGAACCGACAATCTTTCTTGAAGTGCCCTTTCTTACCACAGTTGTAGCACTTGATATTCTTCTTACTTCTTGATTGAGATCTGCCCTGATTGTGACTCTCACTGGGGCCACGTTCCATTGGTCTTCCTCTCACCATCATCAAAGCTTCAGCTTGCTGCGAACTTGCTTGTCTGTCTTCCTTATTTTTGTGCCTATTTTCTTCTTCCAAGACAACGGCTGTAATTTCATCGAAAACTAGACTGTCTGTATAGTTCGTCAGGTTGATGATGAGTTGATCATACGAGTTAGGCAGACTTTGAAGTAGAATCTCCGCACGTTCAGTACCCTCTATTTTGCAACCCATTATTGTAAGTTGCGAAAATAGAGTATTCAAAGTATTGATGTGTTCAGTAACTGACATGGACTCTGCCATTCGAAGAGTATACAATCTTCTTTTTAAAAAGATTTTATTATACAAAGACTTGGCCTCATACAACCCTGTAAGAGTATCCCATATTTCCTTCGTTGTCCGCTTTTTCGCCACACTAGACAACACTTGATCAGCTAGTGCCAAGTGTAGATCAGCAACTGCATTGCTGTCTATGTCGTTCCACTTGCTGTCATCAACAAAGTCTGTGGGCCTGCCTTCAATTGCAGCTAAGCAATTGTCTTTTCTCAATATCGCTTTTATTTTAATTTTCCACAATGAGAAATTAGTCCCATTGAATTTTTCAACGTCAAACTTTGTTGTACTCGACATTGTTATTTGCTTCACACCCTTCTAGATCGTTTCTGAATATTTTTGCGAACAATCATGACAAACTGTACCGTCACCGAAATTTACTATTCACGTGGATAGTACTATTCACGTGAATAGTACTATTCACTGAATTTTACTATTCACGAATAGTATCTTCGCATAAAACAGACAGAATAACCGAGGGCTCTGAAAGCACTGTTGGGGGGAGGAAGCACCACAACTAAAGTTTGATATGATGAAAATAAATTGGATACGAGAATTTTACGTGGAAACCCCTCTAAATGATAGAAGGGAAAAACCACGGGGTAGAAGGATCTCACTATTTAAATATGGAGTACACAGCTCTCAAATACAAGGAGAAAACAACAATTAACACTTCTCTCTTGTAAAAGGAACAACTACTAAAGAGGACACTCAAAACTACAATATTTATCTTGGTGTATAACTCTCTTTGTATTCTTACTCTCTTTCTAGGATGGGATAGGACAAGAGGTCTTCTATTTATAGGAAACTAAAAACGTGTAAAATTCGCGTATTGAACCTCCCTTTTTGACTACGCGTTCAAAACGCGTTTTGTTCCTTTTTTGACTACGCGTTCAAAACGTGTTTTGTTCCTTTTTTGTCTACGCGTTCAAAACGCGTTTTGTTGACTACGCGTTAAAAACGTGTTTTGACTATCTTGCAGAGTTGGCAATATGTGTGAAAGATTTATGGCGTACTGAAGGACCTGTGGAACAGACAGGGATGAAGAGTGTGGAAAAAGTGATGGATGTTTATTTGGATAACTTAATTTCCAGTAGCTTGGTAATTCCTTTCAATGAGATAGGTGATGACCCGACTCTCCAACTTCATGATCTTGTGCATGACTTTTGTTTGATAAAAGCAACAAAGGAAAAGTTTTTTGAACAGCTAAGTTCAAGTGCTCCATCTTCTTCTTCAGATTTGATGCCACGTATAGTGACCATTGATTATAACATTGAGTTATTGGAGTTCAACGATTTTTTCTTGTTCGGTTCAAATAAGAAAAGGCATTCTTGTAAACACCTCTATTCCTTGTATATAACTGGAGATGAGCTGGACGATCGTCTCTCTGATATATGTCACTTAAGACACTTGAGGCTTCTCAGAGTGTTGAACCTGGATCCTTCTATCATTGGGAATAATTTTTTGCTGAATGAAATATGCATGTTGAATCATTTGAGGTGCTTATGCATTGGGACAGAAGTTAAATCTCTGCCTTTGTCGTTCTCAAACCTCTGGAATCTGGAAATCCTGGGGGTGTCTAATGAAGGATCAACCTTGGTACTATTACCGAGAATTTGGGATCTTATAAAGTTGCGAGTGCTGGCCATGAGTCCTTGTTCTTTCTTTGATTTGGATGCAGATGAACCAATACTGATAGCAGAGGACACAAAGTTAGAGAGCTTGAGAAAGTTAGGGAATTGCAAGCTTTCCTATTCAAAAGACAGAGAGGATATTTTTGAAAGGTTTCCCAATCTTCAAGATCTTAGATTTGATCTCAAGGAATCATGGGATTATTCAACAGAGCAATATTGGCTCCCGAAATTGGATTTCCTAACTGAACTAGAATCCCTCAATGTAGTTTTTGAAAGTTCAAATACAAATGACAGGTCGCCCTCTGTAGGGACAAACCAACCATGGGATTTTCACTTCCCTTCGAGTTTGAAACAATTGCGGTTGTTTGACTTTCCTCTAACATCCGATGCTCTATCAACAATAGTGAGACTCCCTAACCTTGAAGAGTTGTCCCTTTATGATACAATCATTCAGGGGGTAGAATGGAACATGGGTGAGGAAGACACCTTTGAGAATCTCAAATTTTTGAAGTTGTTTGGAGTGACTCTTGCCAAGGGGGAGGTTGGAGAGGAATCCTTTCCCGTTCTTGAGAAATTAGTACTGTGGGGCTGTTCTGAGCTTGAGGAGATTCCACCTTGTTTTGGTGATATTTATTCATTAAAAATTATCAAAGTTGTAAATAACCATCAACTTAAAGATTCCGCTATGATGATTAAGCAATATGTTGAAGATACTAGGGGAGAAGACAAGCTTCAGGTCTTGTGAAAATATGTGAGTACAAATGAATTTATTCTATATCTCAGTTTTCAAGTTTTTGTAAATCCGTAAAGATATACATTTGTAGTTGAAGGCTGCTATACAACATTTGTACTTATAAATTTTGCTTTCAGTAGACATCCTCTCTGATGTGGCTCTTTCTGGAAGAAAGTCAGAACAATGCTGCCTGACCAAGGAAATAATGAGGAATGTCTATAAGTGTGTTTGAAGAAAGTCTCAATTGAACTATTTGTGAATATTATGTATAAAAATTGAACTATAATTTTTTTAAAATGTTGGAGATTTCTTTTTGTGAATATTATGTAGAATTGGAGCAACATTTTACTTGTATAAAAATTGACTATAATTTTTTTAAAAAAAAATTGGAGATTTCTTTTTGTCTAGTTTTTGAAGGATACGGTTATTTGACATATAGAACATGACTTTTATCTTTATTCTCAATCGATTAATCGATTTTTCAAAAGATCTATTAGACTATAGAGTGAATGATTTGATCAATAAATATTCGATTCTTTCTATTTTTTATAGAAAAAGTTTGGATACTCATAAACTAGTTTTGAATGCAAATCATAAGTGTATGATATATATTACATCAAATCATTATTTTAAAAAAGTAAATTTTACCTAAATTTCTAGTAATTCTTCACAATTACATTCAGTCCCTACTCTTTTAAAAATTACCTGAAATCCCATATTTTTGGTGGGATCTGGATACATCACGTACGTCCTGATACATCACGTAAATGATGTATTCGATCGATACATTGCGTGAAGTGATGTATCAAAGAATAGGAAACGGTAGAGATTTTTGTAATTATTTCAAATGGTTGGAAATTTTAGTGAATATGGTAAAATAAGTTGTGTATTTAAGTAATTTTTCCTTAAAAAAAGTGTTGGCATTTGATTAAAAAATAATGATAATAATAATAATAAATATATATATATATATATATATATATATATATATATATATTTAGAGTATTCATCTTATATATAATTCTGCTCAAACTCTCTAGTAAAAAAACAAATTACATTTTACATCTCTAGAATTTTATTTTGGAAAAGAAAAAAAAATATGTTCTTAGAAATTCATAATATTCCTTATTAAACTATCTTTAGTGTAAAATATTTCGAAACAAAAATAATTCATAAAAGAACGTATAAAATATATGCGAGGTAAATATTAAAATCTTATAAACTATATTATTGTATAGAATATATGCGAGGATATGAATAATGAATTGATCATATTCCTATTTAATATTTAACCGTCTTATGATTAAAAAAAATACCTATATTCATAAACCATGATTTGAATCTCTTACTATTCCCCACTAATGGTCATTAATATTTTTATTTATTATGAAAAAATCAAGTATTTGGACAAATCACTTCCAACAAACCATATAACTGCACAGCATCATTTCTCTACTGTAAAATTAAATATTATATTATGATAAGATATTATAAAAAAGAAAAAGGTCTGATATATTTTCAATTTTATCATTAGTTGATATATTTTTCTTTATAAAAGTGATTCATATATACATCTACTGTTACACAAATGGCTCACATATACCCTTTTCTTCTAATAGAAGTGAAAATTTTAATTTTAAATTTATTTTTTAAAGTTTTTAATTAAAAAATAATACATCTAAGGATATATTTGATCCTTCTCACACATAATTTATTTTTTTGACTTTTTTTGATTCAATGACTAATTTGAATTTATTATTTTGATGGTCAAATTTATTTTTCTCAATACTTTAATTGTAAATTTATAATACATGCCCCAATTGTTTTATAGATACAAAAACTATATTACAATAAGCAACAAAAAAATTAGTTTTAAAATATAATATAGCTGCAAAAAATAGTTTGAAAATTTTTTCTTATTTTTTTCTCTTTTTTTCATTCACACTTTTTTTTATTTCTCTTATATTTATACCAAAGAATAAAAAAGTAAAAATAAAATAAGAATTAAAAACTTAAATAATGATAATCTAAGAAGTCAAAAAATAATTCATGCATGAAAAAAAATTATATATATCCGTAAACTTTGCTAAAAAAAAAATCACATGTATGGATATATATATATTTTTTATTTTTTTTACTTTCTCAAAAAAATATATACCCCATACATGAACTTCTTTAAAAATCAAAAAAAATATTTTTTTCACTTTTTAAGATGAAAAAGGTATATACGAGCTATTTTGGTAATGATGGAGTATAAGTGAGCAATTTTTATAATGATAGAGGTATATTTTTTATTTATTACCATTTATAGCAATATATAGCAATATTATGATAAATCTACACTTGTATTAAAAGTGAATTATGCATACAATATAAATGTATTATAAGTGTTTTAAAATATATATTATATTTGTGTAGTAAGAAACTAACATAGTGTATTATAAGTCTATTAAAATATGTGATAAATGTATTATCCATTTATAAAACTTGTATTATATATGTTTTATAAATAGTTCTCTGCAATATGTATTAAACTTGTATTATAAATGTATTATAAGTGTTCAGTGAAATTATTTTTTTATTGCTATAAATAGTAAATATTTTTTTAATATTATATATTTATGTAAGTTTCCCAAATATATTAACTCTAAATGATAAAATTGAGAGGTATAACAAGAATTTTTCCCTTTTAAAAATACTACATAACTTTGCTCAACTCGTGGAACCCAAAGCCCAATGGTATTTTTGTCTCTTTAATAAAGCTGAATATTCTCTAGTCTACATATATTTTCTGATGACTAGTTTTCAAACCCCCCAATTTTATTACTATTAATTAATTAAAATCTGTTTTGTATTAGATGTTACTATCAATAAAACAAATTGAATGTTATTTTCCAAGTGAGCCCCACTTTTAAGTAGACAACTTGCCCACTTGATATTTGTTCTTCATCTTAGCCTATATATAGGCAAGATAGATGATATAAATGAATATAGAGCAAACACATATACAAGCACAAAAACTACATTTTCTCTTTTGTTCCTCCTTTCTTCTTCATTATTCTCTCCTCCTCATTTTGCTAAATTTAATTTATTTTCATAACACGTTATCAGTACGAAGTTCTAATTTTTTTCAGATAAATTAATTTTTATATCAGAATATGGAAATTCTCCAGTCATCAGTTGGATTCAAAATCAATTATGATGATATGTGTCCTATTGAAAGTGCCACAACACACACTATTTTAAGAGATAAGAAATATTTATCTTATTTGATTATGAAAGAAGCTAATATTAATACAATATCTGGTAGTACAAGATTAATTGAAGGATCCAAAAAAACTAAAGTTATACTTGTCGGAGGAACAAATTTAACAATTAATGAAGCATTATATTGTAGTAAGTCTCAAAGAAACTTATTAAGTTTCAAAGACATTCGTCAAAATGGTTATCATATTGAGACTACAAATGATGAAAAGAATGAATATATTTATATTACTACAATGATGTCGGACAAAAAGTGTATACTTGAAAAGTTACCCGCTCTTTCATCCGGCTTATACTTCACAAGTATTAGCATGATTGAAACACACGTCATAGTAAACCAAAAGTTTACTAACTCAAATGATTTTATTATTTGGCATGACCGGTTGGGCCATCCCGGTTCTAATATAATGCGCAAAATAATTGAGAGTTCATATGGGCACTCTTTGAAGAACCAAAAGATTCTTCAATTTAAAGAATTCTCTTATGCTGCATGTTCTCAAGGTAAATTGATTACTAGACCATCAGTAATCAAAGTGGGCATTGAATCCCCTACATTTCTGGAACGTATACAAGGTGATATATGTGGGGGCCATTCACCCATCCTGTGGACCATTCAAATATTATATGGTTTTAATAGATGCATCTACAAGATGGTCACATGTGTGCTTACTATCAACTCGTAATATGACATTTGCGAGATTACTTGCTCAAATAATCAAGTTAAGAGCACAATTTCCAGATTATGCAATAAAGACAATTCGTCTTGATAATGCTGGTGAGTTCACATCTCAGACATTTAATGATTATTATTTGTTCACTGAAATAACAATTGAGTATCCGGTTGCTCATGTCCATACTCAAAATGGTCTAGCGAAATCATTGATTAAACGTCTCCAATTAATTTTTAGACCAATGCTTATGAGAACAAAACCTCTCATTTCATTATGGGATCATGCTATTTTGCATACAACAAGTCTTGTGCGGATCAGACCCGCAAATTATCATAAAGTCTCCCCATTACAATTGGCTTTTGGTCAGGAGTAGAACATTTCCCATCTTAGAATATTTGGGTGTGCAGTATATGTTTCGATTTCTCCACTACAACGCACAAATATGGGACCCCAAAGAAGATTGGGGATATATGTTGGGTATGAATCTCCTTCTATCATAAAATATTTAGAACCTATGACTGGAGATTTATTCACCGCAAGGTTTGCTGATTGTCATTTTGATGAATTAGTATACTCAGCATTAGGGGGAGAAAATAAGCAGTTGAAAAGAGAAATAGATTAGATTGCATTATCACTATCTCATTTAGATCCTCGTATAAATAGATGTGAACTGAAAGTTCAAAAGATAATTTATTTGTAAAATATTGCAAATCAACTGCCAGATTCATTCACTGACCTATCAAGAGTTACTAAATCTCATATCCTAGCTGTAATGCTCCAATTTGAGTTGATGTCCTAGTAGGATAATTAAATAATGCAAATGAGTCTAAACCACATTTAAAGCGTGGTAGACCGATCGGTTCCAAAGATAAAAATCCTCGAAAAAGAAAATGAGCAAACAATCAAGATGGTCATGATATGATGGAACCTTCTTAAGAAGAGCGAGGAGACATAATAATTGATAAAACCTTGGAAGAGGTTAAGGCGCCTGAAAATGATAAAGAAATTTCAATAAATTATGTCTCATCAGGAAAAATATGGAACCGAAATAATGTAATTGTCGATAATAGTTTTGCTTATAATGTGGCTATGGAAATAATGCAACAAAATGAGGATCTTGAACCAAAATTTGTCGATGAATGTAGATAGAGGAATGATTGGCCAAAATGGAAAAATGCAATTCAAGTTGAATTGGCTTCGCTTGAAAAACGTGAAGTTTCCGGACCGATAGTCCGAACACCTGAAGGTATTAAACCAGTGGGGTACAAATGGGTCTTTGTGCAAAAAAGAAATGAGAAAAATAAAGTCGTAAGATATAAAACACGACTTGTGGCACAAGGATTTTCGCAAAGACCCGGCATTGATTATATGAAAACATATTCTCATGTGGTGAATGCAATCACTTTCAGGTATCTTATAAATCTGGCAGTTCATGAAAAACTTGACATGCATCTGATGGATGTCGTTACAGCCTATTTATATGGTTCTCTGGATAACGAAATCTTTATGAAAATTTCTGAAGAATTTAAAATGCCTGAAATATATAAAGATTCCCGAGAAACATGTTCAATAAAACTTTAAAAATCTTTATACGGGCTAAAACAATCAGAATGAATGTGGTACAATTGTCTTAGCGAATATTTGCTAAAAGAATGATATAAAAATGATCCAATTTGCCCTTATATCATTATGAAAAGGTCTGAATCTGAATTTGTCATAATAGCAGTATTGTTGATGATTTGAATATTATTAGAACTCCTGAAGAATTTTCAAAGGCAGTAAAATGTCTGAAAAGGGAATTTGAAATGAAAGACCTCGGAAAGACAAAATTTTATCTTGATCTACAAATTGAACATTTTGTAAATGGGATATTTGTCCATCAATCAACATATACAGAAAATATTTTAAGGAGATTTTACATGGATAAAGCACACCCACTGAGTACCCCAATGGTTGTGAGATCTCTTGATATTAATAAAGATCCATTTAGACCTAATGAAAATGATGAAGAGCTTGTTGGTGCTGAAATACCATACCTTAGTGCAATTGGTGCATTAATGTATCTTGCCAATAATTTTAGACCAGATATAGCTTTCGCAGTAAACTTGTTAGCAAGATTTAGTTCCTCCCCAATGCGAAAACACTGGAATGGAATTAAGAATATATTCAGATACCTCCGAGGGACCACAAATATGGGATTGCTTTACTCAAATGAATTCACATCACAATTGATTGTTACGCAGATGTGGGATATTTGTCTGATCCCCATAAAGGTCGATCGAATACAGGCTATTTATTTACATGGGTGGTACAGCTATATCATGGCGTTCAACAAAGCAAACTATGGCTGCCATTTCCTCAAATCATGCAGAGATAATAGTCATTCATGAAGAAAGCCGAAAATGCATTTGGTTAAGATGCATAACTCAAGACATTCAAGAAACATGTGACCTTTCTTTGAAAAGAGACGTTCAATGCTACATGTATAGCTCAATTAAAGGGAGGATACATCAAAGGAGACAGAACCAAACATATTTCACCAAAATTCTTCTTTACCCATGATCTTCAAAAGAAAGGTGAAATAGATGTTTAACAAGTCCGTTCAAGTGATAATTTAGCAGATATGTTTACCAAGGCATTGTCAACTTCAACCTTTGAGAAATTGAGATACGAGATTGGAATGCGCCAGCTTCGAGATTAAATGATGTCTTCATCAGGGGGAATATAATACGCGCTACACTCTTTTTCCCTTAGTCTAGGTTTTCTCCCACTGGATTTTCTTAACAAGGCAGCATTCAAGGCGTATTACCAGATGTGTGTACTCTTTTTTCTTTACTAGGCTTTTTCCCAATAGATTTTTCCTATTAAGGTTTTAACGAGGCACAACATGTATGGATTTATAGATATCCAAGGGGGAGTATTGTGTATTAGATATTACTATCAATTGAACAAATTGGATGTTATTTTCAAAGTGGGCCCCACTTTTAAGTGGATAATTTACCCACTTGGTATTTGCTCTTCATCTTGGCCTATATATAGGCAAGATTGATGATATAAATGAATATAGAGCAAACATATATACACGCACAAATACTACATTTTCTCTTATGTTCCTCCTTTCTTCTTCATTATTCTCTCCGCCTCATTTTGCTAAATTTAATTTATTTTCATAACAAAATCAAAGTATTTTATCATTCTTTCACTACCAATTTTGCTTTTACCAAAAATAATTTGGAATTTCCGTCTCACACCCCAAGACTATTCTTTGTAGTGGCCAGGGGGTATTTTTCTTGGCTTTGGAGAATGAGACGGTTTAAATACCTTTTGAAAATTATATTAAGTATTAGCCATTTTCGACAACTAATTACCTTCCAAGGTAAGTAAATTCCAAAAAGTATATCTATTGATTTGATTATTTCATGTTTGGACATTATTGTAGAAAATTTTAGACTTTGTAAAGTACTCCTTTCAGACAATTAAAACAACATGGTCATATAATTTACCCAGCTTATCCGAAATAATTTATCCCGAAATTAATAAATAGTACCGGAATAAGTTATTCCTCCTCTTGGGTGGCATAATAATCACATGATAATTTGTCATGAGATAAACTTATTAAATGACAAAATTACCCTTCAAGTTTTGTGTGCAGTTGTTTCACTACAATTTTGATCTCATTTTTCCTGCTAATGTTAGACCAGTTTTTGGTCTAATTTTTTCTGTTACTTTAATGCAGTTTTTAGTGAGCTCTTATTCCAGTTTTGACAAATATTTTGGTGAATATTTACTAAATTTTAGCCACTGTTTTAGTTGTAGTTTTGGTTGGTTTGCTATAGGAATTGCTACAATTTTGGTCAACTTTTTGGAATAGTATGGATATGCAAGTTTGTTCATTCTTATCGGGTGTAGACATATATATGTGCACCTATTTCAGGTGTGCCCATGTGATATGTAAAAAGGTTTTGTGATCACGCCATATGTTTTTTTTAGAGCGGAGTATTGACACATCTAAAATTGGCACGTAGTTAAACACAAACTCCATATGTGATCACGCACTTGTTTTTTTTCTTCATTTTCAACAATTGGCTCCAGCTCTACTTCTATTAGATTACAATTTACATGTCACATATTGTCAAAGACAACAATTGATTAAAAATGACTTGAGAAGCCAATGAATTGTATCTTAGACTGTGAAAAGTTAAGATCATCTTAAATGTCTGTATTTGGTTCTTCTTTCTGTTTCTGGCCTTGCAAGTTCATTTTGTTCTTATTTTGTCCTCTTCTGAAAATATAAATGGTAATAAAGTACTACAGAATGAAATACTTTAGTGTGAAAATGGTAGAAAAAATTTAATGCAATCAACTCCACTACTAATGGAACATTAGTCAGTATTGGATTTTTCTTCTAAATAGAAAATCTTATATCTGCAAAATAGTTTCCTGTTATCATTTTTTCTGCAGTTTTCTTATATTCATTTTGTCTTATAAGGTTTTATGTAGGTACTCAGTGAACTTGAAAGGAAATTTTACTTTTTCACTGACTAGTGAAAATACTACATGCATCATCCCCTTTGTAGACTCACCAATAATATGGATGACTATATCAGCTCGCATCATCGTTCTAAATCAAGTACTTGGAATTCTTCCTCTTGAATCTCCGTCTTCTATCCAAGTATAATACTGAGCAGATTTTTCCATTCATGACTCAATATGAGATTCTTCAGAATGTGTGTGGCAACATAAGAGATATCCATGAATGGTTGCATTGAACATGAGATTGTTGAATATGTCTTACCTCAGTTTCATGCTCATGGCTGAGAGAGTAGGACACTTCCTTTGGGATGATCAGATTGATGGAGACTCTCGACTCTTCAAGCTAGCTCATCTATTATTGAAGAGTATTCCAATTGAACTGGAGATTATGCACATTTGTTATACAAATTTGAAAGCTTCACCATCAGTAGAAGTTGGACGTTTCATTGATAAACTACTGGAAATTTCTCTACACATTCTTAAAGAATATGTCATTCATCTACAAGAGCACATGAAGAATGCTATTACCACTAGCACTTCAGGGGCTCGAAACATTCATGTCATGATAGAGTTATTCTTACTGATGTGCCCAAGGACTTTATTCATCATGACAAATTATGTGATCTTTTGGCACGTGTTGGAGCAGTTACCAGGAAGGTTTCAACTGCTGTTTGAGACTTAGAAGTGAAAGCAAGAAATAAAGAGAGTACCAACGAAACAAACCATGCAACTCTAGACTTGCTGGAAAATATTGGATTTCTCAAGCAAGATCTCAAACATGTTTATCTGAAAACCCCAGACTCATCTCAATGTTGTTTCCCCGTGAGTGATGGATCACTCTTCATTCATCTGCTACTCATACACTTAAAAGATTTGCTAGATTCCAATGCTTATTCAGTTGATTTTATAAAGAAATAAATTGGGCTGGTGAAAGAAGACCTAAAATTCATAAGTTCCTTCTTCATTGATGTTGAGCAAGAAGTGTATAAAGATCTATGGACAGATGTTTCCAATTTACATGAGAAGATTCCCAAGAACAGGAGCCGAATTGTTGTAAACTTTCCCTAGAAGCCAGTTGAAAGCAAGTCATTGACAGCTGGTAAAATAATTGTTGGTTTTGAGGAGGAGACACACTGGATAATTAGGAAGCTCACCAGTGGACAGGCAGATCTAGATGTCATTTCAATAACCGGTATACAAAGTGTACAATGATATGTCAGTTTCTAGTCATTTCGACATTCATCTATGGTGCACAGTTGGCCAAGAATATGACAAGAAGAAGTTGTTGGTGAAACTTTTCAATCAAGTTACAGGCTCGGATTTGAAGTTCAGTTGAGGATATTGATGTTGCTTATATGCTACGGAAACAACTGTTTGGAAAGAGGTACCTAATTGTGTTAGATGATGTGTGGGATACTACTACATGGGATGAGTTAACAAGACCTTTTCCTCTAGTTGAGAAAGGAAGTAGAATTATTTTGACAACTCAAGAAATGGAAGTGGCTTTGCATGGAAAGCGCAACACTGATCCCCTTTGGGCTTAATTTTTTCATGTTCAATTCAAAAAACAACAGGCATTCTGGTAAACCCTCTGTTCTTTGACGATATATTGGAATGAGATGGATGACAGTCTTTCTGATGTATTTCACTTAAGACACTTGAGGCTTCTTAGAGTGTTGATCCTGGAATGCTCAAATGACAGTGGTCCTCAGTAGCGGCAATTCAGACACGGGATTTTCACTTCCCTTCGAATTTGAAAAAATTGTGGATATGTGACTTTCCTCTGACATCGGATTCACTATCAATAATAGGGATACTTCCCAACCTTGAAGTGCTGTCCCTTCTTAGAAAAATCATCCAAGGGGAAGAATAGAACATGGGGGAGGAAGACACCTTTGTGAATCTCAAATATCTGTCTTGATGCCACATATAGTGACCATTGATTATAACAGCGACTTATTTGGGCTTAAGAAAAGGCATTCTGGTAAACACCTGTATTCTTTGAGGATAAATGGAGACAAGCTGGATGACCGTCTTTCTGATACATTTCACCTAAGACACTTAAGGCTTCTTAGAGCGTTGGACCGGGATCCCTCTTTTATCCAGCTGAAAGATTTTTTGTTGAATGAAATATGCATGTTGGTTCATTTGAGGTTCTTAAGCATTGTGGATAGAAGTGAAATATCTGCCTTTATCTTTCTCAAACCTCTGAAATCTAGAAATCCTGTCGGTGTATAATTAAGGATCAACCTTGGTAACAAAACAGTTCATGTATGGAGTCGTGACTATTGAAAACACACATTTATACAAAAGTAAAACACAAGCTAGAACCTACCCACAACCGCTGCAAATTGAGACAGTCGCCTCTGAGCTTGCCAAGATCAGGTATTTGAATAGTAGCATAGCTTAAATTCAAAGAGGACTAGATAGTTGGAAAGTAGGCTGGCACAGCATCCCAAAACCCACTCAAGCCTTTGAGTTGATTGCAGCCTGAAAAAACTTGAGACACATTTACGAAAACTTCAGAAACATCAGCCTCATGTCAGCAGAGTAGGATCTGGTACCAAATTCAACCAACTTCGAAGCATGATGAAGTAAGTTTGGAATTTTCTTGATGAAAACAGCATGATTGAGCCGAAGAGTCCTCAAATGAGGAGAGCGAGCAACTAGACGCTCCAATGCTGAGAAGCTGACCTCATAAGCCAATGGCCACTCAGGTCTTCTACTTCACTTTCTCCCAGGTCCAGTTCTCTCAGGTTCCTGCAGCAAATAATTGTGAGTAACATTTCTACATTGCTTCTATAGTTACTATTCCCAGTGCAAAACAAGAAAGTAATACATGGCATATTTGAATGGTATATGTGGGTCATTTTGTTAAGTTCAATGGCATATTTGAATCACTTCTCAATCCCTTATAATACATAGACTCTCTTGAATAACAAAAGTAACTTATTGCTATTTTTCTGTTTAGTATAACATATATTCCTATATAGACCTCCATCTTTTCTAATTTTATGTAACAAACTTATAAGGACAAGTTTGTTCCTTATAGCATTATTATTTTACTCTTATTTTATTTCAATTATGAATCTTATCCTATTCTACATCATTCACAATTTTAAGTAATTTATGACTCTTAAAAGGATTTAAGAAGAACACATAAATTTGCTTATAAAAATAAAAGGGGGGGAGGGGGGCTTTAAAGAGATAACATGCTAATGAGGTGTAGCTGGTATAAAAAGTACATATGAATATGTGAATAAAGAGTTTGTATGTGTTTTCATGATCCTTCCTGAACCCCGCACATAGCGGGAACTTTAGTGCACCACCCTTTTATGTGTTTTCATGATAGAATTTAGGGTTGCTTATTTTATTTTAACCCCTAGCTTAGGAACTCTCACCTTTTTTGCACCATTAGTGACTATAACCTGCAACCTTAAGGTTGAAAGTTAGATGAACATTTGTTGTTTTGCTAGTGGAAATTGCCAATGTCTGTAATGTGTTTGATGAAAGTCGTAACTGAACTTTATATGAAATGGCAACCACTAGTTTTTTTTTCTTCCTTATTCATTTACAGCAGATTCTATACAGCTCTGCCTCTACTAGATTACAATTTACAGTTTTCATAATTGATTTAAGTCCAAATCACCGCCAAAGGATGTGGTGCAGCAGATGGGGCTGTTTCTCCCTTAATCAGAGGTATCGGGTTTGAGCAATGAATATGAAAAAATTCTTGGTAGGGAGTGTTACGCGACGCGAATCTAGAATAGTCGGACTCCAATGCGGGTACTAGACACCGGGTGGGATTCCAAAGAAAAAAAAAAGTCCAAGTCAATGAATTGTATTTTAATATTTTCATGTGCAATCAATTTTTATATTAAGTACACTTTCCCAAAGACTAGTCAATAAAAATCCACTCAAGGCACCCTGACAAGCTTAAAAAAATATTGCTGGGAACAAAGGAACAGGTTCTTCTTCCTTCTTAGAAACCAAATATACTGTTCAATGTTAAAAAAATGCCTGTACTTTGTTTGATGAAAGTCTCAAATGAACTATTTCTCAATATTAAGTAGAAATTATTGTTTTTCCTTGCCATTTTCAACATATTGTTTGTTGGATTTTAGTAGTGGAAATTGTCAATGTCTATAATGTGTTTGATGAAAGTCTCTACTGAACTTTATATCCAATGGCAACCACTTGTTGTTTTTCTTCCTTGTTCATTTTCAACAGATCACATCCAGCTCTGCTTTTATCAGATTACAATTTTCACAATTGATTAAGTCCAAGTCAATGAATTGTGTTTTTAATATTATCAATGAACTGTCAATCTATTCAAGTTCATCATTAGCCAATTACGAGTAGTTGACTAAACAACCTCTTTTAGACTAAAATGATAAACAAGCCCATGTGAATACATATACCAACTTATCATGAAGCATTCACACAAAACAGCAGAATTAACAATTGAATAAGAAGACTAAGATGAAAAATAATACGAAAGTCAATGAGTTGTATTTTAACAATCTTGAAATTATTGTAAATCCTGATCTACCTATTTCAATTACACTTCATATACCAAACAACTCTCTTTTCCATTATTTCTCAAACAAGGGCCTCTATTGCTAAACTTCAGACCCTGAAAAGGTAAGTCTCTTGTTTTCTCTATCTTCTATCAAGGATTTCATTTTTCAATATGACTCAAACATAGAATAGAAAGATTTTTCTTTTGATTCTATTGACAACATATATAATAACATGATGAGGGTGGTTGAGAAAATGATCTCTTATGTTTTCATTCTTTTAAATTTGTTAAAAGTGAGCACTTTAAGTTTTCATCAAAGATTTATTCCCATAAAAGAACAAGTTACAATTTTTTTTGACTTTATATGCTTCTTTTCTTCAGTTTCTTGTATATTCTTTTTCTACTCCTTTCCTCTTCTTTTTCCTGAGTGAAGTTTTATGTAGGTACTCTTTATACATCAGTCTTGAGAACTTGAAGGGGAAGGAAGGAAACTTTACTTTTTCACTAACTAGTGAAAATTACAATCATGGAAAGAGGAAAACAAAATCAAGAAGAAAGAGAGGAAGAGAAAGCAAATAACTCATCGGTATGTTTAAGAAAGTTCTCTGTAGCTATGTTAAATTAACAAGCATCATGTTGACCATTCATTCCATTAATTTGTCATTCTATACCTTTCTTGTGCTATTTATTCATATCTACGAATGTTCCTATTAATTGAAATTCTTAATGTGTACATAGTTTTTCAAGCTTTGTGCCAACTGTTTAATTTGTGTTATTTGAATTTTTTTCCGTAGAAGATAAAGTATATAACAAATATCCGATAATTTTAGATGAAGTAATAAGTCACATACAACAACAACAACGACCCAGTGAAATCCCACAACGTGGGATCTGGGGAGAGTGGAGTGTACGCAGACCTGACTCCTACCAAGGTAGGACGGCTGTTTCCAAGAAACCCTCGGCTCAGTAAAAATCAGATAAGAAAGAAGTCAGATAAGAATAGGGAGTTCAAAGCGATATAGAAACGATATAGAAAAGCAAGATAGGGCAATCAAAGTACAGAAAGTAATGAAAGTAATAATGAAAGTTAGACACATAATTGATATCATTTATATAAGATGTTTAATGAGCAAAATTCAATATAAATTCATGATTAGTGCTAATTGATACTAAATGATGGAAAACAAAAGGTTTGACAATAGCTAGCAATTATTTAATATTTATACAATAGGATTTCATGAAGTTACATAACTACTAATTAATCTTTAAATTGCCTATATTCATCAGAAATGTGAAAAGTTTTGCTTGTTATGAAGCAATATGTTAAAGAAAAGATTCAGCTTGCAATAAAATGAATTTATTCAAAAGTTAAGCAATAAATTGACCATATTCATCTCAAAAGTTTTTTACGTATGAATATGGTCACTTCATGACTCTTTAGCTTGCAATTAAGTTAGGAGGTGAAAAGGCTGGGAACATATATTGATTAATTAATATTTAACTTATTAGATATTTTATAACATTTTTAATTAAGTAGAAGGGCAAAATAGTAATCCAACTTTGAAGTTAGGATCTTCCCACTTTTAATAATGCGATCACTCTTCGCTATGAAAATTTGATATAACATTTGTCATTTGGCAGGAATCATTTTCTGCTCTTCGCAAGGACGTTGTCAACTTTCTGGATTTCATGGAGAGGTTAAAGAATGAAGAAGATCAAAATGCTGTTGACGTGGTCGATCAAATTGAAAAGCTGAAATCAGAGCTGGCATTTATTTGTACATATGTCCAGCTTTCTTATTCCGATTTGGAGCAGTTTGAAGATATAATGACTGTCAAAGGACAAGAGGTTGAGAATCTGCTTCAATCAATTCTGTATGATGTTGACAACAACGTCGGGTGTAAATACGACATGCATCATGTCCTTACTAGCCTCAGGGTTAACATCAGTCATTGTATCAGCTCACATCATCATTATAAATCAAGTGCCACCATGCTTGAGGAGCAGTTGAACTTCCTCCTCCTGAATCTCCATCATCTATCAAAGTTTCTTGCTGAGCAGAAGTTTCCGTTAGTGACTCAGTATGAGATTCTTCAGAATGTGTGTGGCAACATGAAAGATTTCCATGGGTTGATAGTGAATGGTTGTGTTGAGCACGAGCTTGTTGAATATGTCTTACCTCAGTTTCAAGTCATGGCTGAGAGAGTAGGACACTTCATTTGGAATGATCAAATTGATGGAGAGTCTCGACTCTTCAAGCTAGCACATCTACTCATGAAGATTATTCCGATTGAGTTGGAGGTTATGAACATTTGTTTTACAAATTTGAAAGCTTCAACTTCAGCAGAAATTGGACGCTTCATTAAGCAACTCATGGAAATCTCTCCGGACATTCTTAGAGATTATCTGAATCATCTACAGGAGCACATGATAAATGTTATTACCACAACTACTTCAGGGGCTCGAAACATTCATGTCATGATAGAGTTCCTATTAATTATTCTTTCTGATATGCCCAAGGACTTTATTCATCATGACAAATTATTTGATCTTTTGGCTCGTGTTGGAGCACTTACCAGGGAGGTATCAACTCTTGTTCGCGACTTAGAAGAGAAATTAAGGAACAAAGAGAGTACTGATGAAACTAATTGTGCAACCCTAAAGTTGCTGGAAAATATTGAACTCCTCAAGGAAGATCTAAACCATGTTTATCTGAAAGTTCCGGACTCATCTCAATGTTGCTTCCCCATGAGTGATGGACCACTCTTCATTCATCTGCTACTCATACACTTAGATGATTTGCTAGATTCCAATGTTTATTCAATTGCTTTAATAAAGGAAGAAATTGGATTGGTGAAAGAAGGCCTAGAATCCATAAGATCATTTTTTGTGAATGTTGAGCAAGAATGGTATAAAGATCTTTGGGCAAGTGTTTTAAATGTGGCATATGAGGCAAAAGATGTAATTGATTCAATAATTGTTCGAGATAATGGTCTCTTACATCTTATTTTCTCACTTCCCATTACCATAAAGAAGATCAAGCTTATTAAAGAAGAGGTCTCCGATTTACACGAGAAGATTCCCAAGGACAGAGGTCTCGTTGTTGTAAACTCCCCCAAGAAGCTAGTTGAAAGCGAGTCATCACCGGCTGGTAAAATAATTGTAGGTTTTGAGGAGGAGACAAATTGGATAATGAGGAAGCTCACCAGTGGACCTGCAGATCTAGATGTCATTCCGATAACTGGTATGCCGGGTTCGGGTAAAACTACTTTGGTGTACAAAGTATACAATGACATATCAATTTCTAGTCATTTCGACCTTCGTGCATGGTGCACAGTCGACCAAGAGTATGACGAGAAGAATTTGTTGAATAAAATTTTTAATCAAGTTAATGGCTCTGATTCAAAATTGAGTGAGACTATTGATGTTGCTGATAAGCTACGGAAACAACTGTATGGAAAGAGGTATCTGATTGTCTTAGATGACGTGTGGGATACTACTGCATGGGATGAGTTAACAAGACCTTTTCCTGTAGTTGAAAAAGGAAGTAGAATTATTTTGACAACTCGAGAAAAGGAAGTGGCTTTGCATGGAAAGCGCAACTCTGCTCCTCTTTACCTTCGATTGCTAAGACCAGAAGAAAGTTGGGAGTTATTAGAGAAAAGGGCATTTGGAAACGAGAGTTGCCCTGATGATTTGTTGGATGTTGGTAAAGAAATAGCCCAAAATTGTAAAGGGCTTCCTTTGGTGGCTGATCTGATTGCTGGAGTCATTGCAGGGAAGGAAAAGAAAAAGACTGTGTGGCTTGAAGTTCGAAATAATTTGAGTTCCTTTATTTTGAACAGTGAAGTGGAAGTGATGAAGGTTATAGAATTAAGTTATGACCACTTGCCACATCACCTGAAGCCATGCTTGCTTTACCTTGCAAGTTTTCGAAATGACACTGCAATGGACATCTGGGTAGTGAAAGATTTATGGCGTACTGAAGGGCTTGTGGAACAGACAGAGATGAACAGTGTGGAAGAAGTGATGGATGTTTATTTGGATATCTTAATTTCCAGCAGCTTGGTAATTTTTTTCAATGAGATAGGTAGGTACCCGACTTGCCAACTTCATGATCTTGTGCATGACTTTTGTTTGATAAAAGCAACAAAGGAAAATTTATTTGAACAGCTAAGTTCAAGTGCTCCATCTTCTTCTTCAGATTTGATGCCACGTATAGTGAACATGACTTATGACAGCGAGTTCTTTGGGCTTAACAATTTTTTCCTGTTCAGTCCAAAAAAGAAAAGGCATTCTGATATACACCTCTATTCCTTGAAGATAACTGGAGATGAGCTGGACGATCGTCTTTCTGATATATTTCACTTAAGACACTTGAGGCTTCTCAGAGTGTTGACCCTGGATCCCTCTTTTATCAATGTGAGTGATTCTTTGCTGAATGAAATATGCATGTTGAATCATTTGAGGTACTTATTCATTGGGATAGCAGTTAAATCTCTGCCTTTGTCTTTATCAAACCTCTGTAATCTAGAAAGTCTGGTGGTAGAAAACGACGCAACAACCTTGGTACTACTACCGAGAATTTGGGATTTGGTAAAGTTGCGACTGCTATCCATGACTGCTTGTTCTTTCTTTGATTTGGATGCAGATGAACCAATACTGATAGCAGAGGACACAAAGTTAGAGAAGTTGACACATTTAGAGTATCTCAAGCTTTCCTATTCAAAAGACACAGAGGATATTATTGAAAGGTTTCCCAATCTTCAAGATCTTAGAATTGATCTCAAGGAATCATGGGATTATTCAACAGAGCAATATTGGTTCCCGAAATTGGATTTCCTAACTGAACTAGACGAACTAACTGTATGTTTTGAAAGTTCAATGTCAAATGACAGTAGGCGCTCTGTAGCGACAAATCGTCCATGGGATTTTCACTTCCCTTCGTGTTTGAAACAATTGCGGTTGCTTGATTTTCCTCTGACATCCGATTCACTATCAACAATAGCGAGACTCCCTAACCTTGAACAGTTGTCCCTTTATAATACAATCATCCAGGGGGGAGAATGGAACATGGGGGAGGAAGACACCTTTGAGAATCTCAAATGTCTGAAGTTGAGGAAAGTGACTCTTGCTAATTGGGAAGTTGGAGAGGAATCCTTTCCAGCGCTTGGGAAATTAAAACTGCAGGGATGTTGTATGCTTGAGGAGATTCCGCCTTGTTTTGGGGATATTTTTTCATTGAAAATTATTAAACTTGTAGACAGCCCTCAACTTGAAGATTCCGCTATGAAGATTAAGGAATATGCTGAAGATATGAGGGCAGGAGACGAGCTTCACGTCGTTGGCCGTAAGAATATCCCCTTATTTAAGTAGCTCTTAAGAATTATGTGAGAACAGATTCTTCTCCATTCTTTGGCTGTTCTGATTCTTGTTTGTAAAGATATGGCAACTGGGCGTAATTCAACCTCAAAAGTTAGCTCATGAAGAGAGGATTGTCCAAGTCCATATAAGCGAACCACCAATCCACTCCCCAACTAATGTGGTATTTTTACCCACTCTAACACCCCCTTCACACCCAGGCTCAACTAGAGCGTGGATCGGAAGCCCAAATGGGGATGGACCTTGCTCTAATATCATGTAAAGATATGACACCTGGGCTTGATTCTTTGCTGAATGAAATATGCATGTTGGTTCATTTGAGGGTCTTAAGAATTGAGATAGAAGTTAAATCCTTGCCTTTGTCTTTCTCAAACCTATGAAGATTCTGCTGTGAAGACCAAGGAATATGCTGAAGATATGAGGGGAGAGGACGAGCTTCAAGTCGTTGGCCGGAATAATATCCCGTTATTTAAGTATCTTTATTCAGCATTATGTGTGAAAAGTGACAGAAGAAACCAAGCAGAATAGACAGTAAGTTATGCTTTGCTGGGTAGATTGTATATGATTAAGAAAATTCTGTTACAGTTGTTATGATACATTTTGTGCGACTTTTATAGAATTAAAAGAGACTTTTTAGTTATCTATTTTAGGATTTAGGATACAAGTTTTAAAAATTGAGTAAAAGAGACTTTAGTATAATTAAGTATTAATGGGTTATGCTGATTTAAAAAAGAATATTTTTATACACCCCAAAGTTTTGCTATTTACAAACATGCCCAACATATAAGAGGGTTTTTTAGCCAAAAGGGCAACAAATAACTGTTAGGCTCGAAAATAATTAGGTGTCATGCGGAAGCTAGCAAAGCAAACCTTGAATGACCATGAGTAAGAAGACAAACGAGAAATATACCATAAGAGACACAAACATTTAACGTGGTTCGGTCAACTGACCTACGTCCACAAGAGGAGATGAGCAATCCACTATAAATATGAGAGTACAAATAATCGAGAGAAATAACCTCACACAATTCACTCGGAATAAAAAGAGGTTCACACACCGTTTCTCCCCCTACACAAAACTCTCAAAGCCCCTAGGACTACATTGTGAATGCTACCAAGTTAGAAGGAATAAGCTTCTATTTATACAGTCATAAACTTTTTCCTATAAAAAAAAGGACTAGCCAAATATGGAGACATTGTGTTTTCCTTTTAGGAAAAGGAAAACCTAATTATACTAGGAAAGTCAGGACAAACACCTAACAATAACTTCCAGAAAATCTATTTATTTTTTCAGCGGGAGCAGCAGCAGCAGCCCTTCCCACATTCATCTTCGTCTTCTTCCATGTCTTCTTCTTTTTTTTTCAATCTCAACACATTCCAGCCTTCCAAACGCCTTGCTCTCTTCAAACTAGGGTTAGATTTATCTTCATTGAACAAAAATGAAATATGCATTTGCCTTCTTCTTCATCACTAAACCAAAGATTTTTTAATTTGTGTTACTTCTCCACGTTATCATCACCTCCAAACAACTAGCAGCTGTTTAAACATTTGTCTAAACAACTAACAAATGTTTTCATATCTCAATCTCTAAAACAATTAGCAAATATTTTCATATTTCTCCAAACAACTAGCTGATATTTAAAATATTCTCATTGTTTTAACTAAAGAATCATAAAAAACAGCTAAACAACTTAGGGTTATTAAAATATCTTCTGGTTGTTTGAACTAAACAACTTTTGGTTGTTTAAACAAGTTTTGGTTGTTTAAACAACTTCTGTTGTTTGAACTAAACAACTTAGGGTTGTTTAAACAACATCTCTTGGTTGCTTGAACAACTCATGTTTATATAAACAACATATCCTCTCTTCTCTTCTCTTTTCATCAATTTTTTTTTATAATTTTCACAATCAAATTGGAGTGAAAGAATTGGGGAAAAGAAAAGAGAAGAAAAGAGAGGAGAGAACAACAGAGAAAATCGAATAAAGGAGAAAGAATTGTGGAAAAGAAAAGATAAGAGAAGAGAGGAGAGGAGAACAGAGAAAGAGGAAGAAATGCGTTTAGAAAATGAAGAAAATGGATGAAATTTTGGGTTTTGTAAAAAGTTTTTGATCTTTTAATTTTTATCCTAAGTTTACAAATATTTTAAATCAACCCCATCTCTTCATAATTAACCCCTTATTAAATGTTTATAACAAAAGAAAAGGAAAAAGAAATAGAAATTCCTTATCCTTCATTCCACTCTCAAATAACCCTTTTAGCTCATTTTCTCATGTGTCATTTGTTGATTTGTCCATTTGGCATGTCATCAGTGATTGCAAGTCAGACATGAGGTATATTGTATTTAAGTCACCACTAGACACACCGATGTCAAGTATAATTTTCTACATGATAAAACACAACTTTAAGGTAAGCGTTTATCTTACATTGATGCAACTTTAAGAGAGTTAGAATTTTAAACATTAATCTTGTACACCAAAGTACAATTCCTTCTTTCTTTACTTTTACCTTATAAGATTTTTTTGGCAGAAAAAGTGAGACAAATATATTTGATTCATGCTTTTACATTTCTAACAATAGTACAGTAGTATTTTGCTTTCTGCCACTGGGTATCTCTTATTCTATTGTCATTCTCTCTTTATTTTTTCTTTGCATTCACACACAATAATTTTCAACTTTCTCACCACCTACAATTTTCTTGTAGATTGCTTATAAGTTGTACGAATCCAGGATTTAAAATTTACGAGTTTCAATAAATCCTCAGGTTAATATCAATAATAATTGTATTCACAATCACATATTATTAATTATCTAGTCGAAATCCTAATACATATATAGGATTTTGACATAAGCTAATGGACTCACGTGAATCCATAGATTACGCTGTGGGTTTGCCTTTAGCTGTCCAAACCTCCTTTGTGTCTAACTTGGTCTGAAGTCCCATCTTATGTGGTCAAAGCACATAGGCTCCTTTGTGACTTTGATACCACTCTGTCACAAACTCGACAAACTTTTACCACGAAAGCTAGGTCCTGAAGTGAAAGGTTGCACAGAGGAGCCTATAAGCACTCACGACTTCCCTCTCCTCGAACATTCAACCAACTTGGGCCGAAATCCCACTCTGAACTAAAATAAGTGTTTGCTTATCAAACTAACTCGTAGTAGAACACTGAAATACCTTCTTAGAAAAGTTCAACAAATGGGATTTCCAGTACTCAAATGAATGAAAGGTTCGCATTAATCTTCAAAGAAAATTATAAGAATACATGACCAGAAGTACATGATAGCGCCATTTCACCAGAAGAACAAGTCACTAGAGAAAGTTAAAAACAGATACATAATGGTACAAAATAGGATACACAGTTGAACATGCCCCCCTCCCACCCAAAAATACAATAGCAGTCCTTACTGATATAGCACAACAAGAAGAGTTTAAACTCATTATTTGTAACTAATTGCTGAAAGTCGCTCCACAAAGGGTAAAATCGATGGCACACGAGCTTCATTCCCACCATAACCAGCACTGCAACTACACAAGGCTCAAGCAAGTAAACGCGGGAGAAAGATTAACATAGAACTAATACCTGAAAGTCTTCCTAAGCAGAAGCCAGAGTGCAATTCCCGTTGCTATATGGAGTCAATGCTGCATCTTCACCAATTATCCAAACAAAACCAGGAGTGTCGAACCTCCTTCCTGACACTGTCCTGTAGATGTAAAGTTTCTCAACGGGGCAACTTTCTGGTCTCGTATCTGGATGTCCCCTCTCGTCTATAACTTCAACATTAAGCCCTGGCAACTTCTGAGCTAGCAGCTTACATGCTTCAAAACTTACTGAACAATTAGACATCCAAAGGGATCGCATTGTCTCCAGCTTTGCAGCATTGGCCAACAGAGCCTCATCGCCAAAGGGGCAGTCTCTTATCTCCAACTTACGGAGGCTCTCACAACCAGAGAGAACGTAGTGGAGGCCTAGATCACTATCCCCTGCAAAAGCTAAGGAAAGCATCTCTAACTTCTTAGCATGGACCCCGATGTACTCAAACATACGATCTGTAAGGAGGCCAGAGAGAGAAAGTCGCCGCAATTCCTTGCAGTGTTGCACAATGGCCCCAAAACCAGCATCAAGTGGTTCAAGGGTTAAGTAGTCAGGAGTGCGAGGCTCGAGAATACACAAACGAAATCGGATCATGTTAGGACGGTTCCTTGCAATAGTAACTAAGGCATCATTTGTCATTTGGCGGCAGAAGTATAAAACTGACTGAAGCTTAGGGCAGCCCGCTGAGACAGCTACAAGGCCTTGCTCTGTCAAGGATACATTTGGTCCTGCCGCAAATGGATCAGAAGGAAACACCCTAAGCTCTTGAAGTTCCTTACAAGAGTTGGCAATCTCCTCAAGACCGCTATCTTCAATATAATCTAGCACCTGCAGTCAGATCCATTCCAAGTGCCTTAAAGTGTAAGCTAGATAACCAATTATGCAACAGAGCCACTGGACAAGAAGAGCTTAAAAACTAATGAAAGCATCTAACTCAGAAAGAAAAACATGCCAATTGTCAAATTGTAGGATTCCTGCAACACTAAGCTTCAACATTAAGTTATTCTTCATATGGCAGACCAGCAAATTATTCAAAGAGTTTACTCTGCATTAATCGTTTAGCCACGTTATCTCAGTATACACCTAAGTTTATTAGGCTGTTTATTTATCCCTGGCAGTTATCAGAATCAGCATAACAATTAATAACTTACGATTATTGTTCTTCTCTCGGAAACTTCGGTTTCTACAACCAACAATCAATTTATCTGTTTTATCACAAACATAGTTCACGTATCCCTTCTCAAAAGAACAGTTCATATATCGAGCCATGACTATTGAAAACACGCAAATTTATACAAAAGTAAAAACACAAGCTAGAACCTACCCACAACCGCTGCAAATTGAGACAGTCGCCGATGAGCTTGCCAAGATCAGGTATTTGAATAGTAGCATAGCTTAAATTCAAAGAGGTGAGTTCAGAGTGGACTGGATAAATAGTTGGAAAGTAGGCTGGCACAGCATCCCAAAACCCACTCAAGCCTTTGAGTTGATTGCAGCCTGAAAAAGCTTGAGATACATTTACGAAAACTTCAGAAACATCAGCCTGCACGTCAGCAGAGTAGGATCCGGTACCAAATTCAACCAACTTCGAAGCATGACGAAGTAGCTTCGGAAGTTTCTCAATGGAAACAGCACGATTGAGCCGAAGAGTCCTCAAATGAGGAGAGCGGGCAACTAGACGCTCCAAAGCTGAGAAGCTGACCTCAGAAGCCAGACAAGCAATGTTAAGTGACACGAGCGATGTGCAGCTATCAGGAAAATGACTGAGCCAATGGCCACTCAGGTCTTCTACTTCACTTTCTCCCAGGTCCAGTTCTCTCAGGTTCCTGCAGCAAATCATGAGTTACATTGCTAGATTGCTTCTGTAGTTTCTATTCCCAGCACTAAACAAGAATAGCAGCAAAAGAAGGTCCAAATATTAAGAGGACTTGTCATAAATCCATAAGAAAAGAAAGATGTTCAACCCTTTCAATAATTCAAATTCATTGAACTACTTATAATATTAAACTAAATTTTCAAACCGGGTAGTGTACACTTTCCTTGCACCATCGCCAATAAAATGCACAGATCAAAATAAAAGTTTAATTAGATTCAGTTTCTGCTTTAGTTTCTAAAGGTGGACGAAATTGTGCCCTCTTACGTCCCTTTTGTTTTTTGTAGCCAGGTCATACATGATACAAGTATATGCTCTTGCTTCTTTGCCCAGTAAGAGGATCAAAGTACTAAGGCATTTCTTCGCTATGGCATTCTTGCTACTCTTTCCACCAACTGCCGTCAAATACCATCAATCAAACAAAACAGAGGTATGAACTGAAAGACTAAGGACCCATTTGGCCATAAATATTATTCACTTTTTTCCAAAATAATGTTTCACTTCACTTGAAAATCAGTGATTGTTCATGAAAAATTCAAAGCCGACTTGAAGTTGTATTTCAAATTTGGAAAACAACTTATAACATGTTTTCCAACTCACTTTTGAAAGTTGGAATTATTTTTTATTTTCAAATTCTATCCTAATTTTTTAGTTATAACAACAACCCCATCTTTTATATCAGAACATTTAACCCTCAGATGCAAAGATTAGAACTTTTCTCACCAGTAAGGCTAAAGTACTCAGACAACAATGCTCCACAAAACCTACTGCTTCCTCAATGCCTCAATTACAATCATGAACAGTTACTCCCAGATGTAAAGATTAAACCTTATCTTAACCAGTAAGGGCTAAAGTACTCGGACAACAATGTTCCACAAAACCTACTATTTCCTCAAATCAGTTAACCCCAGATCAAAAAAAGTTTAAAGAAGTCACCAGGAAGGGCTAAAGTACTCAGACAACAATGCTCAACAAAACCTTCTAGTATTTCCTCAAAGTAGTAACCCCACAGATGCAAAGATTTGAACTCTTTTTCACCCGTAAAGACTAAAGTACTCAAACAACAATGCTCTACAAAACCTACTATTTCCCCAACCCCTCAATTACAAGCAAATACAGTAATTAACCCCAGATGCAAAGATTAAAACTTTCCTCAAGCCCTCAATTACAAACAAGTACAGTTAGCTCCAGATGCAATGATTAAGACTTTTTCCACCATTAAGGACTAAAGTACTCAAAAAAGGGTAATCTACAAAGAAAAACACAGCTAAAAAAATGCTACATAAACCTGCAGTTAGCAGCAATGGCAGCAAGTCCATCACTAGTAAATCCTTCACAAGACAGTAAAACCAAGCCTTCGAAATTCTTAAATGACTTCAAAATCAGCTTCAATGACTCATCACAAAACAACCATTCTCTTAAGTCTAATTTCCTCAACCCCTCAATAACAAACAAATACAATTATTAACCCCAGATGCAAAGATTAAAACTTTCCTCAACACCTCAATTACAAACAAGTACAGTTAACCCCAGATGCAAGGATTAAGACTTTTTTCACCATTAACAACTAGAGTAATCGGACAAAGGTACTCAGACAACAATGGTCTACAAAACATACCATTTCCTTAACCCCTCAATTACAAACGAATACAGTTAACCCCAGATGCAAAGTTAAGACTTCTTTTCACCATTAACGACTAAAGTACTTAGACAACAATGCTCTACAAAACATACCACTTCCTCAACCCCTCAATTACAAACAAATACAGCTAACCCCAGATGCACAGATTAAGACTTCTTTTCACCATTAGCGACTAAAGTATCCAGAAAACAATACTCTACAAATTATACCATTTCCTCAACCCCTCAATTACAAACGAATATAGTTAACCCCAGATGCAAAGATTAAAACTTTCCTCAACCCTTCAGTTACAAACAAGTATAGTGAACCTCAGATGAAAAGATTAAAACTTTCCTCAACCTCTCAATTACAAACACGTACAGTTAACCCCACATGCAAAGATTAAGACTTCTTTTCACCATTAATGACTAAAGTACTCAGACAAAAAAGCTCTACAAAACATACCAGTTAACCCCAGATGCAAAGCTTAAAACTTTCCTCAACCCCTCAGTTACAAACAAGTACAATTGACCCCAAATGCAAAGATTAAGACATTTTTCACCATTACTCAGAAAAGGGTAATCTACAAATAAAAACACAGCTAAAAAATGCTAAATAAACCTGCAGTTAGCAGCAATGGCAGCAAGTCTATCAGTAGTAAATCCTTCACAAGACTGTAAAACCAACACTCTGAAATTCTTAAACGACTTCGAAATCAGCTCCAATGACTCATCACAAACAACCATTCTCTTTAGTCTAATAGCCTGTTTGGCTTAACTTAAAACAGCTTATAAGCTTAAAAAAATAAGTTGCGGTAGCCCAACTTATTTTTTTTGCTTATAATTTGTTTTCAGCTTATAAACTGCTGGAAAAAAAAAATTAAAAAGTTTATAAACTGCTTTAAATAATCTAAGCCAAATAGACCCAATTATTTTTTTGGGCATATTTTAACCATAAAATGGTTTTAAATTGGTCAGTCAAACACTCAAAAAAACTAAAAACAGCTTATAAGCAACCTATAAGCCAATCCAAACAGGCTCTAAATTCCCCAAGCCCTCAATTACAAACAAGTACAGTTAACTCCAGATGCAATGATTAAGACTTTTTCCACCATTAAGGACTAAAAGTACTCAAAAAAGGGAAATCTACAAAGAAAAACACAGCTAAAAAAAACGCTACATAAACCTGCAGTTAGCAGCAATGGCAGCAAGTCCATCACTAGTAAATCCTTCACAAGACTGTAAAACCAAGACTTCGAAATTCTTAAATGACTTCAAAATCAGCTTCAATGACTCATCACAAATAAACCATTCTCTTAAGTCTAATTTCCTCAACCCCTCAATTACAAACAAATACAGTTAACCCCAGATGCAAAGATTAAAACTTTCCTCAACCCCTCAATTACAAACAAGTACAGTTAACCCCAGATACAAAGATTAAGACTTCTTTTCACCATTAACGACTAAAGTACTAGGACAACAATGCTCTACAAAACATACCGTTTCCTCAACCCTTCAATTACCCCTCAACTACAAACAAGTACAGTTAACCCCAGATACAAAGATTAAGACCTCTGTTCACCATTAACGACTAAAGTACTAGGACAACAATGCTCTACAAAACATACCGTTTCCTCAACCCTTCAATTACCCCTCAACTACAAACAAGTACAGTTAACCCCAGATGCAAAGATTAAGACCTCTTTTCACCATTAACGACTAAAGTACTAGGACAACAATGCTCTACAAAACATACCATTTCCTCAACCCCTCAATTACAAACGAGTACAGTTAACCCCAGATGCAAAGATTAAAACTTCTTTTGACCAATAACGACTAAAATACTCAGACAACATGCTCTACAAAACATACCATTCACTCAACCCCCCAAATTACAAACAAATAAAGTCAACCCCAGATGCAAAGATTAAAACTTTCCTCAACTCCTCAGAGTTACAAACAAGTACAGTTAACCCCAGATGCAAAGATTAAGACTTTTTTCATCATTACACAGAAAAACAAAAAATGCTAGATAAACCTGCAGTTAGCAGCAATAGCGGCAAGTCCATCAGTAGTAAATCCTTCACAAGACTGTAAAACCAAAACTCTGAAATTCTTAAACGACTTAGAAATCAGCTCCAATGACTCATCACAAACAACCATTCTCTTTAACCTAATTTCTTCAAGAAATGGATAAGCTTTCGCCATTGAAACAGCCCATGGATAGAAATATGCACCCCAACCTTCAGGTACAAGATCAAAATCAGCAAAATGTGGCTTCCCTTTAATCGTTACAGATCTGAGATCTGGGAAACGTCTAATCAAGATTGTGGGGCTGACAGCATAACAGTTCCCAATGAACACACTTTTCCTACAACCCCTCTCAGCTTCATACCAAGATTTACAGACCAGGGATATTGAGTTCCTGTCCTTGTCGGATGTTATGTCGGAGAAGATGTGTTCAAGAACCTCTAAGGGAAGTGAGTTCACCATTACTGTACGGAAATGAGGTGCTAAAGTTGACATTTTTTTTCAAGATTTTCAAGAATCTTTAAATCTTGAGTAATGGAAGTTCAGATCTGTGGAGACTGGAGAGGGAGTGTGTGGGAGCTGAAGAAGAGGAGATGAGGGTGGGTTGGTTTGAAGACTTGTGAGGGAGAGGGGGTAAGGAGGGGGTGTGAGCTCTGCTGCAGAGAAGATAAGGTTATACCCTGCTGTGATGTTGGAAAGCAGTGTTAGTTGTGGACTTGTGGGGGTGCGGCGAAGGTTAACTTTAACCATGGGTTATTAGATGAGTGAGGAAGAGAATGGGACACGGATGGATTCAAAATTTGAATTTTATATATTTTTATGATAAATATTTATCAAAATTAATTATAATAGTAATAATAACACACTCGGAAGATGTTATTATTGATTTTCCTCAACTCAAAAAAGTGTAAACTGAATCAATATAATTTATCATAATTAAAGAATTTAATAATATATATATATAATATTTATTATTTGAGGTAAACAATTGATTATAAATAAGTATTTAGTATGTTTTCACCTAATTTTAAATAAATATTATAATAGTACGAACACAAATTAACTCACAATTTAAAATATATTTATTTCAAACTATCATTTGAGTTTTATAATATATAATAATAATATATTCAATGTAATACTTCGAAAAGTTAAAGTTATGATTGAAGGAGGGGGAAGGGGATTGGGGTGGGGATAATAAAGTTATGATTTTGATTTGTTGGATGGAATCTAAAGAGAGGAAAGGAGATGATTGGAGACTTGTGAGGGAGGGAAAGGGAGTGAGAATGACTAATGCAAAAAGGAAATATAAGGTTAAAATAATCAGACCTTTTAATGTTTGTGTTATTTTATTTTTTGTTTATATTATATTTATGTGTTTTATTTTCTTATTTAGTATATTCTTTAAAAAAAATTATATTTGATATTTTAAAATTTTTAAAATATTATATGACACGTTTAGAATCACAAGAAGCAAATGGTATTTTATATATTATTAATATTTTTAGTTTAAGATCATATAATTCAAAAAATAAAATAAAAAAAAATCATACAAAATATAAATTAGTCAGAATCATAAAGTAAATGTTCAACATTGAGGGATTATTTGGTAGTTGGTTATAATTATGCGTGGTATTAACAATGCAAATATTTGTTATAGGAAAATTCATATATTATTTTATGTAGGATTTAGTTATCTCATTTTATATCCTACATAAAATAATATATAAATTTTTTTAATAATTTATATTATTATACATAATTAGTTATGTGGGTTCTTAAATTATAAATCAAACACCTTATTAATTTTATACATAAACAACTTATCTCCTAACCAACTAACAAATATAATATTACTTATACGAAATTTAATATTTGTATAATTCAACTCCAAATCAGTTATCAAACTACGAGGAAAAAAAATGAAAGAGGTGGAAGTGTGTGGGGTTAATATTTAACCATGGTTAAGATGAGTCAAGTGGTTTGGTTACTTTTTTGGTGGGGACAATCATGTCGACGTTCATGAATTGACACGTGTCCTTTGAATGGACGAGACGAAAAGTAAGAGATTTTTTGGCTTTTGATTATTTAAGGAATCTAATGATTTATAAAAGTAATCAATTGCACATTATATAATTTGAAATGATTTTAGATAGACATAATTAAAATATTATTTTGTATATCACCAGTATTTAAATGATTATTACTATTTATCATCTCAGTGATATTTTGAGAGTTAATTTAATTAAATTAAAATTAAATTAAAATATTTTAAAAATTATATCAAAAATATTATAAATTATAATTCTTCTTATATCACTATAATGAAATGTATTTTGTAGTAATATGTATAATGTATTTTATAATAATTGTAGTAAGAAATCTTCATAATATATTTAATTAATTTCTCATAATTCAGTAAACAATATTTTTTATTCATAATTTTAAATTTAAAATTTTGAATTCGCTTATGACTATAATTAAAAATACATAAAAATTGAATAAATGAACATTTTTAGATCTTCTTTTTCCTTTTTTTTAATAAGACATTGTTTTGGAATATAGTAAAAATGCAATTAGAATTTTGTTTAAATTGCGAAAAATATATTTTTTGAATTACTTTTCAAAAAATTAGTCTTGTTTTCAAACCAAATCATTTGAACTAATTATTATTCTTGTAAAACAGAACTTTTTTTTAAAAAAAAAAAAGTGAAGATGAAAGCAATAGTTCAAATCAATTCACACATTGTGGGGTTGTAGCATTCGTGAATAGTCGTTTTCATTTTTATTTATTTTTTCTCTTTTCCAAATGTATTTTAAAGTGTAATTATTGTATGGATGACAATGGTGTGAATAGAATCTCATGATTCCTAAGTAATGGCTAGATATACTTTTTTTTTAATTGATTTCTCACTCGATATTCGATAATTATAATAAATTTTAATTATTTGGAGGTATAATATTTTCTAACAAAAAATGATTTTATATTTAAGTTTTCAATCCGAAAAGAATTATTAAGAATGAAAAAATATTACCACTCTACATCTCTATCATTCGAAGCGAGATTGAGTTGCAACTAGAAAGTTATTATTTTCTTATTGTATTTTCTATTGAAAAATGTTTAGTGGATATTTCAAATGATATTTTTATTGAATTGATAAGAACAGAAAAAATAATAATGTTTTCATATAGAAAAATTAGGAAGTTTCTCACTATTTTAGTTAGAATTTACTTTCCACCATAAATTTTTTCAATAAGCTGATTCGATAGAAGATGATTGAAAAATTACTTTTACGTACTTTATATTTATTCAATTTTATTTTAATTAGAAATCTACCTGAAACAGCCTCTCTACTTTTGCTCTCAAGATACTACGAAATTAATTTTAATGTTAATATAATATATCTTTTGGACCCCAAAAGATAGATCTATAATTTTTATCTCACACTTGATGTAGGAAAACAATCCATGACTGCTAATTCCAAAATGATATATTTGCCCCCTTTTTCAAAGTCCTCCTCATGAAGTTGTTTAAGATTAAATTAAAGATAAAAAATGTATTCAAATTCATTATTTTTAACGACACACGTATTTTATATCATTTTCATCTATTTCATTTTTATTTATTAAATGAGTTAGATGTACCAATCAAAAATATCTACTAAATAATTACCAAGCAAAAATATCTACTAAATAAACTTATTTCTCATCACTATTAAATTTATATTATAATCTCAATTTTATTTATTCACAGATCAAATTTTAACTCGCCTTTAATAAAACTTGCCCCTGGAATTTCAAGAAGAAAAAAAACTTTCTGATGAACTCACATTTGTCAAACTTTTCAAACCTAACTAAGTTATATCAATCTATGAAATTATATTTGAATTTGTCAAAATTCAAATTTCAGATCATTTTTTTAAAAAAAAATTGTGAAAACTCTTTTTACCCATCAAAAGCATGATATGTGGCCAAATCTGAGGGATTTTATGATGTACTAACATTTGTCAAACTTTTCATACCTAACTATAGTAATAACTTGACAAAGTTATTCTGCACTTTGACCAACTCTTTTCCACTTTCACCACAAGCACTAGTCTTTTTTTATTATTATTTTTTTCAAGATATCCGATATTTATATTAGGGTCTGATTAAATTTATATTTCGATTACAGGCTTATTCTAAAGTGACGCTCCTAACAAAAGAATTTCCTTCTCATGCTTTTATTTTATTTTGTTACACTCTTCACTTTCATCACAAGCACCTAGGTCTACGGACGTTTCACGGTTCACGCCTTGTAATAATATTTAATATTTTTTTAAACATGTTATAAATACGTGTTTTTTAAATTGGTATCAACTGATATCTACATTTTTCAATTTTGAATGCACATAAATAAACACTTAATCTTATATAAAGTTAAACAAATAGACACACACGATCTACATGACATCCTATTTGCTCGAGTGAGATGCACTCAAATTGATTTGTATGAAGAGGTAAAATTAGTTATAAATAAAAATCTAGCAAAAATTTTATTGTATTTCTATTTAAGGATAAAATTAATATTAGTCAATTTTAAGTGTAATGTTTGACTCTTTATTTTGGTTTGTCGAGTATTTGTATCAAGAGTCAACTAATGCCGAGGCCCATTTTTACCCGAAACCTTTGTTTCAACTAACCTCTATTTAAAGGTGTAATTAAATGAATAGTTTCAAATGTATACAATAAATTAATTAGTTTATAAAAAATATAATTATATTTTATTTATAAAAAAAGTCAAAAGTCATAAAAAGTATACAATGACTATACGTGTTACGATACATTAAAAAACTGAATAAAATTTACTTATACATGAGTTATACAATAACTATACATTATAATATAATCAAAAAAATGAATATAGTTTAATTATACTTAAAATATACTTTGATTTATACCTAAAGTATACATTTGTTATTCAATTCCCACCAACTCAAAATCTCTTTTAAATAAATCTAAATCTAGATATAAATTTTTCTTAATATTTCGACATTTATAGTATGTTGAATTATTTTTTCTAAAAAAAGAGAAGCACCGATAACGACGACGAAGACGAAGAAGGCAGCAAAATGAAGGAGGTGAAGAAGGAGGGCCCGAAGGACTACAACTAAAGGGGAAGATATCGATGGTAAACAATGTGGTCAAACGGCCGAATTTTGTAACTAAAAAGTGCCAAAATGGCCACTTTATATTATATAATAAGTGGCTTGTTTTTTTATTATAAGCAAACATTTCTATTATATTTACTAAATCTTTATATAGTTTGAAATAATTATATATGGTTTTACTAATTAATAATTTCATATCAGATTTCAAGTGAGATACATCTAAATACATATTTTTTGCTAGATACGCTAAAACAAAAAGAGAGGCGAGCGAGATTTATCTATGCATTATAGATATATGCGAATCACAGTAGATACATATATTAGACACTAGATATAGCGAGATAGGAGAGTGGCGAGCGAGATAGGAGGGAGAGAGTGAAATTTGTCTGTGTATCTTAGATACATGCGAATTCACTTGGATACCATGTATCTAAAACAAATTACATATAATTTTGACCCCATATATCCAAGATACATGTATCTAAACGTATTTGAACGCGTCAGATATATGTACCCGAAGTCCAAAATCTAATAAGATTCACAATATTGCAAACTAACATGTATTTAAGTAATTAAATCATAAACTAGTGAAATTTCTATAAATTGCCCAAAATATGCAGTTTGGCCCCAAATAGATTTTGGGAAAAACGTGAAAAAACTTGGAAAACTAGTGTTTGGCCATATAATTTGCCATTGCTTGATAAATATATTTGGCAAATATCCCAAGTTCTAGAAAAAACTAGAACTTGGGTACTTGGAAAGTTTTAAAAATTACCTCAAACTTTTATATTTTATAAAAAAATACTCATTATTTATTAATTCCAACTAATATTTAGCTACCAACTTATTCCATTAACGTGGTCAACCAACACCATTAAATAACATCTATATCTATTACAATAAACAACCAGACTATTCCTTCCTACAATTTCTTTTTAATGCGATTAATGTATTGCTCTTGCCCATATTGTTATTTTGTTGTTATTGATTGTTATCAATTATGTTATAAGTTTTTTTTTAGCGGAACATATTCATTATAAAATGATAATACAAACTTATGGATATTTTAAATAAATTTTAAAACTTACGAATACAAAATTATATTTTTTAAAATAGTCAAATATTCTTAATTTTTTTTATAGCCAAACACATAAAACTTCACAAAAAACTTCATTCAAAAATAATTCACCATATGGTTAATCTAATGGACATTTCATGGCCGCAATTTAAATCTTGGGCTTCACAAGTGTAACAAAGTTGTCACATATTTTTGGGTTACTTAAGAGTCCTATAAAACATCCTTTTCCAACTTTGCTTCTACTTCAATTTTTTTTTCATTCGTAGCTTGCTCATTAAGCAAAAAATAAAAAATAAAAATTCAGTCCTTGTTCTTAATGTCTTTCATACAATTGAATTTTTGTTTACACTGCAGATTCTCAGCAAATTAAAAGGTAAAGTTTTTATTGCTTCACTTCTTTTCTTTTTTTCATTCATACAATTGTGATTTTGTCTCTGCAAATATTTCGATTAATTCTATGTATATTTAGTTTAAGAACATAGTAATCAAAAGTCTTATTTTTTAAAAGAAATTCGTGTCAAGTCGAAACCAGTTAATTAAATTGAAATAGAGGGAGTGTCTTATAAAAGTACTTGTATATAATTTAGATAAATACTACTGGTGCTGTCCAACGATAGTTATCTAATATTGATTTGACACAAGAATGCAATTTAATTTTATCAAA
This sequence comes from Solanum dulcamara, assembly GCF_947179165.1. Classification (NCBI taxonomy): domain Eukaryota; kingdom Viridiplantae; phylum Streptophyta; class Magnoliopsida; order Solanales; family Solanaceae; genus Solanum; species Solanum dulcamara. The sequence goes on along the minus strand of NC_077244.1, from coordinate 1,044,448 downwards.
TCACCCTTATTAAATAAAGGTTATCTAAACATTGCAAAATGAATAGAACTATTTAATAGCAAGTTTAAAATACACATTGGTAAATTATTCATTGGTTTTATAAATTGGATAAGTATAGTATAGAAGACAACTAAAGATGGACGGAGGGAGTATGTGAGGTGAGAGTGGCGGTGGTGTAGATGGCGGAAGATGAGGTGTGTTGGAGGGTAGTGAGGATATATTCAATGTGTAATGTCATTTATGGAACTATGGAACTTGTTTTCAATTATGGAAGTTATTTTTCTCATTTGTAAGGAAGTTGTTTTCTTAGGGAAGATGTTCTTATAAAACTTTTGACCAACAGAACATTAGAAAATTGGAAAACATTTTTTAGAAAATATTTTTCCTCCATGTTGAACACGCCCATAGCTTATGAGTTTTGAACTCAAAGTCAGGATTTGAAGTATACTTGTTTGTATCTATTGTGTGATTGTAGTTGAATGAAACAGTAGGCGGAGTATCTGCTAGCGCCCTTTCCAGGCACTTTCTGAACCCACGACACTTGTGAAAAGTGAAAACGCAAAAGTGGCCTTCTCGTTCAAACTTATTATAAATATTTTGTTTTGGAAAAGTATGTATATAATTGTATATTGGTTCAAGGTTTATGCAGTGATGATGTAAAAATTGCTTACACAAGCAAGTCATGTATAAGGTAATTATAGGTAAATCTATCAGAATTAACTGGTAACCTGATAAAAATCGTAACAAAGCTATTAGAATAGATTATACTTAATCTTTACACATAACTTCAATCCTATTTATGTGTGTATGTGTATGTATATATAATCTTTTAAACTTATGATTGTAATCTAACTCTTGGTACTTGACTTGAGTTGTTTTCTCTTAATTGGAAATCTGCATTCGAAACAGGCAGAGGGAACTGATTGTAGTGATTCTTGACCAGTTGTGGCTAGTTGCAATTATGGGGTTGATTGCTGTGGCAAGATTGGGGGTGAGTATATTGTCGGATGACGATCAGGTCTCTGTGGATTCCATAACTCTGTTTGTGGCTCTTCTTTGTGGATGCATTGTGATTGGTCATCTTCTTGAAGAGAGTCGTTGGATTAACGAGTCCATAACCGCTCTTTTTATCGTGAGTCTTTTTTCCTTTATTGAATCAATGTTGTATGTATGCACATATATAAAGGACACCGCATGTACATTCTAGAAGAGGGATGCCCTTTAAGATTTGAATTCTGCACCTAAGTGGCGGAGAGTATAGTTGTAACCACAAGACTGCAATTTTAGCCCGAGCACACACATATAAATGCATAATGTTACCTCATGTACAAGCTAGAAGAAGGAATATCCTTAATAAGATTTAAATTCTGCACCTAAGTGGCACCAAGTAAAGTTTTAATCACAAGACTGCAAATTAGCCTGAGAAAACACATAGTCATGCATAATATTACCTTAAATACGAGCTAGAAGAAGGAATGCCCTGTGTGAGATTTGAACTTTGCACCCTAATGGCATAAAGTTATAACCACTAGGCTGCAATTTTAGTCCGTGCACTCATTACATGCATAATATTACCTCCTGTACGAGCTAGAGAATGTCCTTAGTAAGATTTGAACTCTACACCTAAGTGGTGCAGAATAAAGTCGTTAACTCGTAACCATTAGACCACAACTTTAGTCTGTGCAGATGCATATATGTGCATGAATGATGATATTTATTGTGAATTTTCTTCAAGTCATTTTCATAGTGGACTATGCTTTTGGATTTTGCTGCAATGGATGATCTTTCTTGTTCTCATGGCAGGGTTTATGTACCGGAGGCATTATTTTGTTAACTACTAAAGGAAACAGCTCACATATCTTAGAATTTGATGAACAACTCTTCTTCATTTATGTTCTGCCACCCATTATATTTAATGCCGGGTAAGTTGTTTTCTCCTCGCCCTTATAGTGACATGTCAATTTAATGGGGTTGCCACAGTTATTTGAGCTTGTTTATTGCACTGTTGCATATTCCAAGTTTTGTTCTCCCTAGTCTGAACATGAATAAATGAAATATTCAACTCATTTAACAGTAACCTGCTGCTGTTATTGATAACTGACAGTTAGACAGAAGAAAAAAGAAATAAGAATTGCACCATTTTCTCTATTGCAAGTTTTTAGATGCTAAATTCTATGAGACTGACTTCAGCATTTGCACCTTATCAGTTTCCAGGTGAAAAAGAAGCAGTTTTTCAGGAATTTTATGACCATTATGTTGTTTGGTGCCTTCGGCACATTGATATCTTTCAGCATCATATCATTTGGTATGGCCTAGTTTCTCTGTCATCTTCAATTAACTTGAGAAAGAGAACACCTTGCGCAAAGGGAGCTGAAGCGAGGTTCTTTTTCGCTTCTTCCAATGTTAAATGAGCTGAAATTGACTCTCATATCAACATTTTTACTTTATTAATGCTTGTAGTGATCTTGGAGGAGGATTGATCTTAGGCTAGAGTTAGTTGAAATCTGAATCAATAAGAGAAGGTGTGAGTTAGCATTTGCATGACATGTCCTTAACTCCATATGACAGCATCTAGTAGAGCAACTTAAAGAAGTAGGTAAGAGTTTCCATGTTTACCTTATCCAAATTTCTTCACTAGAACATTGTCCTTACTCACAAATATTTCATCTTTCTTTAAAATGCTTTGACACAGTGTTAGAATGGAATTTTGTACATTTACAGACCTAAATGTTCTTGATTGTGCTTGTTAGTTGTAACTTGTAAAATACATCCAGTCCTGTGATTGAAAGGCACATTCATGTAGTTTCTTTACTTCAATCTTTTATGATCAAGGATACTGTATTTGTCGTTCTCAAAAGAACAAAAAAGAAAGAAGAAGATCAAGGTTACTGTATTTGTATATTCCAAGTGTGTTGTCCTTTCTGCCACTGCATAAAGCAAAATGGTTTCTTAATAGTTGAATTCTTCACCATGTAGAATCCAAAAATAATTTACTAGTTATTAGTTTTTTTTAAACCAATGGTTCATTTAGTCCTTCCTCCTTAAGAAGTTCACTATTTGTTGTTTTTGTTTTTACATGGGATTCTCTCTTGATTGCGCGAAATTGAATTTTTTTGTTTTAGGCGCAAAGGAGTTGTTGGGAAAGTTTGACATTGGCTTTTTGGAGCTACGAGATTATCTCGGTACTAGTCTTTCCTCTTCTTCAGATTGCAATTGATGTTTCAGGTTATCAATTGTAGATGTTATAATTTTGGTTGTTACAATAAGGGGTCATTTGCTTAAGAGTAAACAAAGGAGAAAAATTACTATATGAGGGTAAGGCACAAAATATTGTGTTTTATGTATATCTCATTAATACAAGGAAAGCTTCTATGCAGTAGTAAAAAAGTTTCAAAAGATATTTAAGTTATGAGTTTGACTTCCACCTGTAATTTCTTAGTATTTTCTTGGATCCCTTATCTTTCCTCCTGTCTCGACCTCTGCTACTGTTGTACCATAACCTTGTGAGAGTATTTTCTTTGTCTGGATTTGAGTGCATAAGAACTATGTTTCTCGGACTCTTCAAAAATGGCAATAGGTGCATGTCGGATCCTCCAAAATTAATGCCTTTTTGTTGGATTCGATACAGATGTGACCACTTTTTTGAAGAGTCTGAGCAACATAAGCTAAGAAGCAATCGTCATATAATAATTTGATTAATGATATGGATAAAATTTTAATCTCAGTCTTTCCTTGGTTGGCATTTTTCTGTAAATTGATTTTGACCTCTTATCTTCTGATAATTTCAAATACATTTTCCGTAGCGATTGGAGCAATTTTTTCAGCAACAGACTCTGTTTGCACCTTGCAGGTATGGATTTCCTCCAGACGTTGTGGCTGTTCTGTGGTAAAATGGATAATTATCGAGATAGCAACTTGTGTAGACTGAATGTTATGAGTTTAATTCTCAGGTTCTTAATCAGGACGAGACGCCTCGACTCTATAGTCTAGTCTTTGGGGAAGGAGTGGTAAATGATGCAACATCTGTGGTGCTCTTTAATGCGATCCAGAAGTTGGACCTCTCCCACATCAACCCAAGGGCTGCCTTATTGTTCACTGGAAGTTTTCTCTACCTGTTTCTTGCGAGCACTTTCCTGGGAGTTTTGGTAAGTAGCACACTTGCTTGCTTTATGTTTTATGCGCATTTGTCAATCCTGTCTACATTTGTCCTCAAGGAGTTTGAACCGTGTCTCAGTCCCAGTGTGGCTGATCATCCTTTTGGAACAGCTATTAATCATTGCCTTTGTAAACGATTTTCTCATCGACGAGTTAATAAGACACGAGACCCTCTTGGGCATACTTTTCCTTTTTTCTCATCAGGCCACCGGGTACTAACAGCTGTTTCATGCTGTTGTTGTTTGGCACCCATGAGAACATCGCTTACTATTCGATTTGCATGTGTTAAATGCCACAAGTGTTCATCCTGTGACAAAATCAGATTCTCCATAAGATTTATAGTTGCATTACCTATAGCTTCCTTATTCACTGGGCTCCACAACTTTATGGAAATGAATCCCATTTCTCTTTTCAGTGATGCCAAACAGCTGACATTATTTGACTTGTTCTAACCTTCTTTTTTTTTTTTGGGGGGGGGGGGGGGGGGGCGGGGGTTGTATAAGAATTTGTATTCATTTGCTTGACATCTACTATTTCATCTGTAATGTCTTTGTATTTTCCTGGTTGAGCAAGTCTGAAAATTTTCGATGTTGTTAGAACTAGGTCACTTTTTTCTATTTTTTTTCCAAATTTCTTGTTTGATCAGATTATGCTAACCATCTATCATTATTTACAACATCTTGCTCTTGAATGCAGATTGGATTGCTCAGTGCGTACCTAATAAAAAAGATATATCTTGGCAGGTGTGCTTTTCTTTATTCCATTTTTCTTTCTTATAGTTCAATTTTAATTTGCTTATTGTTATATATCTTTCGTTTCGCATCCAATTATTAATTGATCTGATTTTCTTCAATGCACATCACCATTCAAGTCTTTGGCTTACCTGTCAACACAAGAAAAAGTGATTACACAGCTAGGAAATTCCCACTTATTGAATGTCATAAGCTACTATAGGAGTTTTTTTCTTGACATACTGGCCCTTAACAGCAAAGTCTTTTTCTTCTTATTGTTGTTTTTCCTACTGCTCCTGTAGTTTCTTGTCCTTCGATTTCTATTACTATCTGCTGATTTCTTGTACCTCGATTATCGTACTGTTTTGTTGTAGTTTTTGTTTTGTTACTATCTTTTGTTTTTGTTATTATCTGTTGTTTCTTGTACTTCTTTATACTTCTTTTTCTGGACTGTGTTTTCCTTGAGTCGAGGGTCTATCGGAAACAACCTTTCTATCTCTGAGGTAGGAGTAAAGTCTGCATACACTCTATACTCTCCAGATTCCACTTTGTGGGACTACACTGGGTATGTTGTTGTTGTTCCTACTGTAATAAACTCAGTGTAATCAATGATATCCATGAAGTTTAATTCCTGAAAAGCTTCACTTTCTCTTAGAATTTATACAAAATTTTCTGATAATGCCAATATTATTTGTACTCACTGTGAGATAGTAGGTTTCCTAGGTCTTAATAAAATTTGAGATAATTATTACCATTCTGACATAGGGGACTAACTATTCAAGGTAGTCGGTCTCCTCAAGGAATCTCGATTCGATGTAGTAATACTGACTTTGGACCTATTAAATAGATGATTCAGGAAAAGACTTTAACGAGAATTTTGGATGTTAAGAATCTGTGTTCCTTGGGTATCAACGTGTATATCTATATGTATTCAGCATTTGTAACTCTAGAAGCCATCCGTTCCACTTGTAGGCACTCAACTGATCGTGAAGTTGCTCTCGTGATTCTCATGGCTTACCTTTCATATGTGATGGCAGAAGTAAGTTTCTGTACAAAGTGAACACCTGTACGGATGTTAAACTCATTACCTCTACGCGATGTAGTTTGTGTAATTACTGATTGTGATAAGTTGTCCCTGCCTTTCAGCTGTTTGACTTAAGCGGAATTCTTACAGTATTTATCTGTGGTATTGTCATGTCACACTATACCTGGCATAATGTGACTACCAATTCTAAAGTGACAACAAGGTATGTTCAGTCAGAACTCACTTGTTCCGAACGTCTTTATCTTTCTTTAGGAACTTCTCAAAGTAGCTATCTACGTGTTTCTTAGTTTAACTAATTTTATTTTTTCACAGACATACTTTTGCAACACTGTCATTTATTGCGGAGATCTTCATTTTCCTTTATGTTGGTATGGATGCCTTAGATATTGAGAAATGGAGATTCGTTAAAGACAGGTAAGATGTCATATCCATTTCATAAATTGTGTCTCCTAGTTCCTTTTATAGGCCTTTTTGATCTAATTTAATTCTCGTTTTGTGGATTTTTCCGTTCCATAGTCCCGGAAAATCTGTTGGGGTAAGCGCTGCGTTGCTTGGCCTGGTTCTGGTTGGAAGAGCATGTTTCGTGTTCCCGTTGTCTCTGTTATCCAATTGCTTGAAGCGATCTGAGCATGACAAGTTTGGTCTCAAACAACAGGTTATATCTCATTTTTTGTCCTAGTCCCTTGCAGCCGGTGTTGCTAAATCTTATCGGAGAAATAATAATTCATCAACTTCACAGGTTACAATATGGTGGGCTGGTTTAATGCGAGGATCTGTCTCCATGGCATTGGCTTATAACCAGGTCGGTATTTGAAACTTATCAGCTCTTCTTCTAAAGTGTGTATAGCACATGTGTTCTTTGGGGACATCCGATAAAATTGGAATTTTCAGTACGTTACAGTTTGTTTTTTGTTTGCCCGAAATAAGTGAGTGTAGGATACAGAAAACTTGAAAACATGTCTTGTTAGTTAAATAGATTCGTGCAAATCTCTGCTGCTATGCGCTCGTTTACTCCTTTCTCACTAAGAAAGAATGTATTTGTATTTTAAAAGTGACGTTGCATTTATTGAAGCGTGATTCCTGGTGTGCAGTTTACGAGGTTTGGCCACACCCAACAGCCAGGAAATGCAGTTATGATCACCAGCACAATTACAATAGTCCTCTTCAGTACAGTGGTAACTACGTCTTTCCTTTGTCCTGAGCTTTTTTTGTAATTATGTATATATACTATATGTTGAATCTCCTTGATTTTTGACTTTTGTTAGTGAAAATCCTCGATCTGTCATTGCTAGTCCTTAGCCCAAAATGAGATGATAAAATGGTCCTCACATATTTAAAAAATTGTCTAACATGGTCAATGTTTGTATGCATTCATTGGAAGACAGAAAGTTCTCAAGTCAACATTCTTCATTTACAACAACTACACTTTAGTCTTAAACAAGTTGGTGTCGGCTATATGAATTATCACTGACCATGTTACTCCATATAATAAAAATAAGAGGGAGAAGTTATAGTGACTTAATTTCGATTTAGCTACATCTAATTGTTTTGACCCCCTTTTAGGTGTTTGGGTTGATAACCAAGCCTCTTGTAAGGTTCTTATTGCCTTCATCACGAGGTTTCAGCAGCCTTATCTCTTCTGAACAATCGTTTGCACGCCCACTTCTCACCAACGGGCAAGAACTCGAAGTTGAGATGGGAAATGTTGATCCCTTTCAACCAGCCAGTTTGAGCATTCTACTGAATGAACCTTCTCACACTATTCATAACCATTGGAGAAGGTTCGATGATGCTTTTATGCGACCCCTATTCGGAGGCAGGGGATTCGTGCCCGATGCACCCGAGTTGTCAAAGGGAGGATGTGATCAATATTGACAGTGTTAAAACGTCGAGTTTCTTGAATTTGCCATTAACTTACTACTGACTTTAGTATTCAGTTTAACCATGATCAAGGGCGGAGCTAAGGGCCGAAAGGGGGATTCATCCAACTCTTCTCGGCCACAAATTTACATTGTATATGCAACTTCAAAATTAATTTTTATGTATAAACAGTAGATAATGAATTTTCTAGAGTTTTCGTATATTTATTACTTTATACTTTGAATCCCCTTAGTGAAAATGCTGGTACAGTCACCAAGCCATGATATTGTAGATCATTGTGCCATATTGGTTGGGTTTACTTTCTTGCTTGTATAGTTGTATATAGCACAATATCTGATGTGAAATTATGATTTATAACATGATATCATTGACAAGCACAATATTTACTTTCATTAGCATTCTTTTCATCTTACATCTTTATTACTAGTCAAAACTGAACAGAGAATATGAATTTGTTTAATACTTAGTAAAGGAGAGACAATAAGGGCGTTTGGTCTAGTGGTATGATTCTCGCTTTGGGTGCGAGAGGTCCCGAGTTCGATTCTCGGAACGCCCCAAAATTTATGATTTTTGTTTGGGTACTGGCGGGCGGCAAATTAACTCAACAACAACAAGGCAAATTAACTCGTCACAACAAAATTCATTAAAATTTTGTTTGTTAGGAAAAAAAATTCGATGGATTTTTAGTTAAGAATTTCATATATCTAAAGGCATTTTGAAATTAAATATATTTTTAATAGTAATTTCGAGTGACTAAAGCATTCATGATATAACAGGGTATATTTTGTAACTTGTCTTTTAACATAGTGAAATTGAACCTAACGAAATAAATCAAATGATTTTATTTCTCTTTCTTACTTGCTTTTTTTCACCTTTTTTGTCAAGAATAAGTTGCATTAAGATAATATATGGTCGTTATCATTGTGAAACTTCTTGAAGAGATAAATTATCACCAAAAGAAAAAAAAAGAAAACTTCGAATCGTGCGTAGAAGACTTTAATACATGAAGTAATTGATGTCATTCAAAAATGGATGAAATAAATCAAAGAGAAAATGATACAAAATTACAAACGACCTCCTAGTATTTCATGAGCTTTTAAGTAGACATGTTGATATTTTTTTGAAAAGAGCAATAATAAAAACTTATCAGTGTGATCTCATAAATAGAGTTTTGGGAGAATAGTATGCATGTAGATCTTACATCTACCTTAGATTATTTCCGATAAGACCCTTGACTCAAGAAAAACATTTATTGAATAAAATTTCTTTGTTAATTGAGGAAACATCACTTGAAGATGAATGAATTCACTAGTATCCTTTCTATAATTACTTAATATCAAATTACTCACGAAAAGCAAACCAATCTGGGCGTTTGGTCTAGTGGTATGATTCTCGCTTTGGGTGCGAGAGGTCCCGAGTTCGATTCTCGGAACGCCCCAAGCATTATTCTTTTTAAAAGTGACATTTTTAATTCCAAAAATGTCACGTGATTTTAAAAAATCATTTCACTCATTTTTTTATGGTGAAAGCTACATAAATTGGACCGATTAGTGAAACTATTTATCTAAATTGGACCTAACCCAAATTATTTATCGTTAATGGACCCATAGCCCAAACTATTTACGCATCTACCCCATTTTCTCTTTTCTTATTTTGTACATGACGTCAGCATCACAATTATGAATTAATCCTTTGTGATACTCCGTAGATATATTGATATCATACAACAACAACAACCCAGTGAAATTCCACAACGTGGGGTTTGGGAAGGGTAAAGTGTACGCAGACCTGACTTCTACCAAGGTAGGACGGCTGTTTTCGAAAGACCCTTGGCTCAGTAAAATCATAAAAAGAAGTCAGATAAAGATAAGAAGTTCAGAGCGATATGGCAAAGCAAATAATGAAAGCAACCCAGATAAAATAGAGCAATTAAAGTATATAAAAATAATAGATAATAACAGAAATAAGACCACAATGAATTATAGTGCGTTAATACGCCTACTAAAAAGAAAAAATAACGAGACTATGAACTAGCCTTCTACCCTAATGTGGATTTTCCACACCCTCCTATCTAAGGTCATGTCTTTGGTAAGTTATAACTGCGCCATATCCTGTCTAATCACGTCTCCCAATATTTCTTCGGCCTACTCCTACCTCTTTTGAAACCATATCGATATTATATAGAATTGAACTTAATCCTCTATGATACTCTGTCGGTATATGAAAGTAACAAAACATTTAAGAGTAAATATTTTACTTTTTTGGGGGCATAAGTGTTCTTTTCCTCTTTTTTAAAACCCCTTCAGAAACAAGCCAAATTCAAAAAAAAAAAATAAAAAAATCTCTCGTCTACTCAGTCATAAAATGGGTTTGAATTAGGTATGAATAAAGAGGGATTAGGTTGTCATTTTAGTTGGGTCGGATCTAGAGGGATAAAAACAGGTGAGGTAATTTTTTTAAGTCACAAGACATTTTTAGATTTATTTAATTCAATATATGATTCAAACGGGTAAATATGCACTATTTATTAGCCGACGAGATTACCATATGATAGTATATATATACCACTTTTTTAATAAAGGTACATTCACTCTAAATCATAAAGTCAGAGATATATCTACTCCATTTTCCTAAATTTTGTTTTAAAAACACCTAAAATTTATCGTCTAAATTAAAAAATTTAATTTTCGAAATTTTAACTGTGATACGTAAATTGGACAACTGTCCATCTGTGTACTATATTTCCCTCCAAAAAGTTGCCGCTTTACTTTTTGTCCTCCTTTCCATTTCTCCTCAAAAAAACTCATTCGCCATTAACGAAACCTCACAGACTCACAGTACTACACTCTATCGGCGATTCCATACAAGTTCGATTTTTCTGGTTTTCTGCAATCATCTGTTATTCAGGTGATTAATTTTCGCCTCTGTTTATCGAGATCTTCAATGGATTGTTGTTTCATTATACATGTTTTTTTTGGCTTTTTGTTTTTTGTGAGCAAAATGATTATTTAGTGGTATGCGGATTCGAGATTATTTCTGATTATCGTGATGTTGTTGTTGTTGATGAACATGCGGATTTGAACTTTATGAGTTCTAAAATTCTGTGGTAGTGATATCGGGTACTAGTGAGTGAGTTCTAAGTTTAATTTTGTATATATTTAGTAATTTTATGATACAATTACAGGTTTTGAACTAAAGCTGTTGGTTCCGGCTGAACCTGTATGCTAGGCTTTTAGCTCTGCCTCTAAATTCATGATGAAGATAAATGGCTCCTAGTAAAGTAGTTTAAAGTTTCTAGATGATCGGATGTGTATATGTTTGTGTGTTTTCTATTTCTGTTGTTGATTTTGCAGGAAAGGTTAATAAAATTGGATTTTGGTTGAGGTTGATCGAAACACAATGCTCCTTCAATGAACATTTTTGTTGATGTATTTGCTATTTTTTGTTATTGATTTTGCAGGAAAAGTTGACAAAATTAGATTTTGGTTGAGGTTGGTCAAACAAATTGCTCCTTGAACGAACATTTTTGTCTCTGTATTTGCTATTTTTTGTTGTTGATTTTGCAGGAAAAATTAATAAAATTAGATTTTTGTTGAGGTTGATCACAACACATTGCTTTTTGAATGAACATTTTTGTTTGCGTATCTGCTATTGATTTTGCAGGAAAATTAATAAAATGAGATTTTGGTTGAGATTGATCGAAACACATCGCTCCTTGAATGGAATTTTTGTTTGTGTATATGCTATATTTGTTGTTGATTTTGCAGGAAAATTTAACAAACTTAGATTTTGGTTGAGGTTGATCAAAACACATTGCTCCTTGAATGAGCATTTTTTTGGGGGTGGGGTGGGGGTGGGGGTGGGGGGCATTAAATGATTATTCAATTATATGGGGATCCAAGATTATTCATTGCTTGTGGTGGATTCATCTCTGATTATCCTGATGTTGTAGTTGTTGCTGATGAGTGATGATCATGTTGAAGATGAAGTCTCCTAGTAAAATAGTTGAAATTTCAACATGATCGTATGTGTATATGCGTGTGTATTTACTATTTCTGTTATTGATTTTGCAGGAAAAGTTGACAAAATTAGATTTTGGTAGGTTGATCAAAGACATTGCTCCATGAGCTGTTAAGGTATTAATTCTCTACAGATTATTAATTTAACCGCAAATTACAAAGTCCGTGAATTAGGTTAAGGTAAAGAGGAATAATGGATATATTCCTCAAATCTCAGTATCTTTGCTTGTTCTCACAACCTACTCACTTCCCTTAAAGAAAACAAGTAGATTCAACCATTGTATGCTAATTAAAGAAGCAACGACAAACTCAAATTCAATTTTTTGATTGTTGGAGTCAGTTATATGAGTCCTATACATCAAACATACAATCTGCTCGATTTAGGTCATTTCATCAGAGAAAACTGTACATGGCTTTGTGATCAGAGGGAAAAATGGAGTGCAATGATTAGTGAAGATTCATAAACATACCCCAACTTGCTTGGCATTGATGTGTAGTTGTTGTTGTATTTTGTGATCAGAGAGCAAGGTAAAAACGGAGAGAATCAGAATAGAATGGAAGCTGAGAATGCATATACACTTCCCTTTTATGATACTTTTAACATTGAGAGTCCTTCAATTGGAATGGACAACCTTGATTTTCCTGCAATGAGCTTGGATATCCCTGATTGTGTTGAAAACAAGGTCTCTCATTTGGCAAATGAATGTGAGGAAGAGGTTGTCCTTGACAGCGACGATGAAAGAATGCACGGTTTTGAAGTGGCAAGTGTCTCAAAGTTGAGATCTTCTGATAATGCAAGGTATAAACAGCGGCTGGATAAGTGTAAACACTCAGCAGTTTCTAAAAAAACTTATGTGGGTAAGCATCTGTCTCACAAACATGACATTTGACTCAATATCATTCTTATAATCATCAAACTAATGAGTAACAATATATGATTTTATGCTCATTTACCCATTTGTAATCCTACTGAAGCTCTGTATCTAAATACTTTCTAGCTCAAATTCTCCTGAATGCACTAGCTAAATGCTCTAGAAGCTGTAACATTTTGAAGGAGGATTACTTTTTGTATAAATTTATGTGCATCAATGCCATTGGAAATATTGTTTTTGGGCTGTGTAAATTGCGAATGAACTCATTTTTATTGTTGAATAGCACACTCTGATTCATCATTCCTCACCTATGATTGAATACCATCTCATTTTCACAAATATGGATGAACTCATATTTTATTGTTGAATTGCACACTCTGATTCATCGTTCCTCACCTATGACTGAATACCATCTTATTTTCACAATTATGGAAGATAACCATGTGTCCTTTTAGATCAAAAGCAAGTAGTGTATAGAAACTAGGAAGCCTTTATGACAGAAGCTAATATTTAATGACTGTCAGTGATATACGGCATAGTTCAATTTTCAGCTCGACTTGAGTAAAAATATCTGAAGCGTAGGCGTTGAAGTTGATCAGTAGCTATCAGCATAATCGTGACTTAACTATTTCTACATCTGTTGAGAAAGCCGTCTTAATTCAAACCTTAATAGCTTCCTTTATCTTCATAGCATCTTTCAATGTGCATTTCATGAATTCTTTTCAATTGTGTATCTCCTATTTTTATTGCACCTTGAATCTTGCGATATTCTTATTAGGATGTCTACGGAGGTCAAAGAATCTATTTAAGTATATGGATTCAGCCAGAAACACCACAGATTTTGAGAAAACTAATCAACAGAAACAGTTCTCTGAGATTAATGGCAGTATATCTCCACAAATAGATAATATCAGTGTTAATACAAAACCAAGAGTTGAAGAGGATTGGTGTCAGGCTGCTGAAATAACCAAGGATAAAACCTCTGAGGGAAATGTGGAAACTGAAGACTCAACTGTTTATGGTGTGGATGGAGATAAAGATTTTCCACTCTATTCTTGTAAAATAGAACTCCCCAAGTTAAGCAAAACTGAATCTCAAGTACCTGGAGAGCTATCAGAAGCTAATGCTCTGGACTTCGTTGACCACTACCTATCAGTTTACAATGAAGTTGCACTCAATGAAGTCAAAGCTGGAGTAGTGAATAAGATTGTATCACCTCCAATTTTTAGCCGTGTGGGACCTCAAAAATTGGCAAGCAGAATGAATGTTCAAAATGCAGTAAAAAACTCCAGAGTTTTTGACTGGCCTGAGAGGCAAAGTGATAGTGCAAATGGTTCTTTTTCAAGACACCGAAAGATATTGACCTATCACAGAAAGAATTACACACTGAAGAAACAAAAAGTATCTAGTATCCAATCCAGCAAGGAGCCAATGGAAAGTACGACAGATTTAAATAAGGCGGAACCAAAGTTTCTACCGGAAGGTCACATGAATGTTGAGTCCAACTTCCTGAGGAAGTCGGACGAGCAAGTTGATATGGGGACATTTGAGCAACAAGTTGATTATGATGGAAATCGATCAGATGGATTAGAAACATATGATGTTGGCCTTGATACTCAACTGGCTGCTGAAGCTATGGAAACTCTACTACACGCCCCTCCTTTGAAAAGTGATGCGGTTTGGGCCCCTCCCGTTCCAAAAGCCATCCTAGTTAAAGAAGGGGAATATCCTGAGAGAGCTATCTTAAGAGAGTTTAATATTGATGATAGTTCACCAGAACCTACTTTATGTAGCTCAGCTGAAATAGAGTTGTTAAGAGGAAAAACCAGAGGGTTTTCTTCTGTCGTTCATAGAACTAGGCATCAAGTGTCTTTAAGTTTGAGGAGCTTGGAGAATCCAATAACCAATTCCATCACAGAGTCTGATTTTCCAAAGAAAAGAAGGAAGCAACGTGAGCTTGGAGAGTTAAATGAAAATTTGTTCAAAGTGGTTGCTGTAAGAGGGCAAGTTTCCAAATCAGGTACTAACACATCAAGGAAAGCTAGAAAAGTTAGCATGAATAAACGAGGAGAAATTCGCCAAAGTGTAGCAGCCACATTGAGTCAACTGAAATTGGAAAACTGGGTCTCTAAGAGGAAAAGAACACATAAAGGGGTGCGACGGCTTTCAATTGGATCAAGCAATCTCTATCCTCTACTGATGCCTGCAGATCGGGAAAATGACTTTAAGTTTCCAGTTTTGAATCATAAGGCAGAGAGCAGACGACAACCCTTGGAATTTAACAGACAGAATCAGTCTTCATCTGAAAAGAACCAGTCAGGACTCTTGTCAATTCAAACCGCAAGTAAACCTTATTCCTCAATTTGTAAATATTCGGTCACAAAGCAGAAGATGACACCCATGGACTTCAAAAGAGTTGAATCTACTGAGTCTGCCAAATCAAATGAAATGACCTCCATATCCACTAATCTTTTGAAAAAAGACATGAAATCTGACATATTGTCAAATGGAATCTCAGATCCGTCATACTGTCTTAATGATCACAAGAAAGGCAAGCAACACATGAGAAGTCTCTCCAGATCACCCCTTTCTCAAGAGCTTATTAGACTAGGCTATGCAGAGCAATTACCTGATTTTCTGCCTAGAGGTTCACGACGACGAAAAGGTGCAGGTGACATTTGTGTCTTGTTCAGCCAGGGGTTGGATAGCAAATTAATCAAGCAGCAGAAAAAGGTACTGTTCCCCGTTATCTGAGATATCTTTGACTTTAAATTGAACAAGTGTTGGACAATGCTTTACAGTTTTCCTAATTGCCCTTGAATGCAGATTTTGGCAAGACTCGGATTTATCTCCACGTCAAATTGTTCTGATGCCACACACTTTGTCACTGACAGCTTTGTTAGAACTAGGAATATGCTAGAAGCCATTGCCTGTGGAAAACCAATTGTAACACATTTGTGGCTTGAGAGCTGTGGAAGAGCAAGCTGTTTTGTTGATGAGAAAAGTTATATTTTAAGAGATGTCAAAAAGGAAAAGGAACTCAGTTTTAATATGCCTTCTTCACTTGCTCATGCTAGAAAGCACCCCCTTCTAGAGGTATGTGTATATAATTGTGTATCCATCTCATCTAAAACTGTAAGTTGCTTGAGTACACTTTTAGTTTAGTTACTTAATAGAGGAATGTTTAGGCTATCATAACGTTCACTTTTCTTCTGAATTAACAGGGTCGAAGAGTCATTATTACTCCAAGCGCAAAACCTAATAGAGATACCCTTATAACCTTGGTCCAGGCAGTGCGTGGTGAGGTACGCAACCATGGCATTGATTTGACTTTTTTGATGCTGTTTTAGTTTCTACTCTTGACGTGTGACTGATGTGCATTGCGAAAAAATCAACCAAGTTTGTAAATTGCTGTTTTAAATGTATTATTGAAAATATTATAACAAATTTATTTCAATTAAGGATCTTTCTTTTCCTTTTTGATCTTTTCAGGTGGTGGACGAATCTAATAGAAAAATCACTTGGGATGATCTATTAATTCTTTCCTGTGAAGAAGATTACAAAGTGTGTATTCCATATCTGGAAAAGGGTATGATTTCATTTCTTCCTTTTTCGCCCTTCTGGCAATTGCTTTTCTTGGGATTAATGACAACAAGTATCACTATTGTAGGAACTCTTGTTTATAGTTCGGAGCTCTTGCTTAATGGGATTGTTATCCAGAAACTGGAGTACAGTAGGTATGTATTTCTTAATGTAAACAACATTCTCCATCTGTTTTCTCTTTAGTGCCAAAATTACCATAGTGTTTGGTGCTCTTCTATTATGGGCAGCAATATTTTGCATAACCAGATGATTTTGCGAAATCCTATTGAATTGTGACTAAAATCTGGCCCTTTTAATATGATTGCATGAAATGCAAGCTTGCTTTCTGTGTGCTAAGTGGTTGAAATGTCTGAATTCTTAGCGTTGAGCAATTGATCATGTCATGAAAACTGTTGTAGACATATACCTTTAGGAAAATTTGCACAAATATGACACCTTGTGGCTGCTGTTTAAGGAATTTGTGCAAAAATGGCCTCGGTACAACAACACAGGCACGTCCTACAATCTGACAAGACCTGTGAACAATTTAACAAAATTAGGAGAATGAAGATTGTACTTAAGTTATGACGCACTTATCCTACAATATGATAAGAAGTGTGATCTTTATTGTTCGGGCATGAAATGATCCTATTTCTGTGAATCACCCTACTTTTGTTTTCTATTGGAAGTGATTCCGAAGTTTCTAATTTGCATTAGCAACACCAAGGCAAAGGATTGTTATATCTCTAAATTTGGAATATTTTTTTAAAAGAACTAAAGCTATTTTAGCATGTACCTATAGTTAAAGCGATTGGACATTTGGACTTTGTTCTAGGATCATGTTGAGTCATCTGCACTTTATTTGGATTTTGTACCATCTATAGGAGAATGCCTAACTGCTTGACTTCCATTATTGTTGTTTCAAGTACAGGCATCAGCTTTTCACAAAGTTTCATGACAAAAACTGTAAAAAATGAAAATCTGTCCTATATTGACTAGGACGAGCTTTTTCACAAAGAAAGGTTCGTGCCCAACTGTTTGCATATCAGTTGAAAAATGCTACTAGTCCAAGTCACAGATGATGATATCCTTGTGTTACCGGATACTCGGAGGTTTAGCTGGACAGAGGTATTGTATTATATTGGTATAGTAACTAAGTTCTCAAAGTTTGTCCAGAAAAGGTTGTCAGTTATCTATTCCTTGTAAATTCACTTGGTTTGCTAATCAATCTTTGAACAAATGTAAATGCACAATGTTCTTTTTTGTTTTGGATTTGTTGAGAAAACAAGTAAGGAAGTATTTTACTAAGGAAAATGATTAGATTGTTATACTTGCAAAAATATTTTTAACTCCAATTGAAGCCCAATTAGCATGAGATCTTGTTAACCTTTTTTTCCCCTTTCATTTCTCGGTAGTTTAACGTACGGTTACCCCTCTAACGAAAAAAATATTAACTTATGAAACGTAAACTTCTGGAATGCAAATGAAAAATGTGTTTAGGGCAAACTAGGCTTATTGGCTCAATTCAAAACATCTCAAAATAAAGACGATAATTTCATTCAATTAATTTTTGAAATAGAAACTGACAAGCATACTTTCATTTGTAGAATTAAATTTAAAAAACAAAACATTGAAGTTATGTTTACTGATACGGGAAATAACTTGTAACACTGCATTTTAACTTTTTATAGAAGGTTTTTTCATTCTTTAAAAAATATTACCTCTTAATATTTGTATAGAGAATTTCACACATTTATCTTTTAAATGAACTATTAGTATATTTCTTTTTTTATATTGCGTGTGCATAGAACTTATACTTTTATAAAAATAGGAAAATTAACCTAATTAAGCTCTATTTATGTTATTGTCATATCTTTTTATAAGGTAATGTCATTAATAGTAAAATGAAAATGTTGACACACAAACTAACTAAAAACGTGTCATTCTTTTCAAATAGATTAAAAAAGACTAATAAGATAGACAAATTGAAATGAAAAATAAGATAGATAAATTAAAAAATGAAGAAATTTTACACTACATATTAGTCTAACAAATCCCACAATAAAACTCATCCTAATTTTTACTCCATTCGTTTAAAAAAGAATGATCTAGTTTAATTTGACACGAAATTTAAGAAAAAAAATCTTTTCAATCTTGTGGTCCTAAATTAAAGTTATGTCAAAGAGAAAAAGACCAAAATAATCCCTTATCTTTGCGTTAAGACTCAAAGTCATCCTTGAGTAATCACATAGAGCACTAACAATCCCTCATATTTGCAATATTGATGTATTTTTGGTCCTCCCCCAAACTTTTGCCTATCTTTTAATATTAATTTTATCCACAATTTTAAGTATGAAATATTCAATTGTCTTTTTGTATATTTAGTAGAAACAATAATTTCATGTGAAAGAAGGTGAAAAGAAGAATACCTTATTCTGTTTAGTAAAAATATTGTTGAAGCTAAACTAAGAATACCTTGACATATGATACTATAAGAAAAGAAAAATTTATACTACTGCATGTGAAATCGACGTAGTGAACCTCTCGATTTTTGCTGCAATAATATTTCTACTTAACAGAACAAGGTGTTTTTCTTCTCACTTTCATTCACATGGAGTTGTTATTTATATAACAAGACAATTGGCAAAAATTTGAGGGAGGACCAAAAGTGCACCAATATTGCAAACATGAGGGACTATTAGTTTGTGAAAACTCAAGGATGACTTTGAGTTTTAACCCAAAGTTAAGAGACTATTTTGAGCTTTCTCCCTTATATCAATTGTATCAAAATATCTTTTAATATTTTGTTCTTAAATATGCCATGTAAAAAACTAAAATTAAGTTGTTGCTAAAAAAAATGAGGTTCTTTTTTTAAACAGACTAAAAAGGAAAGTAGGTCATTCGGATAGAGTAATATTTAACAAATTTTAACCACTATATAAACATTGATTATATACTGACTATACATCGATAACAACTACAAACAATTACGCTGAGTGTTCAATAACAAAGCTAGAAATTTGCAAAATATGTTCAAAACGTAAGTATATATCTCTAAATAATTATTTTTGACCTATATATAATATTATTTTTTATATATACAATATAATTTTTCAAAAAACGATCTTCGAGTGACTATCCTTATGTCAATGTAGCTACGCCCCTGGACGAGTATGAGAAGTTTTTTTAGCTGGGTGACTAAAAAAGCCCATGAATTGTTCAAAATTCAGAAGCCCAAATGATTATGGGCCCGGCCTGCTTCATTTTCTCTCTCTTATCCCTCAAGTCGATTGGAACAAGAGCCGATTCCATCGGATACATATTAGCTCCTCTCCTCGATCTTCTCCGGCGATCTCTGAATAAGTTTGTAAGTTCATTATTTTTCTCTCAATTTCCAATTTTGACCAAAAAAAAACCTAATTCCCTTTTGGATGGATTGTTATTAGTATATATTACTAAATATTTGGAATTTAAGTTCAATTCTCTTTGTATTTGCTTCAATTGCATTAGTTAAGTGTCAGTTACCGATTATTATAGTTTTTTGTGGTTTTTATCGTGATATAAAGCATTCAATATTTGCTTCCCTGTGATAAAAGAGCCTGAATTTGAATAGAATTGGTGGACAGAGTTATGTGGTACTTGTTGCTAGTGGGAGGTGACAGGTATCCCATGAAATTAGTTTGAGGTGGACATCACGATTAGTAAAAAGAAAGAGCTTGAATTGAAGGTAATGAATGGATACAGATGATTCATACAGCAGATTTTAATTAGTTCAGGATTGAAGTGTGGTTAATTGATGATTTGCTTTCCCTGTGGTGATGATTCTAAACTGTTCAGGATTTACTGACCAAAAAAAAAAGGGAAAAATTTGAAGCATGGGAAAAATGTACTTGGACCGATTCAATTTGTTTGTCTGGTTTTGACTTGCCGTGTAGCAATGGCGGAGCTAGGATTTTCGTCAATGGTGTTCATACTTTTAGGATGAGGGTGGGTGTTTTTTTAATTAAAAAAGAAAAGAAATAAATTAGTAATTATTTTTTAATTTAAAAGGACAAAGTCAAACACTATAAATGAGTGCTTGCTTGTTTTGATGAGTAAAAAGAAAACATTCTGTAAAGTGTAAGAGCTTGGGCTCGAACCCACTAATTTAAGGAAAATTTGAACAGTCTTTGCCACACTAGGCTATCTTTCTCTGCTGTGTTAAGGGTGTTCAACAAGTGGTATACATCCAAAATCATCTATATTTAATCTATATATTCGGATTTTTTACAAGAGTAGTAACTAGCAGGACTTAACCAAAATTAAGAAAAGATTAGTAATTAGTGGGGAGTGCACTTTGCTACAACGCACCATTGTTGATCTACATTTGCTAACATGTTTGTTTTAAAACTATTCATTTTGATTTCCTTATTACTTTGTATTTCGATATAAAGATGGCAAGACACATGTTGAAAAATAATACTAATGCTAATGGATCATAGCTTCTTGATTCTTGTATTTTTCAAATCTGTTTTGGAAAACGTTTTTATTAAACCGAGGGTCTATCAGAAATAACATATCTACCCCATAAAGGTAGGAGTAAGGTTTGCTTACAGCCCCCCTCCCCAGGCCCCACTTGTGTGATTACATTAGGTGATTGTTGTTGTTTCTTATGGATAGTTGAATATGGGAAACCCCATAACCTATTTGAAGTGGTTATTCACACACAGTTAGGGGCCGTTTGGTCTAGAGATAATTTATGCAGGGATTAGGGATTAACTTGATCTTTGCAGGAGAAGGATAAAAGAGTAGTAGACGGACATATCGTGACAGGACGGGCTTATTGTTTGAACAAAAATCTTAAAGAAACTTCCTTTTAAAATTTATGGTGTCTCGTGATTCGACAGTTCTTCATGATTGACATCAACTTATAGTTAGCAAGTATACATTATTGCGCATGAATGCTGTTTCCTATTAGAGTGGATTTCTTTTTCTGCTACTTCTACTAATTCATGCATAAGTGTATGGAATTTTGGATGAACGCTATAACTGAAACAGATGTACTATCCAACATGTAACCTCCCTATTCCTATTCGTAATTTCCGCCAGATTGGGAGAATTTGATTGCTTTTCTGATTTTACAGGAGGAAATTCCATGGCTCCAAAAAAGAACAAGAAACTGAGCAATTCTATGGCTCCAAAAAAGAACGAGAAACAGAGCAATAACGCTGCTGAATCTAGTTCTAAAAGTACAGTTGCTGAAAAAAAAACTCCCCAGTCACTGAAGGGTAAATGTAAACTTGTAAAAAAGTTATCTCACATAAACTCTGCACAAACCATAGAAACTGAGATTAGTTCACAAATGCAAGCCAGAAAGAAAGAAAAGAAGACAAAAAAAGGCTACCGAGAAAATCATGCTAGTAAGTCTCAAAATATTAATGAAGGAAACAAAGAAATGGATATGAGTGCAAGATGTGGAGAGATGAGTAAGAATGAAAATACTCAAAAGAGCCTTGATCTAAATGAAGGACGGGGAGAGGCGAATAAGGATGCAAAAACTTTAAATAGTCTTGGTGGAGTAATTTTTATGTGCAACGCGAGAACGAAAGAAGATTGTTTCAGATATCGTGTGATGGGTGTTTCGGCTAGCAAACAAGACTTTGTGATGGGAGTCAAACCTGGTCTTAAGCTTTTCCTCTTTGATTTCGATCTTAAGCTCATGTATGGTATCTATGAGGCTTCTTCTGCTGGTGGAATGAGACTTCAACCAGCGGCATTCGGTGGGGCCTTCCCTGCTCAGGTCAATTATGCCGTTTTTAACTTATAAATTTCATCTTCTTCCTGTCTGTGAGGTGTTTATATTGATGGTAGGTCATCCAACAGGTTCCGTTTAGGATTCACAAGGACTGTATTCCCCTACCGGAGAGTGTGTTCAAGAAAGCAATTAAAGACAATTATGATGAAAAGACACGCAAGTTTAAGACTGAGCTGACAGTTATGCAGGTAACAAATGACCTCCCTAATTAGTAAGTTATTCACTGTTTCCCGAAAATCAGAATTCAATATCTTTGAGCAGGTGGAGAAGTTAACAAAGCTGTTTAGACCTGCACCATGTCTGGATCCAACTCTCAAACCAGTACTACAGGATCCTGTGGCTCAGCCAGTTATTCAGCACTCGGCAGCACCACCTTTATTTGGTTATGAACCTATCAGGGAGCATGTATATGGAGCGCAATACGGCAGTAGTAAAGCAGGTCGGAATTTCTCACCACATGATCATGGAAGGCAGCAGTTTGTGGACCATCATGTCATGCCTAGAGAGGTTGCCCATAATCCACATTTTCTTACTGAGAAAGAATACAGAAGCTATGGTCTTCAACAGGCAAAACATCTGCAGCCTTGTACTTCTGCAGTACATGTTACCCACAAATTGGATCATTATGGATCTGAACAAGGAACACAGCAGCTACTGAGGGCCCCTGCTAGTGCGAGAGCTGATGCAGCTTTTGCACGAAATGAACATGTTTACTCTGATGCGCGTTTTCCAAATGAAAGGGAATACCGTAGTTACGGCCTCAAGAGTCTCCATCGGCAACCTGGTACTGTTACTCCTGCTGCAGAAAGTAGTAATACAGTGTCTGCAGCTTCCAATCATAGTTTACTAACAAATGTAAATCCTTACGATGAGGATACCACCTCACTTGTGAACCGGTATCTCTCTCTGCCAAGGACAATTATATCACCTGGACAGTTACCTTTGACAGGCAGAGAGTCATTTGCTAGTGCTTCCAATTATGTGAGTGACATCAGAGGCCATCCAGGAAGATTGCCTGCTGAAAATGTAAGATTTTATCCACCAAATACTCCTTATGCACTATCAGGCCATGGCCACATATATCAGCATCCTACAGATGAACCTGGAAGATCATCGTCAGCCTTACCTCAGTATCCTTTTGCTGGCCCACCTGCATCACGTCGCTGAAACTATACTGCAAAGTACATCCATCCCT
Source organism: Solanum dulcamara (assembly GCF_947179165.1). Taxonomy (NCBI): domain Eukaryota; kingdom Viridiplantae; phylum Streptophyta; class Magnoliopsida; order Solanales; family Solanaceae; genus Solanum; species Solanum dulcamara. The sequence continues at coordinate 1,021,174 of NC_077244.1, read as the reverse complement.
TAATGATGCTCATTGTGGCTCCAGCGGACTCCAGAATCCAAAAAAAATACTTGTTTCCTTCTTGTACAAGTTGGGAAATAATCCTGATGGCTTCTGATTTTCCAGGTGGAGGGGGGAGGGGGGGGGGGTAGTCTTTGTATTAGGTTGGCGAGGGATTAAAAAACAAGGGAATGCCGGATTCTTTGGCTTCTCTACTTCAGACAACTTGATGTTTGTTCATACCTTTAATAGGGTCCTGCTGATGAATGCTTGAAACTAGAACTTCAGGATTTTTATGGGAGTCGCATTCTTGAACTCTTAATGCACTAGGTTAACCTGAATCTATATGGAATCTGCAAATATGATGGGGCAGTGGCGTGTGTCGATGCAGAAGCTGCTTAGTTTGTGAATAATTTACCCAGTGAAGTCATAACTGGGGATCGTAACTCCTGTAGATGCATCTCACGCCAAATGCGGAAGAGGTGCATCTCCATCTGAATGAAAATGATCAGTCAAGACTCTCAATCTTTGGTTCAAAATTCTCTCTTTTTTAAAAAAAAATTATTTTTAACCTTTTGGTTTCCCATGTACAACATTCTCTGTTTCTACTAGGCTATCTGATGTTCACGCAAGATAAAGTTGCTGCATGTTTGATAATTTTATATGAAAGGTAGTCTCTGTTGTCGAACAGCTCAACGGACTGTTCTTTGATAATTTTCATGCTTGTGCTATTCCTTTGGAGGTTGTTTTTGTTTAAGAGGTGTATTATACTCATTATGCCACGCTAGCGAAAAGTGTTTCACCTTAGCAAAATGGTGATTCAAATCCAGAGGTATGGGGGTTCAATAGGATATGGATGGGTAGAAGTGTAAAAATGAATTATGCGGACAACTTTAAAGAGCAGTTCATGACTAGAATTTAATTTGGAGAGTTACAACTTTTTTGCATACAGTTCAATTGGGTACTGACATTTTCATATTTAGGAGGAAGAAATAAAAGAAATTTTCGACGGAAAAAAAAATAAAAAATGTAATATCGAAAAGAGTGTATTAAACTCGTCTAAGGCTTTAGACTTTAAAATAGTTTCACTGAACTAATAAATACCATGTAAGCATTTTAAAGGTACAATCAATTTTGCTAGCCAAAACCTTCCTTGAGTAACTGAATCTGTCTCTCTTCCCTTCCCAGTTTCTTTCCAAAAACCTTACATCTAACCATATCAAGGACCTCTAGCACTTAACATCACAACATAGTAAATTAAACATGTTGAAACCAGATTAAGAATAGCTTCAGGGCAGTAGCATCTGGATTTTATGTACATAGACCGGCCTATTGATTAGAGTCTGCAGCTTGAGTGTTGATACTGGAACTATCACTTCCTCCGTTCGTTGGCACAGTTGTACTTCCTTGATACATGGGAGGTGGTGCAAACATTGGAGGGCCACCAGTAGAAGAAGGCATTCCCATACTTCCTGGAACTGCACTTGGGGGACCGACAGGCCTTTGCATATTATTGACTTGACCGGGCATAGGAGCACCTGGAGGTGCCAACATCGGAGGCATTGGTGGAGGTGCATAACCTGGAACCATTGAAAGATGCTCTAGTTTTTAAAAGTCTATAATCCAAATACTATAATTAGGGAAAACATCTCAAGGCAACATCAACATGCAAACTTCCAAAAACTACAGCATGACACCAACGCATGAGCCATATACACACTCTCTAGCATTCAAACAAGCAGAATACAAAATGGCTTGAGAAACAAATGTAGAAGATATCATATGCAACTTTAAATGATTGTGAGCTAAAGGGAGTTCAACTGCAAGTGAATTCTATGCTTTATAGGAAAATGTCAAAAAAATCTAGCTTGCTACATCCTCGCAAAACAATATGCAGCAGTTGCAGAATAAGAAGTATCACATCACGCTCACATTGAGGAGGGGGGTTACAGTAGGTTGACAGTTTGCAGAAAAAACAGTCAAGTATCAATGAATCCTCTAAAGATGCAGAGGCCTCTCAAAGTTGGATGCAAAAGCATAGTTCCGCTGATTTCATTTCTCGATGAACCAATTGCAGCTGTTCAAAACTAGAGATAGTCTCACATACAAGACTTGTAATCTTTCACCGCATTTGTCCTTGATTCCCAATCAAAGGAAACATCAATTATTATAGTGACCGACAGCTTCTATAGAACTTGAGATAGGCAACTGTGGTTCCCTAACAGTTGAGACCACAGTTGATTGAAACAATTTGACAATAGATCTGTTAGGAAACCACAGTTGCCTTGTCTCAAGTGGTTTCCTGACAGATCTATTGTTAAATTGTTTCAATCAATTAATTAGGACTCAATCCTTTCAGTATTGGTTGCATGAATCTTCTATATCTATTCTGCGCTACTCGGGGTGCATTTAATTTTAACATCAGTAAACAGATACGTGATTTCATTGATGGATAAAAAACCTACTTGATCAAAAGATGGTCCAGCTGATGAAAATTGAACCTACATCTTCTGAAAAGAAACTCTAATGCCAAATTCACAACAGAAAATATTTCCAAACCACATAAACAAGAACACCGTTCCATTTTGAATAGCTAATAGTGAGACCACAGGGATTTTCCCCTTCCTACGGAGGCTTATTTGTTGCAAATCTTTGAACCTACATATATACACAGACAGACAGTCTAAGAGTCAACCAGAAGCGGAGACAAGATATGACGTTTATGGGTTCTAAATTCTGTCTTTTTATAAGTTAGTGGGTTCTAAAATTAATAAGTTGTACATATTCAATGAATATTTAAAACAAATAGAGAGTTTGAACTATAGCTAGCGAACCAGCAGCCAACACTCCCCCTCCACTGCTGGAGTCAACCCCACCCCCGGAAAAAAATGGAAATACTTGCATAGTAGACAACCATATTCAAAGTTTGATGGAATACCTAATACAAAACAACTATCTTCAAGAGGTATGTAAAAGAACAAAGTATTCATAAGAGTTTTCAGAGCTACCGATACCTGGAAGACCGGGCATGGGCCTTGGCAGCACCGGAGGCCGCATACCTGGGACCCATTGGGCACCAGCTGGCATTTGAGGGTTGCCTGGCATCTGCATCTGAGGAGTTGGAAGGCCAGGAAGACCAGGCCTTAGCTGAGGAAAAGGAAGGCCAACTGGTCTAAAGGCCCCTAGATGTTCCTTGACTTTTTGGTCAATTAGACTTTGATTCAGTTGTGCCTCAAATTGTTGATAATAAGTTCTAACATTTCCCTGAAAAGATATATTTTGTGAGACTTGTTCAAAGTGATATTACCTAATCTCAAAGGAAATAGAAATAATACCTTGTGTTTGTACCCTGCATTATGCTGCTTTCTAACAGAAGGCTGAAAATAGCAAGACAGTAGTGATTAATTGAAGGTACAGTATAATGGATTCAACACATTAGCTTTTTATCTGAAAAGCTCCAAACAGGAGTCATGAACACAAGAAACCTGCAATCAACTCAAATGTAGTTCTACAAAAGTATTACATTTAGGATAAGTTAGTGTGTTGTTAAATCCTTTTCCCATAGAATGTTTTTAATCCATAGTTTGGTTGCTTCCGAATGTTTCCTAAGAGAAATATTTTTGAACAAAAAGGAAAACCCTAACTTTTCTTACCTCAATTCACTTGTTTAAACCAATTGAGTACACTCTAAGCTAGTGACAGATATATGAACCATGACTGACCATGTTGCTCCATTTAAGCTCAACTCGGGCCAATATTATACAAGAAATAAAAACAGGAAGTACTAAAAGTTCTCAATATTTTCTACTGGTATATAAATCTGTTATGACTAAAACACGCCTAGAAAGTATAGAACTTAAGCAATCCTACTAACATATTGTCAACTAATTGATATTGTCTTTTATAAGATTTTTCTATTCTTCCATTATGTCCTATTTTCGCTAAGCCTACATGGATTCTAAGAGATTGTACATTTTTCGAGATACTATTATCTATTGTCAATCCTAAATATTGAAATTTATGCATCCAACAATGGTCTAGCAAGATGTGAGTTGAGATTCATGAGGCCTCATGTTCAAATCCTAGCGGAGACAAAAATACTAGGTGATTTCTTCTATCTGTCCAAGTATTGGTGGAAGGTTTTACCCGACATTATGTTATGCAGGTGGGAGGTAGCAAGAAACCAGTGAAATTAGCCGAGGCGCACGCAAGTTGGCCCACACCACGATTATCAAAAAACAAAACAAATATCGAAATTTATTACCAAAAAAACATGACCCCCTAATCCCATCCCCGAACATACTAATATGTGTACAATTCACATTCCTTAATACTCATGCAAACACCAAACAATCTTCAAGTTAAACATTTTCCAAGAAATTTTTTCACAAGAATAAAATTTTACATAAAAGGGGGACCATAAATTAAAGAAGTTCATGTTATGTGTGGTCTAATTAAGCTCAATAAAAACAACAATAAGCAAAATCAAGAGCACTGGGGGCGGGGGGCAAACCCAACTAAGTTTGAAGTTAGAATCTCAACTTTATGGGTTCTGCAATTTAGAATGACTAATTGAGACCAAGTGCTCAATCCAATATCCAACAAAGTATAACAATAGTTTGCAATCAGAGATTCTTGAAAGATGACTTGAGGTAACTTACAGAATCATGTGTCAAGTAAGTATCACAGTAGTCACAGTAATACCTGAGGAGGAGAAGGTGGAAAAAAATCAAATAGGGAAAATGGGGTTAGTGGAAATTGAAGAAATTTTACAAAAAGAATCAAATTTATTGCATTAAACATACCGAGGCATTCTGTTTACACAAAAGAGTTGAACACCTGTAAGAAAAAAATTGAAGCAACAGAATCAACGGCGGCTCAACCCTAAAGACACTAAAGCAAAGTACCAAACCCCTCTAAAAGATTCGGTTACGAAAACATACCGAAGATGCACACAAATTTCAGTTAAACGAAGAACCAAACGCACTGAGCAGACAAAAGATGAAGAAGGAACAGATCTGATGAAACAAAATACCTATCAACTAACATTAGACGGAGGGATACTAATTATTATGCTCATTTTTTTGAAAATTTATTATTAATGTAATTATAATTAAAAATTATATACAATTAAATTTAGAGATACTTTTTGTTTTTTAATTTATTTAATTTACTTTAATTTGAATCAATTATGTTTTAATATTGGTTTTGTAAGATTGTGTTCAATTTTTTGATATGTTTTATTAAATATTTCAAGTTCAAACGAATTAGATTATCAAATAATTAATTTTTTAAAAAATATTGTCTTAACTTTGAATGTCTTATAAAGATAACAAACACAATAATATTGATTTTTGTAATTAAAAGTATTACAAAATATTATATAAGTAAAAAAAATGATACTTTAATTAGCATATTCAATAAAGTGAAGTCTTAGTTTTATTTTTAAACACTTTAAGAATAATTTTGAAAGTTTATATAACAATTGATTCCATTAAAAAAGTTTTCAAGACTATAATCAATAAAAGAGATTTAAATATTTGTGTTGTTACGTAACATACAATAATTTATATATGCCTATTTTTTTCTTACAAAATATTACAAGAAATGTTATACTGAAAAATGAAAAAATCATCTAATTTTGCTTGTATCACCCCTAAATGCTATGAATGTGTTGTGGATCGTGCCGAGGTTGCACGTACGGATCTCCTGATTACTTACGGAGGGTCCCATAAAAGTTTTTGGAAAAAAATTTGACTAAAAATTATTTCGCATATGAAAAATGAGAAAATCGCATAATTCCGCTTGTGCGACACCTAAATGTTATGAATGCACCGTGGATCATGTCGAGACTGCACGTACTGATCCCCTGGGTAGTACGGAAGACCCTACAAAGGTTTCAAAAAAAGAAAAACTGAAAGACAGTTCACCAAAATATTCACGGGCTAACACACACAAAAAATAAAAAAATCGTCCATTTTCGCTTGTACGACACCTAAATGCTATGTATGTGTCGTAGATCATGACGATACTATACATATTGATCCCTTATGTACTTACGGAGGGTCCTATAAAGGTTTCGAAAAAAAATTTGATCGAAAGTCCGTTCACTAAAATATTAATGGGCTAATAGAAACGAGATATGAGAAAATCGCCTAATTTCATTTGTGTGGCTAATAAATGCTATGGATGTGCCGTGGGATCGTGCCGATGTTACACGTACTGATCACTCAGGTACTTAAAGAGGGTCCTGTAAAGGTCTTAGATAAAAATTGATCGAAAGTCAATTCACCAAAATATTAATGGGCTAACACACATGACAAATAAGAAAATCGTCACAATCCTCTTGTGCGGCCCATAAATGCTATGAATGTGTCATGGATCATGTCGAGGTTTCACGTATTGATTCCCCAAATACTAATAGAGGGTTCTATAAATTTTTTGAGAAAAAAATTGACCAAAAGATAGTTCATCAAAATATTAATGAACTAACATACAAAAAATGACATATCGCCTAATTCTGCTTGTGGGGACCCTAAATGCTATGAATGTGTCGTGGATCATGCCGAAACTGAACGTACTGATCCTTAGGTAGTAACGGAGGGTCCCATAGAAAATCACATAATTTTGCTTGGGACCCCCTAAATGCACGTACTGATCCCATAAAGGTTTTGAGAAAAAAATGACTGAAAGACAATTCACCAAAATATTAATGAGCTAATACACACGAGAAATGAGAAAATCGCTTAATTTTGCTTGTGCAACCCCTAAATGCTATTAATGTGTCGTGAATCGTGCCGATGCTATAAGTATTGATACTTCGGGTACATATAGAGAATCCCATTTCAAAAAAAAATGACCGAAAGGCAGTTCACCAAAATATTCATGGGCTAACTCACACAAAAATGAGAAAATCATTTAATTTCGCTTGTGCGACCCCTAAATGATATAAATGTATTGTGGATTATGCCGATGCTATACGTACTATTCCCCGAGTACTTACGGAGGGTACAATAAAGGTTTTGAATTTTTTTTTATCGAAAATCAATTCATCAAAATATTCATAAGCTAACTCACACAAAAATGAGAAAATCATTTTAATTCCGCTTGTGCGGTCCTAAATGTTATGTATGTATCATGAATCGTATCGATACGACACATATTGATCTCTTTTGTATTTGTGGAGGGTCCCATAAAGGTTTTGAAAAAAAATTGATCGATAGTCAGTTCACCAAAATATTCATGGCTAACACACAAGAAAAAGAGAAAGTCGTCTAATTTTGCTTGTGCAGCTCCTAAATACTATGAATGTATCGTGTATCTTGTCGAGACAACACGTACTAATCACTCGGGTATTTACGGAGGGTCTCATAAAGATTTAAGAAAAAATTGATCGAAAGTCAGTTCATCAAAATATTAATGGGCTAACACACACGAAAAATGAGAAAATTGCCTAATTTCACTTGTGTAGCCCCTAAATGCTATAAATATACCGTGGATCGTGTCGATTCTACACGTACTGATCTCCCGAATACTTACAGAGGGTCCCATAAAGGTTTTCGATAAAAAAATTTGACTGAGATCCAGTTCAACAAAATAATTAAGGCTAAACACACAAAAACAAGAATATCTTTTAATTCCGCTTGATCGGTCATTAAATGTTATAAATATGTCGTGGTTCTTGCCGAGACTACACGTACTGAATTCCTAGGTACTTACGGAGGATCCCATAAAAGTTTTGAAAATTTTTGCTTAAAAGCCAATTCATCAAAATATTCATTGGCTAACATACATGAAAAATGAGAAAATCGCCGAATTCCGCTTGTAAGACCCCTAAATGATATAAACTTTTCGTGGATCATGCCGAGACTACACCTACTGATTTTTCGGGTACTTACAGAGGGTCCCATAAAAGTTTTTGAAAAGAATTGACTGAAAATCAATTCACTCAAATATTCATGAGCTAACACACAAGAAAAATGAGAAAATCACATAATTCTGCTTCTACGACCCCAAATACTATGAATGTGCCGTAGATTATGCTGATGCTACATGTAATGATCCTCAGGGTATTTACAAAAGGTCTCATAAATATTTCAGAAAAAAATTGATTGAAAGTTAGTTCACCAAAGTATTTATTGGCTAATACACACGAAAAATGAGAAAATCGTCTAATTTCGATTATGCTGCACCTAAATGCTATGAATGTGTTGTGGATCCTGTCGAGGCTGTATTATTGATCCTCGGTGTGCTTAAGGAGGGTCCATAAAATTTTCTGAAGAAAATTGACCAAAAGTTAATTCACCAAAATATTCATGGAGTAATACACACAAAAAATGAGAAAATCACCTAATTTCGCTTGTGCGGCCTTTAAATGCTCTGAATGTGTTGTAGATGATTCCGATACTACACATATTGATCCCTTCGGTACTTATGAAGGGTACCATAAAGGTTTCAAAAAAAATTGAACGAAAGCTAGTTCCCGAAAATATTCATGGGCTAACTAACACAAAAAATGATAACATCGCCTAATTTTGTTTGTGCGGTCCTAAGTGCTATGATTGTGCCGTGGATTATATCGATGCTACATGTACTGATTCTCCGGGTACTTACAGATGGTCCCATAAATATTTTTTTTAAAATTGATCGAAAAGCAGTTTATCAAAATATTAATGAGCTAACACACAAGAAAAATGAGAAAATCGCCTAATTTCGTTTGTACGATCGCTAAATGCTATGAATGTGTTGGAGATCATGCCGAGGCTTCAAGTACTGAATCCCTGGGTACTTATGAAGGTTCTGTCACGCCCTGAGAGGGTACCCTAGATGTGACCGGCACTCGAAGACCATTGCTGGTCCCCAAGCGAACCACTTGGTCCAATCACACATCCATTCAATATCAATCAATCAGCGGAAAGTTTAAAATAAAAAAATAATTTAGTGGGCAATCCAAATCAACGATCTAACTCAAGAAAGAAAGGCCATGGACCAACAAATCAAACTCCAATCTTTGTCATTAAAAATAGTTTGACAAGAATAATTCAAGGAAAAAAATACTCAATCGACCCATCACTATCTAGTCTATGAAGCCTCTATCACTACTATCTAATTGGTGCCAATGACATATTCATGGCTATCTCAAGTCAAAATGAAAAGGGCTAACTCGACGCAAGAATAACATAAGTGGTGTCCTCCGAATGTAGGGAAGGACTCACCAATATGCTGATTGTGTATAGATCCTCAATGGTGCTCCTATTGACGATCTCTTAAATCTGTCTCTGCATAATGAAATGATGCAGGTCTGAATGGACGTCACTACATGAAATGTACGAGTATGTAATATGGCAGAATGAAACATACCTCAAGGAAGAATAACGTTGGTCCAAATATCTCAAATCAGAAAGATAAGAAAGACTCAATCAAAGTGTCATAAGTCTAAAGTAAGAATACATTTTTAGACAAAGACCAATCATATATCATACAATCCAATCCAATCATGTACAATACTGTTCAATCAAATCATTTACAATTCGATCCCATCCAATCATGTATCATCCGATCCAATCCAATCATATACAATCGGCTCAATCCAATCATATACAATCCGATCTAATCCAATCATACACAATCCGATCCAATCCAATCACATACCATTCTATTCAATCCATTCACATATCATTCTATTCAACCCAATCACATATCATCTAATCCAATCCAATCGTACACTATCCGATCACATATCATTTAATCCAATCCATCACATAACACCTAATCCAATCCATCACATATCACCTAATCCGATCCAATCATACACAATCCAATCACATATCATCCAATCCAATCCAATCATGTATATTCCGATTCAATCCAAATCCAATCATATGCAATCAACTCCACCATAAAGTCAAAGGACTCAATTCAATAGATATGCAAATTAAATTATACAATGTTTTACAATTCAACTCAATCCTCTACAATCGCAATCAAACCAATCATATCAAGCACAATCCATTCAATTGGGAGTTTCTCTAACCGACAACTATCAACATATGAGCGAGTGATAGTACAACAAACTGACGTTGTTGCCACGTCCGTTCATACCTTATCAGAGTATGAACGAATCATCCAATCATGGATCCATCAATCAATCAAGTCCTATCATTTCAGAACAGTAATTTAGGAAATATCCGACTTTAACGGTCAAATCCTCTCCTACATTTGGCGACGTAGTTTATTGGTTTGAGTATGGACTATACTCTTATCCAATTCGGTGCTCGATACTCTTTCCAAGACTCAATATGCTCATATCTATCAAGTGAGTAAAATACTCAAAATACTCATTTAGTCTCATTAGACTCTTTCAAATCAACTCATTTAGTCTCATTGGACTCTTTTCAAAACTCAAATCAAATCTGGCCTCATTGGACCTTCTTTCAAATCAACTCATCTCAATCATCAAACTCTTCTCTTTAAAAAAATTGATACAATCTCAATTCAATGAATGTAGAAAATATTATATGCATTTGAAATACAATTTCAACTCCTCATCTCTACCTCAAAATAGACATTTTTATGTAAAAATACCAAACTCGTTTATATTCAAAATACTAATGTTCAAAATAATTAAAAGACTTCTCAATCTCAACTCATGCTTAAACTCTTTTAAATCAAAAATGAAAATAATCATTCTTTAAACTCAAAATAGTGTATACATAGTTTATGCAAAAATATTTATAATTCATTTATTTAAAACTCTTCTCAAAAGATCATTTCTATTTAAAGTGATCATAAGACTCCAATCAAATCAAATTATGCAAATCACATATCACATAATCACATTAGACTCCAATCCACTTCATCACGAAACATCCTCATCAACATAACCTATTCATCAATCCTTTTACCTTTGTTAAAGATAAACGTCATTCACATCATCATCAAACATCATCAACTATCTTACTCCAAAATCCTCATTTTTACTCAATATTCAATTTCATCAAATTCATATAAAAGAAATACCTCATTTCACTTTGAAAGCAATATTGTTTTTATTGTATATAAAAATCATCAATCTCAACCTCAAGACAAATTATGACCAAAGAGAAAATCTCATTTTGATTTCATTTGAATGAATACATGAGTCCATAATCTCAACAAACTCAAGTCAAGAACATCATTAATATATGAATTTATATACAAAAATTTCAAGAAACATTCATAGAAGGTTCAAATATTTCACAACTTATATCCATCACATCTATAGGCATATGAAAGAACTCAATCCATATTTTAGGTTAGCCTTACATATCTGTAAATGAAGAATATCTCACCAAAAATCAAAGACATGACTTGAATATCTTAAATTCTTGAGCTTTTGAGAGGATTTTGTTGGAGATGATTTGGAAAAGAAGAGGGAATAAAGATTAGGGTTTCTTTGGAGGTAAGAAGGCTAAAAAAATGATCCCAAATTTTCCTATGTTAGTGTATATATGTTTAGAAAAAATATTCAAATTTTCCTTCATCAAAAATCTGGAAAACTGGGCAAAAATCCTGTTGGCGCTATAGTGGCGCGCCGCGCTACTACAGCGCCAAGCCAAAGTGGGCTTAAAATCCTGCACACCTAATAGTGGCACGTCTCGCCAACGAACAAACTACTGAGGCTTTTTTATGGCGCTATAGTGGCGCCGGGCGCCACTGGAGCGCCAGGCCTGAAATTCCTGCAGTGATCGCCCAGGCCTGAAATTCCTACAGTACTAGTATATAGTAAAATGGTCATAACTTTTGACTCCGAACACCAAAAATTACAATCTTGGTGGTGTTGGAATGAAGTCTCGAAGACCTTTAATTTGGTAGTTCATGGGCCACCCAGCTCATTATATTCAAAGAGATATGATCATTGGAAGTTGACTCTTATACGAACTCATTCAGAAACTTAGCCGACACTAATTCTTTGGACTTGACTTGGTGTTAGAGATATCTTATGACCGTAAACCACATATAACACACTTCAAATACTTAGGAATTAATTCTAACTCATATATGATATTACAAGTCCTTTGATTTGAGTCTACACACACGTAAAGAAATATTCGAGCCTTTGCGAACAAAAATAAATCTGGGGTGTTACAGGTTCCCATAAAGGTTTCAAAAAAAATTGACCAAAAAACAGTTTTCCAAAATATTCAAGGGCTAGTACACACGAGAAATGAGAAAATCGCCTAGTTTCGCTTGTGCGACACCTAAATGCTATGAATGTTATGTGGATCTTATCGAGGCTATACGTACTGATTCCTTGGGTGCTAACGGAGGATCCCACAAAGATTTCAGAAAAAATTAATCGAAGTAAGTTAATCAAAATATTCATGGGCTTACACACATGCAAAATTAGAAAATGCCTAATTACGCTTGTGCGGCCCCAAATGTTATGAATGTGCCATTGATCGTGTCGAGGCAGCACATACTGATCCCTCGAGCACTTACGGAGGTTCCCATAAAGGTTTTAGAAAAAAATGACTAAAAGTCAGTTCACCAAAATATTAATGGGCTAACGTACATGAAAAATGAGAAAATTGACTAATTCCGTTTGTGCAGCCCATAAATGTTATTAATGCGCTGTTGATCATGCCGAGCATGCACGTATTGATCCCAAGTTACTTACGGATGGTCCATAAAGGTTTTGAAAATAAATTGACCAAAAGCTAGTTCAACAAAATATTCGTTAGTTAACACACATGACAAATGAAAAAATCTCTTGATTCTGCTTGTGTGACACCTAAATGATATGAATGTATCGTGGATCATACTAAGACTGTACATACTGATCTACCGTGTATTTACGGAGGAGTCTCATAAAGGTTATGGAAAAAACTGACTGAAAGCCATTTCACCAAATTATTCATGGGCTAATAGACACGAGAAATGAGAAAATCATCTAATTTCGCTTGTGCGGACCCTAAATAATATGAATCTATCGTGGATAGTGCTGATCCTCCTGATATTTACGTAGGGTCCAATAAATGTTTTCAAAAAAATTTGACCGAAAGCTAGTTAACCAAAATATTAATGGGCTAACATATACAAATAATGAGAAAATTGCGTATTTCTGCTTGTGTGATACCTAAATGCTATGAATATATCGTGGATCGTGCTCAAACTGCAAGTATTGATCCATATGATACTTACGTACGGTCCCATAAAGGTTTAGGATAAAAATTAACCAAAATACAGTTCACCAAAATATTAATGAGAAAATCGCTTAATTCCTCATGTGCGGCCTTAAATGCTATGAATGCACCATGGATCATGTCGAAGCTGCACACACTAATCTCCCGAGTACTTAGAGAGGTTCCCATAAAGGTTTCGAAAAAAGTTAATCGAAAGTCATTTCTTTAAAATATTCATAGGTTAACAAACAAGAAAAATGAGAAAATTTGCTTAATTTCGCTTGTGTGGCCCATAAATACTTTGAATATGCCGAGGTTCCACATACTGATCCCGCGGGTTCTTATGGATGGTTTCGAAAAAGAATTGACAAAAATTTAGTTCACCAAAATATTAATAGGCTAATACATATAAAAAAATAAGTAAATCGCCTAATTCTACTTGTGCGATCCCTAAATGCTATAAATGTATCGTGGATCGTATCGAGGCTACATGTACTAATCCCTCAGGTACTTACAGAGGGTCCCATAAAGGTTTCCAAAAAGATTGATCAAAATTCAGTTAACCAAAACATTCATGGGCTAACACACACGAAAAATGAGAAAATCGCCTAATTTTGCTTATGCAGCCTCTAAATGCTATTAATGTATCGTGGATTATTCCGATGCTACACGTATTGATCCCTCCGGTACTTATGGAGGGTGCCATAAAGATTTTGAAAAAAAATTGAACGAAAGCTAGTCGCTGAAAATATTCATGGGCTAACTAACACAAAAAATAATAACATCGCCTAATTCCGCCTGTGCGGTCCTAAGTGTTATGATTGTGTTGTGGATCATGTCGATGCTACACGTACTGATTCTTCGGGTACTTATGGATGGTCCCATAAATATTTTGAAAAAAATTGATCGAAAGGCAGTTCACCAAAATATTAATGGGCTAACACACAAGAAAAATAAGAAAATCGCTTAATTTCATTTGTACGATCGCTAAATGTTATAAATGTGTTGGAGATCGTGCCGAGGCTTCAAGTACTGAACCCTTGGGTACTTATGGAGGTTCCCATAAAGGTTTCAAAAAAAATTGACCGAAAATCGATTCACCAAAATATTCATGGGCTAAGATACGAAAAATGAGAAATTTCCCTAATTTTGCTTGTGTGGCCCTTAAATTTTATGAATGTGCCATAGATCATGTGAGGTTGCACGTACTGATCCCCCAGGTACTTATGGAGGGTCTCATAAGGGGTTTCGAAAAAATTGTCTGAAAGCTAGTTCACCAAAATATTCACTAGCTAACACACAAAAAATGAGAAAATCACATAATTTTGCTTGTGCTTGTGTGACCCCTAAATGTTATGAATGTGTTGTGGATCGTGTCGAGGCTGCACGTACTGATTCTTTAGGTACTTACGGAGGGTCCCATAAAGATTTTTGAAAAAAATTGACTGAAAGGCAGATCACCAAAATATTAATGAGTTAACTCACACGAAAAATTAAAAAATGCCTAATTTCGCTTGTGTGGTCCCTAAATGCTATGAATGTGTCGTGGATCGTGTCGATACTACACATATTTATCCACCGGTTACTTACGGAGGATCCCAGAAATGTTTCAAAAAAAATTGATCGAAAGCCAGATCACCAAAATATTAATGGGTTAACACACACGCAAAATGAGAAAAATATATGATTTCGCTTGTACAACCCCTAAATGTTATGAATATGTCGTGGATCATGCCGAGGTTTCACGTACTAATCCCTCGTGTACTTACAGAGGATTCTATAAAGGTTTCAGAAAAAATTGATCGAAATCTAATTCACCAAAATATTCATGGGCTAGCACACACGAAAAAAATGAGAAACTCGCCTAATTTCGATTATGCAGCCTCTAAATGCTATAAATGTGCAGTGAATCTTTCTGAGACTACACGTACTGATCTCCCAGGTACTTATGGAGGATCCCATATAGGTTTCAATTTTTTTTTATCGAAAGTCAGTTCACTAAAATATTTTTGAGCTAACACACACGAAAAATGAGAAAATTGCCTAATTTCACTTGTGCGATCCCTAAATATTATGAATGAGCCATAAATCGTGCCGAGGCTGCACATACTGATTCCAGGTACTTACAGATAGTCCTATAGAAAATCGCATTTTCCATTTCTCTATCTCTATTTTTGTGACCCTGAAATGTCAAAATTGAGTTAGTTATCTCGGGGCAATGAGTATTAGTCACCAAGATTGTTTCAATTGGACACACCAAATTTGGAGCAAAACGGAGTTGGTCAAATAAAGTCCAAAAATATTTATGGATTAAGACACATTAAAAACTCAAAATAATTTTGAATTCGTATTTTATGACTTTAAAATGTCAATAGAATGACGTCATTCATGTTGGAGCTGTATGTATTAATCACCAATATTGTTTCGAATGGACTAATGAAGTTTGGTGCAGAACGGAGTCCATCCAATAATTTTTTTAAAAAATATATGGACTAAGACACATTGAGAACTCAAGTGAAATTCTAAATTCATATTTTGTAATCATAAAATATCAAAAAAAAAATAAAAATAACATCAATCGTGGCAAGGCAATGTGTGTTGATCACCAAAATTATTTTGGATGGACACATTAAGTTAGGATAAAATAAATTTCAGAAAATCTATGGACTAATCCACACTTAAAACTCAAAAAAAAAAAACTAAAAAATTTCTTTCAATTAAATAGTGGTAATAGAAATATTATTACCATCAAAAGATATATGTGGTGCAACGGATGAGGTTACTCACGTCTTCATTATAATCTCGATTTCGAATTTTGATATAAATATTTTTGATAGAAAATGTTTACCTCGAATAGACCCCACGCGTCGTACATCTAAATTCATCTGACTTCAATATGAATAATAAATAAAAATTAAAAAATATATATTGTTTAAAATATGTGTAGACAAAAGATAGAGAGGAGGAATGTGTGAGATACATGGAGGATTCTTGTTGTTCATATTCATTGTACATAGCTTTGTCCACAAGAACGAAGGAACTTTTTTTTCTTGGAAGGTTAGATACATTCAACCAAAACGCCAAAACTATTTGTTTAGTACTTTTTTTTGCTCTCCCACAAACAATAACTTTATAACATTTAGTGAGTCAAACAACTTCTTCTTTGTTTAAAACTATAACAATAATAATATATTTGGTGTATTTTCATAACTGGAAATTTTAAAAATTAGAGTACACACAAATCTTATTTCTACATCATGAAGGTAGAGAGGTTATTCCCAGAACATCCTCCGCTCAAATGCAACAAGTAAAACAATTATGAAAAAAAAATACAACAGAAAAGAAAACATGATAATTAAGAAACAATGAAAGCAGTATAGAGCAACGAACAATACAACGACAACAATAATAACAACATACTCAACGAAATTTCACAAAAACAAAGAACAATATCAACAATAAAATATTGTGATAATCGAAACACAATAAACAACTGATAATGAATGTTTATCAGCATACTGTAAAAGTATATATGCTTATATTATATAATATTTATATACTGTAAATAAATGCCAAACGAATCTACTTATCTATTGTTTGTTTATTCATATAGTATGAAAGAAAAAAAAATGAAAGAATAACGTTGGAGAATATATGCATGGTTGCTTTGCACTTTTCATCTTTTTGTTTTTGTTTTTTCTTTCATAGTGTGAAAGGAAAATATTGGAAGAATATAACTTTAGAAAATTAATAAGGTGGATTATAATTTTTGGCATATAACTATCGATTAAAGAAAAGTCGAACAAAAATCTTAGAACAACGATAAATTTATCTTAATATAATTTATATAAATTATAAATTTTAAGTTATTCAATCAATAACTGATATTTGCATCAATATAGATAACTTATACCACCTCCACACCCCTCTAGAGGATGTATCCTTTTTTTGAACTCTGTGTAAATATGAAATACTGCATTAAACTAAATGTTGAGTGCTTAAGAATTGTTTAGAAGTACGCACAATATTAATGGAGAATTTTAGAATAATGGTAAAATATGTTAGTCATTTTGTGTACTGTAATATATAATATTGAGGGACTTTCAAAAATAACTTTTCTATTTATATGAGGTAGTAATAAAATCGGCGTATATTCTATCCTATTTTTAAATTTTTTAATTAAAAGAGGTTATTTTTAATGTATTTAAATTAATTATAATGGGTCATGTGAAATCACTTCAGACCTAGTAATACAAAGCCATAAGAAATCCAATGTATATCCCAAGAAGGTGCATGGAAAAAGACAAAAACTTGGAAAATAATAATCTATATAATAAGAACATGACAAAATGACAAAAAATAAAATAAAATAATAATAACAGATGGAGAGAAGAGAAAGAAAGAGATGTCACTTGTACTTCTTGTGTATTTACGTGGTGTGGAAAATAGAAATACATGTGTTAATTATTGTTTGGGACTTGGGAGTATATTAATAGTATTGTTTAGTTTTAATGCATATTGAAGACTAAAATCTAATTAGTCAAAATTAGAAAGGTTATTAATGTATACTCCTTGTTTTTTTATGGGATGTTATTTGATTAAACACATAATTTAAAGAAAAAAATTATTTTTTTTTGAAAAAATAAGTTATACAATTTTTTGCTATCAGATTTTTTTTTATTAAGAATAAAATAAAAAAATTAAGATTAAAATAATTTTTAAATATAAAATATATTATATTTAAAATGAATCACAAAAATGGAAACACATGGATAATAGAAAACAACCTCTCACCTGATAAAACTGAAGAAATAAAAAATATCTAAATTAGTTTACTCATATCTTAATTATTTCATGAAATATTTGTTATTTCACGTCAACATACATTACGAATAACTTTACCCATCAAAGTTTACATAAAAAAAAAATTACTATCAATTTTTTTTATCTCTTCTGTAATTTTGATCATAACTTCTAAAATTTGCATCCGACTACATTAATCATTAAATCATTTCCTTGAATAAAGTAAACACGAAAATGCATCACATAAATTAAAAAAAATATAAAGTAATACAAAGCAATTTCTCACTTAAAAAAATACGAGAAATAAAAATGTTAAAAATAACTTTTGCAAATTATTTTATTAGTTATATATACTATCTTCCACTATCACATATACTCAAATAACTCAACTTATTAAAATTTAAGTAGAATAAAAAAATTACTTTCAAAAATTTTCTTTCTCTATTATGATCTGAACTATATATGTTAATTTTCGAGTTTTGCGTCTACTTCATTAATGGTCCTACTTTATCATCATTATCTGTATATACGATAATCAGTCAACTTACATCATATATAGATTAAAGGCATCTCGAACTTACCTCTCCCTCATATGACATGTGTTGTTGTTTTCATAAAATGCTCGATATCTATTTTGAAACCTTTTATTTGCTTAAATGCTATGTTTTTTATAAGAAATTTATTAAATATATATTAATATTAAATTAAAACCCATTTATTGTTTATATATAACTATTATATACTAATAGTAGCTATAAATAATTACAGTTGGACAGATCAAAAGGAATTTTCTGATCAATAAACAAATATTAAGATCCCTAAAAAGTAAGGTCTAGATTAGCTTTTTTTTTTTTTCATGAAAAAAGGAATGGTCAGGGTTAGCTTTATCAATTTCTTTTTTTAGATTAACAAAGACAGATTTCTTGAAGAAAAAGAAAAGGAAAAGAAAAATACAGCACAAAAAAACTCCCAACTTAAGTTTACATATAACAACGATAATATTATTATTATTTTATTTATCTAATTTTAATTTGATATAAAATATAGAAAAGTAAAAACTTTTCAATTTCATAACTTCAGGATATATAAAAAGTATTAGTATTTAATTTTATATTTTAAAAAATGACATTTAGAAAAATTAAATTAACAAAAAAAAATTCTTTTATGAATTAATTAAAATAATAAAATTAAAATGAGGAGAATAATTTTTATAGCGAAATAGTATTGTTGTAGAGATGAGAGTACATAAATTTAATGTAACATGAAAAATCATTTTTTTTTAATTATTATAAAATACTGTCTAATCATATTTAGGAAAATAAAAATAAATTTTAATTTTTTTTTTATATTTTCTATAAAATATTCATAAATAAATTTATTGAGATAATATTATCATGTGATTTTTTTTTATTTATTCTAGCTCTGATGTAAGTAGTTATGTGATGTCTGTTATCGATAAAAAAACATGATAAGTATTCTTTGGGGTGATTCAGTGATTTAGGTTTGGAATTTTCATGATGAAGACCTTTTGGATCGAGCTCGTTACATTAAATTTTTTTAATATGAATTATTTTTTTAAAATAATTTATAAGTTATTGTATAAAAATAAAAAAATATGATAAATATTTCATAAAATTAGTATTCGAGCTGATCTAAAAAAAAAAAGTAGGGTCCCATTGAACAGTTTATTTCGGCCGCCTGCTTTTGTCGTCTCTCTCATTTTTTCTTCCACCATTCTTGGCCCTTTGTGCTTGAACCCCTTCTCTCTCTCCTCTCTTTCTCTCTCTTCTTCTTGTTTTTTTGTCTTTTTCTTTCCATCCATCTCTATCTCTTTTTTTAGCTTTAAATTTTACTTTCTTTCTATATTTTTTCCTCTTCATTTTCTTCTTTCTCCTCTTCTTCTTTCCCCCCTTTTGTCTTATTTTTTTCTCTGTTCTTGTTTCAGAAACTGTCTTTTCTTCTTTTCTGATTGAAACCCAAAAACTAGGAATCAATAAATCAGTATATATATATATATATATACACACACTCTTTTGTCCAGTAAACAGTCAAACTGACTGCCCTTTGGTCAGTTTTCAGCAAATTATGACAGATAAAAAGCTGATCTTTTTCAAGATTTGATTTTTTTTGTTCCCTTCTTGTTTTGCTTGAGGAATAATCTATGGCTGGGAGTAATGAAATTAATGCTAATGAATCTAAGGTAACCCCTTATTATCTATTTGTGTTATCCTTAATTTGTAGTTAATTTTCTCAGCAAATTATGACAGATAAAAAACTAATCTTTTTCAAGATTTGATTCTTTTTTTTGCCCCCTTGTTCTTTTGCTTGAGTAATAGTCATGGCTTGGTAGTAATGAAATTAATGCCAATGAATCTAAGGTACCCCTTTTTGTCTATTTGTGTTCTCTTTAATCTGTAGTGAACTTTATTAATGGTATTGATTTGTTAAGTATTTTGTTAATCAAGGGATGTTTTGTGGGAAATCTTACTAACTCAATTGGTTGACTATTTGAATTTTTGACATGTGTTCTTATTATCCCCTTCCCTACCACCAAGGAAAAAGGGATCATTTTGCTTTTTCAAGATTTGATTTTTCTCTTCTTTTTGAGTAATAGTGATGGCTTTCAGTAATGAAGTTAATGCTAATGAATCTAAAGGTACCCCTTTTTATCAATTTGTGTTCTCCTTAATAATCTGTAAAAAACTAACATTTTTTGGTGGGCTAATTAGGGATCATTTTACTTGTTAATCTATGGTTTTGTAATCTATTGAAGGGGTTTGACTTTAGGTGTCTTTAAAAGATTTGAGTTTTTTTTTTAGAGTAAAGATTGAATCTTTTACCATTAATTTTTGGATTTGACCTCTAATTATGCATATGAGTTGCCATAATCTAATATTAGGGGTTTGACTTTTTAGGTGTCTAAAGGAATAAAATCAGTTTCTTGAGGACTCAATTAATTTAGAGTTTTGTAAGAGACCAAACTCTAGTTTGTAGAAAGGATGAATCTTTACTACTCCCTCCATTGTGACATTTCGCTTCACAAAAGTAAGTTTGACTAATCTTCAGAGCTAAATTGAATTAGATTAATTTAATATTTAAATTTAGATATTTGAAAATCACATGAAAAATACTATAAGTTATAATCCTTCTCATATTAATATGATAAAAAAATACATCTTATATGATGAAAAAATACATCTTAAAATGTTGGTCAAAATCCATGGAGTTTGAACTCTCGAGAAGCGAAACGTGACAAGTAAACTGTAAAAGTGAATGGAGGAAGTACTAACTTTATGATATGAGCTCTGTGAATGTGTGTGCTTGGTCATGTATGTGTTTCTTTTGCCAATTTATACTGATTTGACCTCCTTTTGTGAAATCAGCTTTCACTTTCTATTGCTGTTTTTGGTTGTTTCTTTCTTTTCCATTTACCACTTTCTTCTTCTGGCTGTGCAAATAATCTACACATATTTCCTTTGTGGGCAAGAACTACTTTTTGATTAATGACAAGATTCATTTGGCTAGTACAGTTCATTCTATCAGTAGATCTTCTGTAATAACTATGCATTATATATCTTTTGGCAGAGGGTGGTTCCACTTAATACATGGATCCTTATTTCCAATTTCAAGCTTTCTTACAACATGCTTCGTCGGCCAGATGGCACGTTTGATCGTGATTTAGCTGAGTTCCTAGACCGGAAAGTCCCTACAAATTCGATTCCGGTCGATGGTGTTTATTCTTTTGATGTATTTGATCGTGTGACAAGTCTTCTTAATCGAATCTATCAGTTTGCTCCTGAGAATGAGGCTGATTGGGGTAAAATAGAGCTCGAGAAACCTTTGAGCACCACGGAAATTGTTCCTGTTATAATTTATTTCCACGGCGGAAGTTTTACTCATTCCTCAGCCAATAGTGCTATTTATGACACATTTTGCCGACGCCTCGTTAAGATTTGCAAGGCTGTTGTTGTTTCTGTGAACTATAGACGATCGCCAGAACATCGATATCCGTGTGCGTATGATGACGGATGGGCTGCTCTAAAATGGGTCCAGTCAAGGACATGGCTTCAGAGTGGGAAGGACTCAAAAGTCCACGTCTATTTGGCTGGTGATAGTTCGGGTGGTAATATTGCTCACCACGTTGCTGTGAGGGCTGCTATAGCAGGTGTCGAAGTATTAGGTAATATACATCTTCATCCAATGTTTGGTGGGCAAAACAGGACGGAATCTGAGAAGAGATTGGACGGGAAATATTTTGTAACTGTACAAGACAGGGATTGGTACTGGAGGGCGTATCTACCAGAAGGGGAAGATAGAGATCATCCGGCATGTAACATATTTGGCTCGAGGAGTAGAAGCCTCAAAGGACTAAAGTTTCCAAAGAGTCTAGTCGTGGTTGCTGGTTTAGATCTTAGTCAAGATTGGCAATTGGCATACGTCGATGGTTTGAAGAATTCGGGGCATGAGGTAAATCTCTTGTATCTAAAACAGGCAACAATCGGTTTCTATTTCTTGCCAAACAACGATCATTTTCCTTGCCTCATGGAGGAGATAACTAACTTCATCCATTCTAACTGTTCATAGAATTTAGTTAACTTCAGTTATACATAACAGAAGCTTGACATATGTCACTCGCGTTGTTTTTCCCCCCCTTTTCTCTGTAGTGAATAGAATGGTGTGTAGTTATATGATGTAGAATTACTTCACTCTTGTGGTGATACCAGCGTTCAAACCTTCATTCATCGTTTGTAAGGTTGTCGTTGCGAAATTTAACGTGTTTTCTTAGGGGAAGTTAGCTCTCTTGGTGCCTGAGAATTGTAACTTCTGGAATTGTAATTTTCAGAATATGATTTTCTTGTCAACTTACTTTGTATGTTGTGTTTTGAGGAATATATATATAAAGATGTTTGTTCATTTTCTTTGCCTTTTTCTAGCTATGAGCCATAATTTGATATTATTTCCTACTCTCACCATGAAGATATTGGTAGTTGGAGTTCATGTAATTGAGATTATGACTTATTCGCACGTGATGTTTACACTAATACGATACGAATTACTATTATTATAAATAGATTGTTGTATATGAATTACTTACCTTAAAGGACATTTTAGTCTTTAAAAGAGTTTTAGTCCTTGCATTGCTAATACAATGGTTCTTATTTCACGTTCTATCTTGTATCAAATTTTCACTTTAACTTACACGAGTATTATTTAATATTGTCAACCAAACGTTGCTTTTGTTATGTGGCGATTTTTTCTTTTCTTATGCGGTCAACTAAACACTATATTATGTTATACATAAGTTTTATGTTGAGATTTATTTGTTCCAATAATTGCATCTAAAAGTGAATTAAGCATCATCATGTTTCATGTTCAAATTTTAATAAAGACAAAAATATTAGATAATTTTTTAGTCTTTTTTCCCACATCACCTTCGGGCGAATCATCGGTGTTCTAACTTCTCCTCCAACGTTTCTCAACTCTCAGTTTATCATTTGATGATAAAGATGTTCAACAACTTAAAGGAAGTTTCACTTATTTTATTTTTTCTCATCCATTCAAATCTAGTGGATAAAGTTATCTGATATCTCGATTAATAGATAGAAAAATACTACACAAACATTGTTTAATTGTATTTTTTTTTTCATGTGCTAACTACTTTTCAAAAGGGTCTAAACCAATCCTAGTTAAAACCAAATAAGGCAGTCTATACTAAAACAATGACTATTGATTTGACATTTAATGGATTTTTATGAAAAAGGCCAAAGAATCAATGTCTATGTCTTCCACTTCTCTTTTATATCATCCACAAAAAAAGTTGTCTCCAAAATTTCAACTTGAGTGGATTTATTACTGTGATGGATGTTGATTTATTTTTTGTTTTTTTAACCTTTTTTTCTAAAAGAATTTGTTTTTTAAACCTTTTTTTCCTTTCTAAAAGGGTTCTTTTTTGTATCCCACTAGTGAATTTAAGTTCATTGTAGTGCAGCTTAAAGGTGACAGCCATCAATTGGGTTTCCCTTTATCCTATAAAAATGTTAAAACAAAAGTCATTTTAATTTATTTATCTGATTTTAATTTGATATGAAAATAAAGAAAATAAAAAAGATTTTTGAATCTTGTTATTTTAAATTTAGGATATGTATACTGAACCAAAATGTCCGTTAATATTATGGTCTTAAATATGTCATGTAGAAAATTAAAATTAAAGAGGTGCTAAAAAGGGAAAGACGTATTTTTTTTAAACGGACTAAGATAGAAAATATGACAAACAAATTAAAAAGAAGGGAGTATCTGTTAAGATGCTTTCACATAAATTGACAGATAATAGTGATGAACAATGGTGAATGATAATGACAATTGATAATTATGATGGATGATAATAACAATTAATGATAGTGACGATCTGATAATGATAATCAATGATATATGATGCTTTATATCAATATCACTAATTTATCATAATTCTATAATTTAAACTTTGTTCGTATGGAGAAAAATATTTTTTTATTTTTTCATTTTTGATTGGTCAAAATTTTTGAATAACATATTTTTAGAAAAATAAGTTTCTTAAAAAAAAAAAAGAATGACTTTCCTTGAAGGAAAACAAGTTTCACAAATCAGCCCCTCCTCCTTCCCCCCTACACTTCTACCTCCACCCCCATCTTCCTATGGTATTTATTTAGATATATACAAATATTTTATGATAATTTTTGATTTTTTTATATGTATCAAACATAAAAAACTAAATAAGAACCCTACTTATTTTTCTCTAAAAAACATTTTATGAAACACACCTTAAGGGGTTATTTCGTTGTTCGTTTTGAGATAAGTTTTGCAAGTATTAAATTTCGCATAAATAATTTTATGTTTGATAGCTAATAAAAAGATAAGTTATTCATGTATAAAGTAATGAAGGTATTTGGTTTGCAATTCAACAACACCCATAACTATTACATATTTAAATTATAAGAAAATTCATATACTGTTATTTTAGACAAATTAAAAAATAAAATAATTAATACATGAATAACTAAATCTTTCGTAATTAACTTTTATATAAAAATTATATCAATTGTTTTTATAATTAATTTATATAATATTAATATCTACATAACTCGAAACAACTCTCAAACCACCCTAAGTGAAAAAAGTTAATATAATGAACACATGTAACATTTTTGGGTGCAACTATAGTGGACCATAAAAGTCCAATGCCAAAAAATTATGTGTCCACCCAAGAAAGGATAGATTGGAGATAGATGAATCATGATGGATGTAATTGTCAATTATGTAATCATTGTAGTTGATTTGATATACTTATTTGTCAATTCATGCCTCTTCTTTTGGGTTTTGGGATGATACTACAAATGATTGACAATGACATTTATGGCCTTATTTTATCTACTTAGACTTGCTAGTTGGCTATATGTTTAAAATTGAAGATTTATAAAAATATATTCAATTTATTGAGTTTAAAATAATAATAATAATATTAATATAATTATATAAATAGAGTCTGAAAAAGATAATGTATATGTAGATTTTATTCACAGTTCAAAGTTTAAAAGATAGAGAGACGTTTTGTAATGGACTCTCGATTCAATAAAAGTGAGTTTAAAATTTGATATATAACAAATTCGCATTAAATTTATTGGGTTAAAATAACTCTTTAGCGCTTTTATTGTATATTAATTTAAATATGTATAGTGTATTATTCATGAAAGGAAAAAAGAAGTTTCTTATCTGAAATTTTTTGTATGTTTTTTTTTTGTTTTGAGGTTACTAAATTGGTATAATGTCCATCGCAAAACAAACATAGTAGTGCTTTTGTTTTAATATTTTTTTTATATGATGGTGTGTTCAAGCTAATTTGTGCATATTTTGATAATTCTATTGCATATACTTACTATTTTGGATACTAAAACATACATAGTAGGTAAAAATAAATTATTCTAACAATTTTTTTCTTTGTTGAAATTTAAATTATGTCTTCCAAAAGCATAAATTCAGATATTAAATGCCAAAAACCACATATATAAAATCAAAAGATATATGAAGTTCGTTCTAAAATATGTCTATATAATTCTTTTTCATTTAACCACAACTTTTATTATATCCATGTGATTTTTTCCTTATAAATTACTCCAACTTTTTAAACGTGACAACACTTTATTATTAGTAAATTTTACTTAAATTTCATAGTAAAAAAGCTAATTATAATTTATCCCGACTTTTTTGGTAATTACCCGAATTTTCATTTTTTTCCAGATTTCTGATACATACGAATGACGCTGATACATTGCGATTTGATACATAAGTTTTTTTCATGATACATCGCTAATTGATACAAAACAAACATTGTAATATCAATAAAACTTATAAATCAGCTTATAACACCTAATATATCATGAACATAACAAAAATAGCAGTAAAACTTATGTTTTGCTGATACATTGTGCGTTTGGTTTGTATCAACTAGCGATGTATCATGAAAAAGACTTATATATCAAATCGCGATGTATCAGCGTCATTCGTATGTATCAGAAAAGAAATTTTTAAATTTTTTGCAAATGGTAGGAAATAATTGAAAATATAGGAATATAAAATGTGTAATTTGATAATTTTTCCTTATTATTATTTAGACCAAAAAAATTGATATAAGAACAAGAAGGGTTAACATTGATGAGAGATTTTGTGTTGAGGTCTGAATCGTTAAAGATTACCATCAAGGGATTCATGTGGGGGTAATATGATCTCTACCGTTAATTAAAAGTTTGGTTTTAAGTCTTTATGATATAAATTTAAATTAATCGAAATTTTAAAACAGATACTGAATTTGAAGGAAAAATAAATAAAACATTAAAGATATGTTAAGGATCTCATGTACGTGCTATCATTTGTTGTTTTATGAATATTAGCAGCTGGATGCATGTTGTATTAATTTTTTAATAAATAAAATTGTGGGTAACTTGAAGGTGACAAAGCTCAAGCCCTTGTCATCATTTCAAATGGGCATTTTTAAATAATAAGAATAATAATGATAATAACAAGTTAACAACAACATTTTGGACTTATTGTTAAAAAAAAATAAAAGAAAAAAAACCACCACCAAGATAATAAATTTTGTCCTTATATTATTTGACAGCATCTTATTTTATTTTATATTCTTTTGACTGTTCAAATTATTAAGGTGCATGTATATTCTTTTTTTTTTCAGCCTCATATTGAAATCAAATTAAAATTAAATTTATATGAGGAAGTTTCATTGAAGAATAATTAAACACATTTTTTAATGAAGATAATTTTATATATATTTATATGAATACTCGTATTAAAACTCAATTAATTAAATTTGTGTTAGGATCTATTGCAAATATCAATTTGAATTAGATTGAAAAATCCAACATTAGAGGGTAAATGCAACAAACCTGAATTCCTCACTACATCAATAAAAGAACTATAATATGATTACAACTTTAAGATTCTAATTTTAGTACTCAAATTATTGAATTACAACGACAATATTGAAATAACAAGTAACTAAGAATAGAGATAAGAATGGAGATGGAAAACTTAAACTTTAGAATTGAGAACGAGAAACACATAAATACTTTGCTCATAATTCACGATATCCTTTGGGAAACTTATATAGATATACTATATTAAGAAAATATTTACTATTTATAACAATAACATTTTTATTTTCAGTAAACACTTATAATACATTTATAATACAGTTTTAATACATATTACAGAGAACAATTTATAAAACACCTATAATACAAATTTTATTGATAAATAATACATTTATCACACACTTTAATTCACTTACAATACATTGTATCAATTTCTTACTAAGCAATCATAATATATTTTAAGAACATTTATAATATATTTATATCACATGCATAATTCACTTTTAATATATAGTGTAGATTTATCTATGTATTGCTACAAATAATAATAAATAAAAAATATCACTAAAATTAATAATTATTTATTAAAAAAAATACTCATTCAAATAATTTTTCCATATCCTTTGATAGTAATGCCGTGTTCTATTTAACAACCACCAACGCTACTCTTAGGGTCCCAAATTATCCTTTGTGAAGGTTTGACCCTATTGCTTTTACTTGTCCCAATAACCATTTGTGTGATATCATTATTGGTATTCCTATTGGGCTGGGGCTGATTCATAACAGTAAAGGTTCTCACTAATAAAGTATAATTTTTAAAAATCACATAATGTAAGGAGCAAATTACATTTTATTTCTATTCTTTATAAATTTACAAAAATCTCTTTAAATTTGTCCCATTCAGATACATAACAGTTATCCGGATACATAAATATTGATACATTACAAAACTTATTTGTTGAGCTTAAAAAGTAAATAAAAGGTAAAATTAAATGTTAGTTCCATAAATCACGCAAAACAAATTGATTTCAACCTCTCTCAAAATTTTAGGAACTTCAAACAATTCAAATTTCGAATTTTCTTCTCCCAATCTATCCCAAATCATAACAAATTTTCTTCTTCATCAATTTTTTTCTTTCTAGTCATCACTTATCAATTTATTTTATTTTTTTAGATTTTTCATCTATAAATTTCTGATACATACGGATGATGCTCTATCTTTGAGTATTGGTTACCCAATTATTTGAAGAAGGATGCATCTTCGACTTCAAAAATCAACTGCGAAAAAAATGCCCAAAAAAAGAGGTGAAAAGGTCGAGTTGCTAGTAGCTCCGGTAAGGGCTTTGAGTCGAGATCCATAGATGACGCCGTTGTTGAAAGTGAAAAAAATTCTATGGGAGTTGATACAAAGCAAAGAAGAAAGTGTAGAAGGATTTCGTCATCCCATTTTTTGCTTTCAACAAATTAAATTGTTGATTTTTTTTTGATTTTTTGTTGTTCATCTTTTTGTGATACATATATGTTTATATTTTTAATGTATCTAGTTGTTTTTCTTTCTTAAATTAATGTATAATTCCTTTGTTTCAATATTATAATACATTATATTTTTATCATGCACAATGTATTGTGTTGAAATATTAGTTTTGATACCTTAATTTATTAAAATACAAATTAATATGTACATAACTATTACAAATTTCGTTATTTTTTAATAACAGATACATACACCCAAACTTATTCAACTAGAAGGTTTTGTGTCTGTAGACATTATCAAATATAATTGTTGATATATAAACACTAATGTTTTTATAACAGTGTCAGTTTGTATCATATTCATAGTTATGTATATGATACAACATTGATAGAGCAATTGGTTAATTTCCTCTTTTTTTTAATTTTTTGTTGTTAATTTTTTTCTGATGCATATGAGTTCTGGACATGATATATAAATTTTAATTTATAATAAATATATCAGATACATATCAACAACCACATGGTAATGTATCTATCTCAAATGTAATATTTTATGAGCAACAATTACCTATTTAATGTATCTAGTAGAAATATAGTATTTAACAATTCAAACAAGATACATAAATAGTAATGTATCATGATAAATCTATCCATCTCGAAAACACAATTCAAATATAATGTATCATAATGTTGAAATGAAGGCATTATACATTAATTTAAGAAACAAAAATAATTAAATACATTAAAAATGTGAACCTATATGTATCACAAAAAGATAAACAACAAAAATCAACCTTCATCCATATGTATCTGCAATTTTTTAAGATGAAAAAACTAAAAAACAAATTTTAAAAAATAATTGAAGAGTACCTCTTGCATAACTTGAAATCATTAATTGGAAAGAGAAAAAAATTAAAATTTTAAAATAGATTAATGGATGTCACTGTGGAGAGATTTGTGGTGTGGAAAAAGAAAGAAAAATCATGGGTATGATATTTTGAATTGATGTATCCGAAAAAGGAGATAATATGAGCAAAATAAGGGATTTTTGATATTTTTTGAAATGGTAGAAAAAATAAGAAAATATGATAAAATAGGGTGTAGTTAAGTAATTTTTCCACTAATAAAAGTGACTATATATATTCTTGGGGTTCAAACACGAGACTTTTGATTATGGAGTGAATAGTACTTACCACTTCATTATAACTTTTACTATTGGTCCTACACGCATCTCTTCTTTACAAAATAAAATAAAATAATTTTTACATGATATCTCAATTCGTATTGAAGTTCAACTAAATTTGAATTATGATAGAAAATTTTTGCATTAGAGAGTAAATGCACTCGCAACAAAGGTGATCATTGCTTCATACTAAGAATTTAATCTCAATATTAATTATAAAAATGAAAGAATATTTACCAAATATTATTAGTAAAATAAAGGCGCATGTACCTCATTTCCCAATGATGTTATTCCTTGACTTCTACTCCTCATTTTTTTAACCAATGGAGTTTAGGACTTAAATGATGATTTGGCTAAGAATATAAAGACTATAATTAATTGACCATAACAAATGAAAATCACTTTAATAATATACCTTTTGTGTTTAAATTTGATGAAATTCCATAACACACAAATTTAATGAACTAATGTACATAAATTGATTCAACAAATGAAATAACATCTTATTTTAAAGCTTAGTTAATTGAGAGTCGCACTAAAAAAACTGCATTAAAAAAAAACTTACTTTAGAAAATATCGTTTACTATCAAACACAATTTCATGCACAGACTCGAAGTCAAGACTTTTGATAATTATTAAGGTTAAAGAACACATACATAATTTACTCTTTAACAAAAAATTCAGTATTATAATTTGTTTTGAATCTTCATGAAATCGATGAAATACTTTTCGTTTAAACTTATCATATTCCCTAATTGGAACTCAATACAACAAATTTTTAACACGACTACTCAATTTTCTATGATTTCTCCAACAAGAGATTGAGTAGAAAATATCTTACATTTTTTTGAGTCCTTACTCTATAAAGGGTATAAGCCTTCATTCAAAAGGGAAAAAATGAAAAAACAAAAAGAAGCATATCTAACAATTTTTTTTATTTGTTGATATTTAAACTATGTTCTTCCAAAAGTGTAAACATATTAGATGTCCACAAACCACGTATATAGAATCAAAAGGAATATAGATTCGGTTTGAAAATATATCTAGATAATTCTTTTTTATTTAAAATATAAAGGACTATATCTTTCTATATACTAACAATAACTAGTATTATTTCAAGTTAAAAATCATGAGTTTGGTTGATTTTTGTTATATATTATATTCAGTTTGGAAAATGCTTTAATGTATGGTAAGTGGTGATTACTTTTAAATAAAATGAAATAAGCTACACCTTTCTTTCAGTATTTATACTAGTCAGAAAATTAAAAAGATCATATAATTTGATGGTTGAAAAAGAAAGAGATTTATTTTTTTGTTTTTTCACTCGGTGTTTGGAGCCCGTGGAGCCCCGACTAAATTTGGATTGCGCACTTCAGGGCCCATTCGGGGTGACGCTCAATACTTTCTTCAATCTAGTCAATAGTTAGAGAGTTAAATGACTATTTTTGTTAGATAATGCTACATTTGTCCCTAAATGCATATTGATATGTAAAAGTCCCTTTTTGTTTCCTATGCATCAAAAAATATTTCAATTTTGACGTCTCTATTGACTCGTGCTCGATTTGTTAAATTTCTTACACGTGAAATTTGGACATCTTCAAATATATGGTATTTAAAGTTAGTCTTGACAAAGATCTAATTTCAGACGAAGTATTTGAAGTTTTATATAACTGATGTTCAAACACATATAGTGGAGGTTTGGTCATTTTTGCCTCATTTCGACCATTTTTACTATGATCTCATTTTTGCCCTACTTCAGCCATTTTTTATTTGAACTATGTTGTTGAAGTTCAATTACTTTTGCTTGATTCCAGTTATTTCTGTCCGAAGTTCATGCACATATTGCTGAGCTTTAGGTTGAAACACATAAACTTCATTCATATGTAACTTCATAAGTTTGATTTTGTCAAGTTTAACTTCAAACACTGTATATCTAAAGTAGGTATATATACTGTAACGGTCCATTAGGTCGTTTTGAGAACTAGAACTTTTTATTTTATAAAAGACTCATCTCGTAAATTTTTAATGGTATTTTGGACTATTCGATAACCATGGTTATTTAGTTGAGGGGTAAATTTAAATAACTAATTTAATTAATGGGCTAAAGTGATAATTTATTTAAAATTTTATACCACTTATCCTATAATTATTGAAATAGAGTAGAAAAGAGTTTGATAATGATTGACACCCCACAAAGTTGTGGCAGACGTGGAAAAGAAAAACTGCTTCAGGTAAAACTTATACAATCTTTGAATTTGTGAAATTGGGATATGATGTAGGCGTATAAAGTGGTATTATATGTTGGTGTGGGAAGATGTGGGTTTCAAAAAGTTATAGATTGATGAAGGAATAAGATTAAAGGACAACATAATTGCATGGCTTAGATTTGAGGTTCTGTTATGGTAATTGTAATTTAGTGGAGGACAACATAACTAATGGCTATCATTGAATAATGATAACAATGACACTTGAAAAGTAATCATTCGAAGTTATATATTATTATTATGTATAAAATGACTTTGCAGGAACATGTCCTGAATGTTACTTCAGTAATTAAGGTATTGGATATGTAGTTTTGGTTAAGAAAATTCTTGCAGTTTATTATATTATATTTTGATATATTGAGATATGTAATTAAATATTAGGGTGTTGTGTTGTATGAATACCATTAGAATTATATTAATTGTAGAAGTTAAGACTTAACCCTAGGCTTGAGATTTAAGAAATTGATTATATTATTTGGTGAGTTTTGGGTCTAAACTAGACATATAGTAATATGGATGTCTAGGACTCATTTGCTTACGAATATTGTATACTTGATAGATTGGAAACGTGAGACATTGAAGAAAGAAAAGGCATTGGTGGATTAGTTTGCTTTACTTCGGTTCTTCTGTTGAGATAAGTTATGGTTTATTCTATATCATAGATAGACTCTTAATAATGATTGATAGTCATCGAGTAATGAGTGAAGTTTACTATGCATTTAATTGTTGTGGTTTGGATGATTGATATGTGATTTGGATGGTTGATATGTGGTTGTGATTGGTCTGAAATCCAAGATCGTGAAATCCATAATCTTGAACTTGCCCTATCAAAGGTGATGCCTTGAATAAAGAAAGATTGATGGAATATTGTTAATAAAGTAAAATGTGACAATAAAGAATGATAAATTAATTATATTTGGATCAAGTGTTACGTTTCGACACGGTATTATTGGATCGGGTGTCACGTTCTGACATGATATATTCGGATCGGGTGTCACATTTCGACACGGTATATGGGGATCGGATGTCATATTCCAATACGGTATATGAGGATCAGGTGTCACGTTCCGATACGGTATTATTGAATCGGGTGTCACATTCCGACACGGTAATATTAAAGAAAAACATATTAAAATGACTTAATGCTACCCAATCTCCAATAACTCCTTTTCCAAAGAGCGTGATGTGGAGACCTAGTCTTCGTGTGTGATCTTGATATTGTTGACTGGTTATGTAATTGTTCATTGTGTTGTCACTTGATCTTAATCTTGTTGGTTTCCACCTGTTAAGTGCTATGGTTGATGTCTCGCTATTAATTTATGCATATTGATCTCTATTTTGAGTTGGTCGATAATACCTACTCAGTACATGTTGTCCCGTTCTGACCCCTACTTGTATTTTTCTTTGTTTTATTTTGTGGAGTGCAGCGAGTGTTTCATCGACTTCAACTCGACCTCATCTCTAGCAGTGTCCAGCACATGAGGTTCCAAGGTGAGCTATTCCTTCTAGCTCGTGTTGGATTCTCTCGGGCATGACATGATATCCTTAGTTTTCGGACTCATTAAGTTATTTAAAGTGATGACTTCCAGGTTTTGGGAAAACGTATCTAATAGACTTTAGTGGTTTAATTACTTCTTACTCTCATAAATTGAGCTTCCGCGTTATTGTCATACTTTATAAGTTGGGGTTTGTATCGTGGGTGCCACTCATTGCCCATTTTGTGTCGTAACATATACTAAAAACAAAATAATCAAAGATGGATACAAAATTAAATTATGATATCACAACAAGCGACCACGTGAAATTTTTATGTATTACAAGCTATCTAAACTTTCAAATTGTTACCATTATTTCAAGTCTGTCCATGGACCATCAGCTTCCAAATGGATTTTGGCTATATAGGCCCAAAAGTTAAACAAAGTTTTTTCCTTTCTAAATTTGGGCCAGAGGCCTTTCTATATGATAGTATAGTGATTGACTAAAGTAGTTGAAAAGTCAAAATTGTCAAGTAATTGACTAAAGTATCTTACTTTGCCTTTGATTACTTATGAAGCTCTAACTTGAAGGTAATTCTAAACCAATTTTTTTAATGGTGTTAATTTGTATTTCTTTTAAAAGGAATTTAAATGCGTAAAATTACTATAGTATCATTAATGTCAAGGGCAAAACGAAAGAATTTGCTAAAAAAAAGAAGCATAGGGGAAATGAATGAATCAAATATTAAATATTTTAAATTAATGAGGACCAAATTTGAACGTTCTTTAATTTTTATAGTATTGTATTGCATTATATCTTTATAAGAAAATGATAAAATAATTATTTATCTTTGATAGTAGGTTTAAAGTAGTTCTTTTAAGTATTATTTGAGTATTTTTGATCTTTTAAGATTGCTAAAAGTGAACACTTTTGATTTTCGTATGATATTTAACAAACATTATTTGTTAAATTTAACAGGAATTATGAATATATATTTAACAAATATATATTATATGTATATATATTTTTAATGGTGACTAACATTCAGGTATAATTTTTGGAGTTATTATATTTATAATCCATTTAAAGTTGTAATTTATGTTATACTTTGTATAATTTTTGTGTATGCAGTAGTTTTTGAGATTTTGATATCATTTTCTGATGTTTACGATTAATTTTTTATCGTTTCGATTAAATTCAGCTATAAAAGTTTAGTAAATATAAGACGGACTCAAAACGTTTCACATTTAGCAAATTGAAATGACTAAAACTGTTCAAATAATACTTTAGGGAGTATTTTTGAACCTACTATCAAAATTAAGGGACCATTTTTGTCATTCTCTATATCTTTGTTAGGTGTTTGGAGAAAATTGAGTAGGAGGTGACAAAAAAGTTCCAATTAAGAAAATGTGATATTAACTTGGTCAAATGTGATAAAATGAAAAGTGGACTTGATTAGAGTAATTTAAAATTTTGAATATATATTAATATTTTAAAATTTTTGAAAAACTTCCCTCTCTTTTTAAATTTTGAAATTTCTCCGTTCATTATCTTTTCAATCTTCATTTCTCTCTCTTTCTTTCATTTTTTAGATTTTCTCTCTGCCTCATCTTCTTTCTTTATTTCTTTCTGTCTCTCTTCCTTGATTTTCTTCTACTTTTTCTTTATGGTCTTTGTTATTGCTATTATCACTGTCTCTTCTTCTTTTTTTCTTTTTGATTCTTATTTATACAAATTGTTTTGTTTTGATTTTAAAAAATTTGAGGATTTTTTTTAAAGTCATTGAAGAAAATCTGTAGAAAATCAAGTAATTATGATAGTTGTTGTAGCAACTGCTGAAGTTGTTTCAACAACTGCTAAAAATATTGTAGTAACTACGATAGCTGCTGCGATAATTGTTGCAACAACTATCGCAATTGCTGCAATAACTTCAACAGTTGTTTAAATTGTTGCAGCAACTCAACAATTGTTAACATTGATACAATAACTTCAGCTTAGTTGCTTCGACAACTTCTGCAGTTGTTTAATTTTTTTGACAAAAGCGAGGTGAAAGAGCGGATGATTATGGCGGCAAAAGAGTTGTTGGTAACAACGAAGGTGGAGGTGGTGATTGTTATAACGGCGACGATGGAGGAGAAGGAGGTGGCAACGATGATGGTAGAGGAGGAGAAAGTTGTGGTGGTGGTGGAGATGGAAAAACTGATAGTTATGGTAAAGAAGAAAATAGTGATGGTGATAGAGGAGGAAAAAGAGGAGAAAGTGGTGTTGATGGAGGAAGAAAAGGAAGAATTGATGGTGGCGGAGGTGATGACGAGAACGGTGGCGGTGACAAAAGTGGGAGATTGCGGCGGCAGAAGGATGGGGAGGCGTGGGTGGGTGGCATGGGAGGGTGGATGAGTGAGTGGACCTTTATGTAAATAAGAAAATTTTAAAATTTTAAAATTAATGTCATTAACACTAATAATAAAATTATCACCAACACCCAACTTTTAAAACTCTTTATCACTCTTTTTAAATTCCAACTATTTTATACTTTTTTATCACCCTTAATTAAAAATGCCAGTGTTTGACATGTCCAAACCCCCCCCCCCCCAAAAAAAAAAAAAAAAAAAGAAACGAAGAGAAATGAGGGGATAAAAGTAAACAAGAAGTGAAAAATTGGAAATTCCAAACAACTCCAAGATTTAGCAATAAGGTTTGTCAAGTTTTGATTTTGAGTTTATTCCCCTTTCATAAATTTGCAAATTTCATACAAATCTTGATTTTCCCTTTTTTTCCGCTATGCTCAATTGTTTGTGAGAAGTCATGTCCTAATACAGTTTCTATATACTCAAAATGTTTGTAGAAAGTGTTAAGCTCAGATGGGGTTTTGCTAATTTCATTTAGAATGGTGATGTTGAAGTTCAAAATTTTGATTTTGAGCAAATTCACATAAATCTTGTCTTGTTTTCATTTTGAATAGTAAAGTTTAGATTTTGAGCTATGCCCCCCCTCGCCCCTCTAGTGCCGGAATCAGTATTTTCACTGAGGAGGTTCGAAATATGAGAAGTAAACACACGGAAGGATTCAACATCTGCTGTATATGTATATAAAAGTATTTAACTTTGTATATATGGTAGTTTGGATGAACCCCTCGCCTCTACCCAGCTCCGCCCCTGCCCCTGCACCCTTCACCTCATAATTGCTATTTCACAGAATTCGGGTTTTCCCTTTGTCTACTTTCTTCAGTATCTTGTAAAAACATCAGCTTTAATGGAATTTATATGCCCAATATAGTCCCTGTATTATGATATATCTGTTGTAATATGTTGAGCTAAAGATGGTATTTTTCTGCATTCTAAGAAAATTTTGCATGTTAGACAATATTTGGTTTTCATTTAGATGAGTTGAGCTAAATATTTTGATCTTTGCGCTATATTATCCCTTCATGATTGCATTTTCACGTTAGTCTTGGTTTTCCTATTGTTGGCTTTGCTCAATTGCTTGAAAAAAACATCAGCTTTAATGGAACTTATATGCCTAAGACAATCTCTATATACTAGTATCTTTGCCGAATTATGTTAAGCTAAAGATGGTATTTTTCCTACTTCTTATGAAAAATTGCTTTTAAGCAATATTTTCTTCTCTTTTAGAATAGCAGAGTTCAACTTAAACTTTTTGAGTTTGAGCTATATTGCCTCTTCAACAACAACAACAACAACATACCCAGTGTAATCCCATAGGTGGGGTCTAGGGAAGGTAGAGTGTACACAGAACTTACCCCTATAACATGGATGTAGAGAGACCATTTCCGAAAGACCCTCGGATTACATAGCATAATAATATCCAAATAATGCGATAGCCAAAGCACAAGAAACAACAGGTAGTAGCATGAATCGTAGGACAGGGAACTACGAGAATAATGCTACTACTATTGGTAAGGAAGGAGAAGCATGTATATTGTTCCTTCGTGATTGCAAATTCACATAAACCTTGGCTTCCTTTTATCTGCTTTGCTCAATTGCTTGTAAAAACATCAGCTAAAATTGGAACTTATACACCCAATAAAATCTCTGTATATTAATATCTATACTATTGTGTTTAGCTAAAGATGGTAGTTTTTGCCTTCTAAAGAGAATTTGCACGTTATACATGTAGGTTTTCATTTAGAATAGCAAACTTGTGCTGATTTTTTTATATTACCACCTCCTAAGAATTGGCAAGTAGTGGAGTAGGACAGCAGTAGGTTGATGGCTAGTTAAAAATAGTCTTAACTATTATGAGTCTCTGGTATACTCTATAAAGAAGAACGAGTATGGAGGATTCATAGAGCTGATCCGACTAATTTGGCATTGAGGTGTAGTTGATTAATTTGTTGAAGCTCCTCTGAAGCATTTGCCATGGCTTCTTCATTTCCATTATTTCTTTTTCTGTACTGCTTTGGGCTGTTTTTCCCCTTTCTGTGTACACTCTACCCTTTCCACACCCCGCTTTGTGGGATTACACTGGGTATGTTGTTGTTGCTCCTGTGAAGTGTGGTGTTTATGGTTTCTAATAGCACAACATCATTTTCCGTATACACTGGTCTTGCTCAATATATTCCGTATGCTCCCATCTTTTTTGGCAGGGTTTGGCATGGTAGGAACTTGATTATGGATGACATGATACTTCAAAGCGCTTCTCTGATAATCACCCTGCACTGTCTTACATGTGAAAATGTATTTTAATTTCTTACATTCAGATTCCATTGAAGACATGGGGTATTCTCTGAGTAAGTTAGAAGTAGAGACCGGACTCTTTGATGGTTCAAGTTCCAATCACGGGGTTGCTGGCAGTGTTCATCACGAGAGACCAGCAAATTATTTGGACCATGAAATTTCTCAGCTTACTAAACTTAGATCTGGACCCCATGAAAATCTCAGTAGAATCCTATCAGGGAAAAGGGAAGTTCCTGTGTCCACATTCAAGATGTTAGCTGCTCGAGAAGCCAATATTTCCGGTAGAGGAAGGTTCTCTAAGGCAGATTGTTGTCATGTTCTAAGTAAATATTTGCCGGTTAGTGGTCCTTGGATTGTGGATCAGATGGAAACAAGGGCTTATGTATCACAATTTTCAGCAGATGGTTCCCTTTTTGTTGCTGCCTTTCAGGTACTAGCAGCAGCTTATATTGTATCTTTGTGGCATTGAGAACATTAGGCATGACAGGTGTCAGTAATACATTTTTGTCTTTCAAGATTTCCATATCTAAGTCAAGTTTCAAACAAAAAAAATTCCACTAGGTGATTTTTTCTCACTGTCCAACCCTTAGTGGACAGAGTTACTTGATACCTAGTGCTAGTGGGAGGTTGAAGGTATCCCGTGGAATTAGTTAGAGGTGCGCGAAAGCTGGCCCGGACACCACGGTCATCAAAAAATAATAATTCCATATCTAAGTGGAAACCTGTTCGTTTTTCCTTCTTTTTAATATGACATCCCAACGTTCTCTAAAGACTACACTCTTAACAATGCTTTAGACAGATTTTAGTTATGTTGCATTTTGATGCTGCTGCTTCTTCTTCTTCTTCTTCTTCATTATTGTCTAAAAAACAGGGAAGCCATATTAGAATATACAATGTGGAAAGAGGGTGGAAGGTTCACAAGAATATTCTTGCAAAAAGTTTGAGATGGACAGTTACTGATACATCTCTTTCTCCAGATCAACGTCATCTGGTGAGTTTCTATTTTACGGATGAATCAAGTTTGCAACTGCTAAATTTTGCTTTGGTTTTAGTTTCAGGCTTCAGTTTTTCTCTTTTTTCAGAGAGACATAGTGCAGATATACACATTTTCTTTTATTTTTTATGAAAGTGATGTTTAGGCGAGCTTGTGCACACCTTGACTATTCCACCCAATACTTGGTATTTCCCACCAAGTCCAGCATAGGTATCAAGTAACTCTGCCCACCAAGGCTTAGTTAGGTGGGAAGACCTCCACTGGGAGTTGACCTTGAGACCTCTTGGTTATCCTCCTTTATTAACCACTAGGACACACCTTGGGTATGCTAAGCATATTGTCTTTATGCATCTATGGCTTTTCATTTTGCATATAGATGGCAACGGGGCGGGGGCGTGGCTGCACGGGGCGGTTGCAGTGCAGGTTTGGTCTAAATCCTCAAAGACTTCAACCCGCCCTGCTCTGTGTAGCATTTTATTATATTGGATTGAAATATGGAGACATGTCTCTCCATTAAGGAAATTGGTAAACTAAATTGGGTAGACCAAAAGAACCCAAGGAAGTGGCCTTGTGACTAATGTAGTGGGTTGACTGTTGAGAACCGTAATGTTTCGGGTTCAAATCCTAGCGGAGGCAAAACTATTAGGTGATTTCTTCCTATCCACATTTTGATGGGCAGGAGTTATTCCATACTACACGGTTATTTGCAAGGGAATGCCTGTTTTTAGAATGCTATTCTACTCATCAAAACATGAGCTGTCATTACTACGAGCATGTCATGTTAGATATTCTGTCATGAGCTGTCATTACTACGAGCATGTCATGTTAGATATTCTGTCACAGCTTACTGAGGACATGATCCTAGATAGGAGAATATGGAGGTCGAAGATTAAAGTAGAAGGTTAGTAGCTAGTTGCACTGTCTAGTTTCCCTTATCAGTGGTATTAATATTTTTTTTCCTCCTCCTGCTTTCTTATACTTCTTATTATGACCTGTTGTTTCCTTTGCTTCGGCTATCATATCATTGTTGGTGCTACTGATATTCTCTACTATATTCTTTTTCCCTTCTTGTTTTGTTATGCTTTACTTGAGTCGAGGGTCTTACCGGAAACCACCTCCCTACCCTCATAAGGTAGGGTAAGGCTGCGTACACACCACCCTCCCCAGACTCCACTTGTGAGATTTTACTGGTTATGTTGTTGTTGTTGTAAAATGATAACTTCAAGCTTTATTCATAGAATATCTTTATGTTTGTGTTGTAGAGTAACGCTTGTGTTGCTTTTGCAGGTGTATGCTACCATGTCACCTATCGTACATATTGTAGATGTAGGATCTGCTGCCACTGAATCTGTAGCCAACATCACAGTACGGCAGTCGATCTCTCTTTCTTTGGAGTTCTTATTACTCATATGCATAACAGCTTCAAGGGACTGCAATATCTTGCAGTTATCACTTAGAAGTATCATATCTAAGCTCTTTTAGGCCTAGGAACAGATAATCAGAGTTATGTTCGTCTAGTGGATAATTATAGCTCCAGCAAGGCAGCAGCAGTTGCACATCTCTGTGTTAAAGGTTTCAATTATTTAAAGAATGACTCGTTTAATTCTTGAGGCACAAATTAATCAAGTTTTGTATTTGATTTTGAAATGATACTCATTTTTTTGGATACACAATATCTCTTTATGAACTATTGAAAAAAGGGGACTTAACTACTGACAAGTTCCAAATGTGCTAAAGGATAAGAGAGAGTCTTTTCTGAATAACATTTAGTTTTACTCTGAAAATAGTAACTAAGTCAAGTATGAAAGAATATCGTCTTCTTTTTGTAGAAATGAATTCCGAACATGTAATTTATTTCAGAGAGTTTGACTTGTTATAAGGTGTTGTCTGTACATTAAAGCTGTTTGATATGAAGTTTTGTGTGGGTAACCTGTCTTTTGATTAAAATTAACGCATTGAGTATTTTGCCTGTGGCATTGGTTCGCAAATGACAGTTCTCCAAAGCTGGGGGATTTAGATGAATTCAGTACGTACCTTACTTAATATCTTAGATCCTGAAAGTTAAGGAGCTTGCTGGAGTTTGATTGCATTAATATATGCTGCTACCATTAATATTTGACATAAAAGATTAGGTCCAAAAAGGATTACTAGAAATTTGATAGGAGTAACATATGTAACTACCATGATTGTGGTCTGGGCTATATATTAGTCTGTCATAGTGACAACTTAATACTAACTCGCTATTTTTTTTTTTGATGAAAACTTAAAGCTGGCTCACTTAAATGCAGGAAATTCATGATGGTTTGCTTTTGTCTGCTGACGATGGAGATTTTGGAATCTTCTCTGTGAAATTTTCTACTGAAGGTCGGGAAGTTGTTGCTGGAAGTAGTGATGATGCAATCTATGTTTATGATCTTGAAGCAAACAAACTCTCCCTTCGAATATCCGCACACAATGTATGAATATACTTATAAAAGATGCATCACAATTCTCTTTTTTGTGAAGCAATTTTTGAAAAAAAAAACAATCTATTTGCTACGTCCATTTGACAATTATGAAGCTAATAATCATTTTTCTTGGGCTTGTTTTAGTAGTCATATTTAAAGACGTGCTCTTTTCTTGGCAAAAAAGAGAATTGTGAATTTGACAATTATGAAGCTAATAATCATTCTTCTTGGGCTTGTTTTAGTAGTCATATTTAAAGACGTGCTCTTTTCTTGGCAAGAAAGTAACTTTTTGTTATTCAAAAACATGTTCACCAAGACAAGGAGGTTTCGCCGCCTCTCCCTTCATGACTCTGGTGAAGTCATCATTCTCATTGAGTGTCACGACCCGAATCCGGGTGTGATGGCACTCATCTCAATCCACCGAGATGAG
The DNA here is from genome assembly GCF_947179165.1 of Solanum dulcamara. Classification (NCBI taxonomy): domain Eukaryota; kingdom Viridiplantae; phylum Streptophyta; class Magnoliopsida; order Solanales; family Solanaceae; genus Solanum; species Solanum dulcamara. The sequence continues at coordinate 978,846 of NC_077244.1, read as the reverse complement.
TCAGCCTAATACCCAACGAAAAGTAGATGCGGAAGAAAAGAAAAGAATCACAATTTAACTTAAGCGAAAACACATAAAAGAAGCTCAACATCCCCCCAAGATTGGTTGTCACGTGTACAAGCCACTAATTTATTATCGAAGTACGAAAAGAAATACAGTCACAATGTCTTTGTCTCTAGAATAGGACTAAAACATAAGAAACGAGCAAGAGGTGTCCGCTAGATAGACGTAACAGCTACCTCGACACTCGGAATGATAATATCCTCAGAAGCGGTAGTAAACTGTAGGAGATCAAGCAGGCCTGTGCTCACAACCTACACAAGTGTGGAAGCAAGGGGTGAGTACCAAACAACACGGTACTCAGCAAGTGGATAGCTAAAACTAAGCAAAGCTCAATAAATACAAGTACTCCTGTCCTCCCAACCGAACCTCCTTAACTACAACCTGCATAAAATCAGCCCAACTCTACACTTGTATAATAACAACAGTAATACAGTCCACAAATACTCATCAATAGTCTCGTCAATGAATCATACCAAGTCAAGTTCAGCACATAGAGCAATATGGGGGTAAACACAAATTCACAAATATCAGAAAGATGCAATGCAATGCAATGAAATGATGCATGTCTGTCCTATCGGTACACATCCGCTGAATCACAGTCCGGAACCCATGGGGGACATTTCTGTCCATGTAACCTGCCACGGAGCGTGTGGCCCGTCCCCTCAATATATATATCTTGCCACGGAGCGTGTGGCCCGACCCCTTTATTTCATAATACCTGCCACGGAGCGTGTGGCCCGACCCCTTTGTTCATATTACTTGCCACGGAGCGTGTGGCCCGACCCCTTTTGTTTCATATCATTTTCAGTATCAACACAATATGTCAGAACCAGTGCAATCAATTCATGTTCATATAATTCACGATAATAACATGACAACCACAATAATTTTTCATATCTCACATCAACATAGTCATTTCACATGTCCAAAATCACAACATATCAATTTCACCAATACATGTCATTAGATCACCATTTTATACTCTCATCTCCATTTTTTAAGGTCAATCATACATTCAATAATCCAGTTCAATTTTCATTACTCCCTAGTATATATGACACGGAAATACAAGCATCTATAAGCTTAAACTGAGGTTTAGAAATTCACTTGCCTTAATTAATCAAGCAATTACTCCGGTACTTGAGCCTTCCCTTTTCGAATAGTATTCGAAATACCACAATCTAATCAAATAAATAATCACAATAAGATTTCAAAGCTATCAACACCCATATTATTATATGTCTAGCCTAGACTCAAAAATTCACACAATTCTATAATCGAATTTTTAATCGTGATACCTCTTAACATGTCAATTCCCATATTATTTGAATTTTCAAGACTAGAGTTAAGTTTCAATTCCTCCAAACATCATAAAGTCAATGGTCCTCATATAATATAATACAACTAATAATTAACTACCTATCTCAATATATGAAATTTTGGATCATAATTGGGATAAGCAAATAAAATATAAAAAGTCTAATCCACTAAGTCGTGGAACCAGTAAGTTGTCCTCATATCCGAAACTAAAAGTCTAGTACATTTAGCTACGAAAGCAACATTTAGGGCCTTAACTTTCCTACAATTCTATTCTATATATAATGTTCTATAGTTTTTTTTTTTGACTAAATCGCTAATCAGTACTAACTTTTAATACCATTAAAATTAACACTTTCCGTAATAATGACTTAGGTGTACTTTAAATTATTCCAATTCTTAGCTTCTTATTGTCTAGCTCATTACCCAGATACAAGGTTGGAAAATATTAAGAGAACAAACCATTGAATTATTTACAGAAACTCATAATTTCAATCCAAAAATCAAAACTTCAGTTCTTTTTCTTTAAATAATATTATACTAATAAGGACCCACTATTTAGAAATCATCATTACATATAAACAAAAGATTGATCCTTGTAAAACATTTACCTGTGCCCTTTTCTTCTTTTTTTTGACTTTTCTCTTGTTGATGTTGCAGGTAACGTATTTCCGCCGTGTGCAATAGAAGTCGTAGTAGGTTGTTAATGTCAAGAAGAATAATTAACCCTCAATAAATCTTAATTTATCTTTATAAATGGGCCAAAATACTTGGGTATTAAATGAATAGTAGTCTTGGCCCAGCCGTTAACCACCAACTAAATTAATTAATTAAAAATTACTCATCAACTAATTAATTGTAATTATCGAAAAGTCCAAATTTATAAAAAAAAAATCGGAGAGAGTATTTTATGGAAAAGAGATAACTGATTCTCAAAATGACCAAATGGGTCATTACATTATCCACCACTAAAAATCATGTTCGTCCCCGAACATAAAGTAAAGGAATATACCTGAAGATTCAAAAAGATGGGGATATCTGGCACGCATATCAGCCTCTGTCTCCCAAGTCGCCTCTCCGACTGAACGGTGATTCCATTGTACCTTCACTGAAGCTATCTCCTTGGTTCTAAGCTTACGAATCTGCCTATCTAAAATGGCTATAGGCTTCTCCTCAAATGTCAAGTCTGGACCCAACTCCACTGAATCGAGTGACAACACATGAGACTCATCCGGAACATACTTTCGGAGCATGGAAACATGGAACACGTTATGCACAGCCGATAAGCTAGGTGGTAAGGCCAATCTATAGGCCACCTCTCCAACTCGCGCCAAAATCTCAAATGGGCCAATGAAACGAGGGCTGAGCTTGCCCTTCCTCCCGAACCGCATCACGCCCTTCATAGGCGACACTCGAAGCCAAACATGATCGCCCACCATGAACTCCAATGGTCGAACTCTCCGGTCTGCATAACTCTTCTGCCTACTCTGGGCTGTCAAGAGTCTACCCTGAATCCTACGAACCTGCTCCATAGCATCTCTAAGCAAGTCTGTATCTAAGGAGTCCATCTCGGCTAAGTCAAACCATCCAATAGGAGATCGACACCGCCTACCATACAGAGCCTCAAATGGAGCCATCTGAATACTGGAGTGATAACTGTTGTTGTAGGCAAACTCCGCTAGGGGTAAGTGTTGATCCCATCTAGCACCAAAATCAATAACACAAGCTCGCAGCATGTCCTCCAACACTTGGATTGTCCGCTCGGACTGACCATCAGTTTGTGGGTGAAAAGCAGTACTCATATCAAGTCTAGTGCCCAAACCATGCTGTAATGCCTGCCAAAAGTGCGAAGTAAATACTGAACCTCGATCCGAAATGATGGATACTGGGACACCATGAAGCCGAACGATCTGACTAATATACAATTGGGCTAGTTTATCCGCCGTGTACCTTACCTTGACTGGAATAAAATGGGCAGACTTGGTTAGTCTGTCAACCACCACCCATATAGAGTCGTAGCCACCCACGGTGGGAGGTAAACCCACAATGAAGTCCATGGTGATCATTTCCCACTTCCAAGTGGGAATAGGCATCCTCTGACTCACACCCCCAGGCCGCTGGTGCTCACACTTTACCTGTTGGCAAGTCAAACACTTGGATACGAACTCTGCGATGTCCTTCTTCATCCCACACCACCAATAGTGCTGGCACAGATCATGATACATCTTGGCCGCTCCCGGATGGATGGAATACCTTGAACAATGAGCCTCTTCCAAAATCAATCTAGTCAGGTCACCCACCTTAGGCACACAAATTCTGCCGTCAATCCTCAATACACCTTCCGAATCAAGTATCGCCTCCTTAGCTTCACCTCTTAATACCTTGTCTCGAATGATACATAACTTCTCATCCTGAAATTGTCTCTCCCGAATCTGTTCAATCAAGGAAGAACGTGCCTCCATAAAGGCAAGAACACCACCATCCTCTGAAATCTGCAACCGGACAAGGCTATTAGCGAGCCTCTGAACATCTCTAGCTAATGGTCGCTCCTCAACTCGGATCGCGGCAAGACTCCCCATACTAGAGGACTTCCTGCTCAAGGCATCCGCCACCACATTGGCTTTTCCTGAGTGATACAAGATAGTCATGTCGTAGTCCTTCAGCAACTCAAGCCATCTACGTTGCCTTAAGTTCAGATCCCTCTGACTGAATATATACTGAAGACTCCTATGATCGGTGAAGACCTCGCAATGCACACCGTATAGGTAATGACGCCATAACTTAAGCACGAAAACCACAGCCGCTAACTCCAAATCATGAGTAGGATAGTTTTTCTCATGGACCTTCAACTGTCTCGAGGCATAAGCAACTACTTTTCCCTTTTGCATCAACACACCGCCTAACCCAATGCCAGAAGCATCGCAGTATACAGTAAATCCCACACCTTCCTCGGGTAGCGTCAAAATAGGAGCCGAAGTCAATAAAGTCTTGAGCTTTTGGAAGCTCGCCTCACATTCGTCGGACCAATGAAAATCCACGGCCTTCTGAGTCAATCTAGTCAGTGGAGCTGCAATAGTGGAGAATCCCTGCACGAACCGTCTATAATAACCAGCTAACCCCACAAAACTACGAATCTCAGTAGGAGAAGTAGGCCTTGTCCAACCTCTAACTGCCTCAATCTTAGCTGGATCCACTCTAATCCCCTCTTTGGACACCACGTGTCCTAAAAATGTAACAGAATCAAGCCAAAATTCACACTTGGAGAACTTTGCATACAACTTTTCTTCCCTCAATTTCTGAAGTACCAACCTTAAATGGCGGACATGATCTGCCTCAGTCTTGGAATACACCAGGATGTCATCAATGAATACTATCACAAAAGAATCTAAGTACGGGCGGAACACTCCATTCATCAACTCCATGAATGCTGCGGGGGCATTCGTCAACCCAAATGACATCACCAAAAACTCGTAGTGACCATAACGAGTCCGAAAAGCTGTCTTAGGAATATCTGATGCCCTAATCTTCAACTGATGATAACCGGACCTCAAGTCTATTTTGGAAAACAATGCCGCTCCTTGTAGCTGATCAAATAAATCATCAATACGGGGAAGAGGATATTTATTTTTAATAGTTACCTTGTTCAACTGCCTGTAATCGATACACATCCTCATAGTCCCATCCTTCTTCTTTACAAACAGAACCGGTGCACCCCAAGGAGACACACTAGGGCGAATAAACCCCTTACTCAACAAGTCTTGCAACTGATCCTTCAACTCCTTCAATTCAACTGGAGCCATGCGATATGGAGGAATAGAAATGGGTTTAGTGCCAGGCTCTAAGTCAATAGCAAAATCAATATCCCTATCCGGAGGAATACCAGGAAGATCAGTAGGAAATACATCAGAAAACTCCTTAACCACTGGAACAGTATCTATAGGAGGTGACTCAATACTGGTATCCCGAATAAAGGCCAAATAAGACATACACCCTCTATCAATCAACCTCTGAGCACGAATATATGAGATAACCTTATCGGGATAGGAGCCACTAGTACCCTTCCACTCAATCCGCGGGGCACCAGGTATCGCTAAGGTAACAGTTTTTGCATAACAATCGAGAATAGCACGATGGGGAGAAAGCCAATTCATACCCAATATCACATCAAAATCTACCATCCCCAGAATAATCATATCTACCCAAGTATCATACCCGGCCAAGGAAATAAGACAGGATCGATACACTCGATCCACCACTAAGGGTTCACCCACGGGTGTAGAAACATGAACGGGCACGGACATACGATCACATGTCAAATCAAAGTTAGATGCAAAATAGGCAGACACATAAGAAAATGTAGATCCTGGATCAAATAATACAGATGCAGGTCGATGACAGACTGGGACAATACCTGTGATAACGGCGTTGGAAGCCTCAGCCTCGGGTCTCCCTGGAAAAGCATAACACTGAGCTCCCCTACCACCTCCGACCTGCCCAACACCTCTACCTCCTCCCTGAGGGACTATAGCATCACTAGCACCCCTACCAGGAGTGCGACCACCTCTACTAGTCTGGGCTCTACCTCGACCTCTGACCGGCGGCGCTGGTCCTCTAACTGAAACTGAAGAACTAGGCTGGGTTCCTCCTCGACCCTGAGATGTACACTGCCATGAAAGATGATCTGGATCACCACAAGTATAACATACTCTTCCGTGCGAAAACCTCTGCGATGAACCTGCAGAACTTGTATAACTACCCCGGCTCATCGGCCTCTGTTGTGACCCCGGGTAACTATGACCTGTACTGTAGGACCCACGAGGTGTCTGACCATCCTCAGAAGCTGGCATAGATGCATGAACTGGTCCTCTACGCTGAAAGGAACCACCTCCTCTGTAGGACCCTCTACCTCCAGATGAGGTACCCGAAAACTGACCAGACGCACGGGCCCTCTTGGGGTCCCCGAACTCCTCTCTCTCCATCAACTCTGCCTCCTTGGCAGCACCCACAATGGACTGGAAAGAAGCGCCCTCACGGGCCGGTCGAAAAACTGCTGTACGAATAGTATAGTTCAGTCCTCGCACAAATCTGCGAATCCGCTCTGTCTCATCAGGAAGGACAGCCATAGCATGTCTGGACAACTGGTAGAAACGAGTCTCATATTCAACAACTGTAAGTCCTTCCTGCCTCAAATTCTCAAACCGTAATCGGCTCTCTTCCTTCACACTCCAGGGGATGAAACGGTCATAAAAGGCACTAGCAAACTCATCCCAAGTCATCTGGGGTGACCCAACTGGTCTGGAACTCGTATACACTCTCCACCACTCTCTGGCTGGTCCACGTAACTGTAGTGTAGTATAACGAACTCCATGAGTCTCAGCTAACCCTACTGCCTCCAACAACTCTCGGCACATGGTCAAGAACTCGTGTGCATCCTCAGTCTTTCCACCCTGAAACTGTGGGGGGTCCATTTTTCGGAACCTCTCATATCGGCGTTGCTCGTCGTCAGTCACCATGAGCACAGGTGCAACTTGGGCTCCTCCTACCTGTACTCCATCCTCATCTGCTCTATGGCCCGCAGGTGGCTGGTCCACCGGACCCTGAACAATTGGAATCTGATGCTGCCGTGGGGTCTGAGCTCCTACTCTAGTCTGAGAACCCTCAGGTGTACCATTCACCCTCACACTCTGATTAAATCCTTCGAGTGCATCCAATACTCGTATCAAAGTGGCCTGAAGCAATGGAGCAGTAGCAGACTCTTGAGGGACCTGTTCCTCTCTACCATCAATCTGTGGCTCAAGAGAAGCCTCTCTAGCACGACCTCTAGCTGGCGCCGCCCCTCGGGCACGACCTCTGCCTGTCGCCATACCCCAACCACGACCTCTAGTTCGGCCTCTATCCCTACCCCTAGTTGGGGTCCCAACATCACCCTCGGGAAGTGCCTCCCTTCCTCTACCTCTAGTCGTAATTCTGATCCTGGCCATCTGTCAGAAGGGACACGCAAAAATTCAGTACCAACACAACACGCACGATACAAAGTGAAAGAACAAAGGGAAAATTTCCTAAAAGTCCTCATAGCCTCTCGAAGATAAGTACAGACGTCTCCGTACCGATCTGCAAGACTCTACTTAAACTTGGCTTGTATACACGTGAGACCTATGAACCTGGGGCTCTGATACCATCTTTGTCACGACCCGAATCCGGGTGTGATGGCACTCATCTCAATCCACCGAGATGAGTCAGCCTAATACCCAACGAAAAGTAGATGCGGAAGAAAAGAAAAGAATCACAATTTAACTTAAGCGAAAACACATAAAAGAAGCTCAACATCCCCCCAAGATTGGTTGTCACGTGTACAAGCCACTAATTTATTATCGAAGTACGAAAAGAAATACAGTCACAATGTCTTTGTCTCTAGAATAGGACTAAAACATAAGAAACGAGCAAGAGGTGTCCGCTAGATAGACGTAACAGCTACCTCGACACTCGGAATGATAATATCCTCAGAAGCGGTAGTAAACTGTAGGAGATCAAGCAGGCCTGTGCTCACAACCTACACAAGTGTGGAAGCAAGGGGTGAGTACCAAACAACACGGTACTCAGCAAGTGGATAGCTAAAACTAAGCAAAGCTCAATAAATACAAGTACTCCTGTCCTCCCAACCGAACCTCCTTAACTACAACCTGCATAAAATCAGCCCAACTCTACACTTGTATAATAACAACAGTAATACAGTCCACAAATACTCATCAATAGTCTCGTCAATGAATCATACCAAGTCAAGTTCAGCACATAGAGCAATATGGGGGTAAACACAAATTCACAAATATCAGAAAGATGCAATGCAATGCAATGAAATGATGCATGTCTGTCCTATCGGTACACATCCGCTGAATCACAGTCCGGAACCCATGGGGGACATTTCTGTCCATGTAACCTGCCACGGAGCGTGTGGCCCGTCCCCTCAATATATATATCTTGCCACGGAGCGTGTGGCCCGACCCCTTTATTTCATAATACCTGCCACGGAGCGTGTGGCCCGACCCCTTTGTTCATATTACTTGCCACGGAGCGTGTGGCCCGACCCCTTTTGTTTCATATCATTTTCAGTATCAACACAATATGTCAGAACCAGTGCAATCAATTCATGTTCATATAATTCACGATAATAACATGACAACCACAATAATTTTTCATATCTCACATCAACATAGTCATTTCACATGTCCAAAATCACAACATATCAATTTCACCAATACATGTCATTAGATCACCATTTTATACTCTCATCTCCATTTTTTAAGGTCAATCATACATTCAATAATCCAGTTCAATTTTCATTACTCCCTAGTATATATGACACGGAAATACAAGCATCTATAAGCTTAAACTGAGGTTTAGAAATTCACTTGCCTTAATTAATCAAGCAATTACTCCGGTACTTGAGCCTTCCCTTTTCGAATAGTATTCGAAATACCACAATCTAATCAAATAAATAATCACAATAAGATTTCAAAGCTATCAACACCCATATTATTATATGTCTAGCCTAGACTCAAAAATTCACACAATTCTATAATCGAATTTTTAATCGTGATACCTCTTAACATGTCAATTCCCATATTATTTGAATTTTCAAGACTAGAGTTAAGTTTCAATTCCTCCAAACATCATAAAGTCAATGGTCCTCATATAATATAATACAACTAATAATTAACTACCTATCTCAATATATGAAATTTTGGATCATAATTGGGATAAGCAAATAAAATATAAAAAGTCTAATCCACTAAGTCGTGGAACCAGTAAGTTGTCCTCATATCCGAAACTAAAAGTCTAGTACATTTAGCTACGAAAGCAACATTTAGGGCCTTAACTTTCCTACAATTCTATTCTATATATAATGTTCTATAGTTTTTTTTTTGACTAAATCGCTAATCAGTACTAACTTTTAATACCATTAAAATTAACACTTTCCGTAATAATGACTTAGGTGTACTTTAAATTATTCCAATTCTTAGCTTCTTATTGTCTAGCTCATTACCCAGATACAAGGTTGGAAAATATTAAGAGAACAAACCATTGAATTATTTACAGAAACTCATAATTTCAATCCAAAAATCAAAACTTCAGTTCTTTTTCTTTAAATAATATTATACTAATAAGGACCCACTATTTAGAAATCATCATTACATATAAACAAAAGATTGATCCTTGTAAAACATTTACCTGTGCCCTTTTCTTCTTTTTTTTGACTTTTCTCTTGTTGATGTTGCAGGTAACGTATTTCCGCCGTGTGCAATAGAAGTCGTAGTAGGTTGTTAATGTCAAGAAGAATAATTAACCCTCAATAAATCTTAATTTATCTTTATAAATGGGCCAAAATACTTGGGTATTAAATGAATAGTAGTCTTGGCCCAGCCGTTAACCACCAACTAAATTAATTAATTAAAAATTACTCATCAACTAATTAATTGTAATTATCGAAAAGTCCAAATTTATAAAAAAAAAATCGGAGAGAGTATTTTATGGAAAAGAGATAACTGATTCTCAAAATGACCAAATGGGTCATTACATTGAGTCCTAGTAGATACGTGTTTTCTTTGAAGTAAATTATTATGAGTGTTGAGTTATTTGGCTTTGCTGTAAGAAGCGGTATGGCTGAACTAGCCTTTCCTGAAATTTCTCACTGAAAACATCACTAAGTAGATTTGGTCATTAAATTTCTCAATAGCATATTCAGTGATTGAATTGTTTGACGTCATTTGTTCATTTCTAGTAAATTATATCTGCAACAAAATCTGAATTGTAAATTTTAGTACATCAACACTTGTTGATGGAGTTCGCATGCAGTGTGTAGATATACTGGGAAAGTATTCTCCAATTTAATACACCAGTTAAGGAATTCTCATATATTTGCTTTTTGTGGATACACAAGATTTCAATTGTCTCTATAACTTTCTGTTGATGAGCTGAAGTAATTCTGTTGCAGTCTGATGTCAATTCCGTATGTTTTGCTGACGAAAGTGGCCATCTCATTTATTCTGGAAGTGATGACAATCTGTGTAAGGTGATCGTCATCCTATCTTACTTCAGAAGAAATGCTTAAGAATCTAGGTCTCCTTCTGAAAGTTGCTAATAGAAGATACTTGTTGAATTAATGACAAAATCACAAAACTAAGGGATAGTATTGGAATATGAAACTATGGAAAGAGTCGTTATTCATACTTCTTTATTACTATATTTATGTATCTAAGAAAACATTTGTACTTTCTCTCTTTTTTTGGGGACGGAAAAGATAGGTAGGGGGTTGTGGAGTAATCATCGCTGCTCTGAGGGATTTGAGGCTGAGGAACTGATGCTAAATACTATTCTGCTGGTTGGTATCTTGATTCATTTTGTGTTACCTGTTTAGCTTACTGAGGACATGACCTTAGATAGGAAAGTTTGGAGGTCGATGATTAGGGTGGATGGGTGGTAGGTAGCCGTGTGTTGTAGGAGAGGCAAGGGGCTAATCTCCACTTCTCATCTTCTCCTTATTTAGTATTCGCATAATATCTCACTTTCATTTCATTTGCTTCGTTTATCTTGCTATTTTGTTATCGTTATTTTTTCTTTCAACCATGCTTTGATTAAACTTCTTTTGAACCGAGGATCTATCGGGAACAACCTGGTAAAGGTAAGGTCTGCGTACGTCTTACCCTCCCCAGACCTCACTTGTGGGATTACAATGCGTATGTTGTTGTTCGTAAGAGAATTAGCAGACCTCTTCGTGATCCTCTAAGCACCAAATAATTTGAGTCTGGTTGAATTGATATATGTATGCTTCCATGATATTTATTCATGAGTTGAGGTCTCTTTTCTATGAGTAACGAGGTTGTTTCTCTGTGTAGGTCTGGGATAGACGTTGCTTTAGGGCCAAAGAAAAGCCAGTGGGAGTCCTGATGGGACACCTAGAAGGCGTTACGTTCCTTGATAGTCGGGGGGATGGTCGTTATTTCATTTCTAATAGTAAAGATCAGTCCATCAAGCTCTGGGATATCCGCAACATGTCTTCTCATGCTGCTCGGTATGCTTATTCTCTGTCTATGCATCTCCTTTATGATTCTTCTTCCTGATGGTCTATGTCTGATTTTTCGGTTTACTAATTAGATCAAGGGAGGTATGAACCTAGTACAATACATGAGATTCATTGAGCTTTATCATTAATACATGAAGCAGATTAAATTCACGAAAACCAGTTTTGAGACATTCCTTATGACCAACTAAGTTGTTGTGACTCTTCACTTTTGGTGCCGCACCAGTGTCGATACAACGTGGGTGTGGGATCCATAGTGGATTTGGTCAACTGATTTTGGGTACTTTGACCAAAATCAACGGAGAAATTCGAGACACCTATAACGTTTTTGTTATTATCTATTGTTTCTTGTACTTCCGTTACTTCTTTTTCTGGACTGCTTTAGACCGTTTTTCCTTGAGCCGAGAGTCTATTGGAAACAACTTCTCTACCTCCCAATGTAGGGGTAAGGTCTGCATACACACAACCCTTCCCAGATCCCTCTTGTCGATTACACTAGGTATATTGTTGTTGTTCTTCCACTTGCTTGCTTATTTATATAGTCTAAACGAGACACATATACTATCTTGTTTTCAGCAATATATGGTTCAGGAATTATGAGTGGGACTATAGATGGATGGACTACCCTCCTCAAGCTAGAGACGTGAAGCACCCTTATGATCAATCAATTGCCACTTATAAGGGTCATTCCGTCTTGCGTACTCTAATTCGCTGCTACTTCTCACCAGAATATAGGTTAGTGCTAAAAATATGCTGCATTGACTCTTCATTTCTTGTCTATGACTACTTTCAATTAGCACTTATTTTAGCGTAATACCTACTTAAATATTTCTTAGTTATGTTTTACAGCACTGGGCAGAGATACATTTACACAGGATCCCATGATGGTTGCATTTATATCTATGATTTGGTAAGTATGAGACTATACGTCAACTTATTATCTCTAAAAGGAATTTCTTACGAGATCACCCCTTCCATTCTGGGGTGATGATGATTTCCGACTAATCCTTAAACCTTCTTCTTGTCAAGATGATATTCTAGGATATTTAGTGAAACTTGAGTGATTTTGTGGTTAGAAAGATTAGTTTGATGATTTTGCTGCAATTATACTATTGAGGGGTCGTTTGGTATGCGGAATGGGATAGACAAGGATATCCCACCTTCTCTATGACTAATCCCATCATTCTAGTACAAATGGTGGGATAAAATAATCACAAGACTAATTAGAGCCCGTTTGGATAGGCTTAAAAAAAGTAACTTTTATGTATAAAGTGCTTTTAGAACTTTGAAGTGCTGAAAGTTATTTTTATAAATAAGCAGTTGAGTGTTTGGATAAAAGTGCTTATGATGTGAATTTTAGGGTTAAAAGAATAAAAAAAGGTAGTTTGAGAATTTAGTTAAAATATAAAGGATATAAAAGTAATTTCCATAGTCAAAGAAAATGACTTTAACCACTTTGGAAAAAAAAGTTAGAAATCCTAAATTTTTATTTCTGACTGACTTTAAGAACTTTATGGCTTAAAGTCAGCATTAGGCAAACACGTCCAAAAGTTAAAAAGGGGCTTTAAGTTGGTTTTGACCAACTTAAAGCCCATCCAAACGGGCTCTTAATACCTATAAATAAACACAGGAAAAAATTATTGTGCATTTTATCTTGAGATCACTATCCTTATCTCCCGTATCAAACGACCCTTAAGGTTTTGTATGACCAAATTTTTTGAAGGTTTCTTCTTATCGATACATGTTATGTACGATACTCTCGGTTTCTAGGTAAGTGGAGTGCAAGTCGCGAAATTGCAGCAGCACCGGTCGACCATTAGAGATTGTAGCTGGCACCCTACTTATCCAATGCTTGTTAGCTCTTCTTGGGATGGAGATGTTGTCAAATGGGAATTCCCTGGAAATGGAGAAGCACCATTACCTCCAAAAAGGAAGCAGATCAGAAGAAGGCATTTCTCTTAGATGCTATCTGCCCTCGGGGATTTCTCGGTTATCAAAAAAAAAAAGATGGTAATTTTATGGTGTTACACCAGCATGTATAGTTTCTATGTGAGCGCGAATTTTAGCTGAAACATGATCGATATTTTGATTTACATGTATTGTACATAAATAAAGGCGAAGGTGTACATTGCACTTTGTAAATAGTACTCTGATCGTTTGGGGACCCAAAAATGCCCCCCCCCCCCCCAATTATTGGAGGAGTGTGACTCTGTATGTGTGGCTCGTACTGCAGAGTAAGCGGAAAAAAATGTAAGGTCATGCATTAGCACTTCTGCAAGAAAAGGGATGTGCTAAGACGCAACACCTTCTTGCATAGAGATAAATTGAAGCTCAACAAGAAGGGTGAATTTGTGTAGCTTGACTTGATGGTACCTTTTGTTCACAGAGATGAATTCAGGATTTAAATTTGATGGTATTGTCCTTTTAAGGTTTATAGTATTGAATTTATTGTACTAATAAAATTATAGATTCAGAGCTAGTATTTGTTGAAAATTTAGTGAATTTTTGCACATATATGTATGGTTTGAATTGAAAGTATTGGGTTCAGATGAATCCGAGTTCGTTGACTTTACAAACTCTACCTAATGGCCATGAAAAATTTAAAAGGTGAAAAAACGTCAATATTTTTAATATATATATGTATGTGTGTGTGTGTGTTAGATATCCTGCAGTTTTATTTGCTTAAATAATTCTTTTTCTATTTGCTTGACTAGTTCATATTCTCAGAAAAATTGAAAAGAAATGTTAAAATGATTAAATATTTCTTTTGATAAATAAAAAAAGTTGAAATATTCTTAAGATTTGTTATCACTAATTTGTCAATGACCATACTAGATGTCGACTGATAAAAGAATTAAGAAAGTCAATGAAAGAGAAGAAAATTGCAAGTACAGTAAATTAAATTTAGAATGGGTGGATGGTAAGTACCTTTCGTTGTTACCAATATGGGTTGTGGTGCAGTGAGACTGTTTCACCCTTAACTAGAGATTCCGAATGGGTCCTGCAGTGTACGATTTTGATTTAATCAGGACTCTACAACTCTGAACACCGGATGGGAAACCAAAAAAACAGTACCTTTCCTCCTTAATTAAATGTTTCAAGTTCTAGTCATGCTTTTGATATTGATCTCCAAAATGGGACTTTTCGATGCAAATCGACAAACAGGTATGGAGGAACATTAATGTAGAAGAGTAAGAGTAGGTGATATCTTCAAATCATGTTCAAAGTTGTAGTCGGTTGCTAAGTACACTTTCATCCTTAACGAAGATATCAAGTTTGATTCCCCAAAAAAGAGTCACATTTAATATTGAGTGTTGATTTACCTCCTAAAATGAGACTTTATGACGTGAATCTGGATTAATCAGCCCCAAAAACGAATACCCAATACCAAATAAGAAACAAAAATAAAATAAAAATGGGACATTGATGTAGAAGAGTAATAGTAGGTAAACATCTTCAAATCATGCCCGGATCGGGTGGTAAGTTCCCTTCCTTTCTTAACTAAAGGTCTCGTGTTCGAGCATTGAATATTGACTGCTTTACCCCTAAAACGTGAGACTTTACTACACAAATTTGAATTAGCCAGACCCCAATAACAGATAGAAAACAAAAAAAATAAAATTTGAAGACATTATTGTAGAATAGTGATAGTAGGTGAACGAACATCTTCAAATCATGTCTGGATCGAGCGGTAAGTTCCCTTTCATCCTTAACTAAAAATCTCGTGTTCGAGCCTTGAATATTGATTGCTTTACCCCTCAAAAATGAGACTTTAGTACACAAATTTGAATTAGTCAGACCCCGATAACACGTGGAAAACAAAAATGGAGACTTTAATGTAGAAAAGCAATAGTAGGTGAACATCTTCAAACCGTGTTAGCAAGTGGCTTTAGTAAATTATAGATAGAGACTTATGGGGACCAGAAATAAATTCATAGTTTGCCTAGTCTTGACTTACATTTTTAATAGTTTGATCATAAAAATGAAATTTAAAAGAATGAAAATTTCTGTCAATTGATGGAGGACAAAAAAGCTTATTCCATAGCCATTTCACTTGTGATTCTGTTGATTACAGTCATCGTTATCGCACGTGTAACGTTGAAATTTTCCGAGACATTTTTCCTCATTTTTGGAGCTGATATCGCGTTGATTGTTGGTGTTGTTGCTGGTGTTTTAATCCGAAGGAATTTCAACAGCAGGAGACTATTGCTAGAAAATCAATTAGATTCAGATGGACGCGAGTTGAGGATCGAGTATAGTTTCCTAAGGAAAGTAGCTGGTGTTCCAACTAGATTCAAGCTCAAAGAGCTCGAAGAAGCAACCGATAACTTTGGATCGTTGGTAGGACGAGGATCATCTGCTTGTGTTTTCAAAGGAGTGCTTAGTGATGGTGCATTAATAGCTGTGAAAAGGATCGAAGGAGAGGAACGTGGCGATAAGGAATTTAAATCAGAAGTTGCAGCTATTGCTAGTGTTCAACATGTTAACCTTGTACGTTTATTAGGATACTGTAGTGTTCCTCCATCAGGACCTCGATTTTTGGTTTACGAGTATATTGTTAATGGATCGCTTGATAATTGGATTTTTCGAAGAAGGGGAATTCGAGGTTGTTTGTCGTTGGATTTGAGGCGTAGAGTTGCTTTGGATGTGGCTAAGGCACTTTCTTATTTGCATCATGATTGTAGGTCGTGTATTTTACATCTCGATGTCAAGCCTGAGAATATTCTTCTTGATGAGAATCATCGTGCCATTCTAGCTGATTTCGGGTTGTCTAAGTTGATGGGAAAAGATGAGAGTAGAGTTGTCACGACGATCAGGGGTACTCGGGGGTATTTAGCCCCCGAGTGGCTCCTGGAGAACGGGATTTCTGAGAAAAGCGATGTTTATAGTTATGGAATGGTGCTTTTGGAAATGATTGGAGGGAGGAGAACTATTACTGTGGCTGAACATGGAAAGAGTACTAATCAGGGTAATTCCAAGAGTAAATTCAGCTACTTTCCTAAGATTGTGAGTGAGAAATTGGAGCAGGGGAAGATCATGGATGTCGTGGACGAGAGGCTCTTCCACGAAGCAGCTACAGGAGGTGTAGCTGTAGAAATGCAAGTGAAAAGATTGGCGTGTGTGGCGTTGTCTTGCATCCAAGAACGGCCTAGTTTTAGGCCAACCATGACACGAGTCGTGGAAATGTTGGAAGGTCGTGTGCCAGTAGAAACGCCTGCACAAACGACAATGTTGATCCTCGACCTACTAGACGAGGAGGGTGTTGATCATCATCCCAGAATACCTAGGGTGGCTGCAGCCATGGCAAGATCTGGTGATACTAATTCGCTTCGCTCTTTTACAATGTCTATCCTCTCTGGGAGGTAGTACCTATGTAATACATTTGAGGGATTTCGTTTGCTTTCTGTTTAATTTTTCAATATCAATAGATTGATTGTTTTGCTCCTTATCTATTGAAAGGAAAAAAAAATCTGTAAGTGTTGTTCCTGAATCAGAAAGAGAGTTGTACTTGGATTCTCCCAAAATCTAAAAAGTGTAAGCATTTGCTTTTGTTTTTACCAAATTATATAGGTCTACATATTTTCTACAACTCTTTTTGCTTCTTTTATTTTTGATTGCTTTTTTGGGAGGATACAATAGTCCTCGTTTATTTTTTCTAGCCAGTATACATAAATTATATACTGATTATACTAGTTAAAACACAAGACGTGTTCAAATTAAATGGTGTTGACTTGAGTAATAAATAATACACCCAATCTATCTGGCATCTATCTGTATCTATATATATGGAATGATTCAACCCCTCCACCCCCACCCCAGGCAAGCAAACTGGAGTGTGGACAATATAACATTAGGACTCAACAACGGGTGAAACAAGAATTTCGTAGGTCTAACACCATTATATTTTGTTACACATCCATTTTTATTTTCTAGTATTAGAGACGAATTCAGAATTTAAGTTCTATGAATTCAACCTTTAAAATTTTTAGCATTAAACCAATTATAGTCTTAAAATTATAAGTTTAGACTTATTATTAGTTGTTGCTTCAATAAATTTTACATATAAATTTACATTCTGCATCAAAAGTAATGGACTCAGATAAATCCACCCCTATTCAAAGTGGTGTTCTTTTGACTTTGCTGAGAACTTTCCTAGAAATTATGCAACTAAAATTCGCATTTGGATCTGGCATCCATCATCACTGTCAAATTTGACTTGCTTAATTTAATGGTATGGTTTCAAATTTTGAAAAGTAAAAACCCAAAAATAGTATTAAACAAATAATTATATTTCGTGTTTTTTACTATACTAATAGGGGTGCAAGTTTATTCTCGTTGACTTGTTATATTTTAGGGGAGTTTTCGCATATAGCAATTCAAAAATTTCTTAATTATGTTCCATAGCTATAGTTGGCTAATTATAATTCGTAGCTATAGTTATAGCCGTGATTGTATAATTCGTGCTGCATTTATATATGTTTGTATAATTCACTATACGATTCACAATTTTGTATAACGTTTGTATATTTCATTGTACAATTCATGCACAACGTTTGTATAATTCGCTATATAATTTGTAGTATTTGCATATTTGGTTATACAATTCGATTCGCGTACAAAGTTTGTATAAATCGCACGAATTATACAAAACTCAACTGTATAATCACGCGAATTATACAAAACTCAACTGTATAATCGCGCGAATTATACAAAAACTCAAACTATAATTACAGTTAGATGTTTGTCGCGAGTCATAATTAATTTAAACTATAGCTATGTTAACTAATTAATTAGTATATATTTCCTTATCCGTGTAATTTTTCCTATATTTTATGCCTTTATAAGGAGATTAGGAGTGTTCCAATATCTCATCAAATTTTGTATTATTATGAGGTGTCAATTGTTTCAGTCATGTGGAATAAATTTGTAAAGTTCTCATTCTTTTTCTTTATTCAAATATGCTATTTGATCTATTTCATCTTATATAATAAAACCGAAAAATCAAACGCACGCCTTGTGATAATATACTTTCACCTTGAAATATTTGTATGGTACTTTTGTGAACAGTACTTGGGCATCAATTAGTCGATATGTCCGAGTGGTTAAGGAGACAGACTTGAAATCTGTTGGGCTTCGCCCGCGCAGGTTCGAACCCTGCTGTCGACGTTTTCGTATTTTGTTTTGCCTACTTTTCGACATATTCGTAAAGCTTATTATTAATTGCACCGTCATAGAAGGGTGTTTCCGCCATTGGATGTAACAATATAGGTACAACAAATAGTCTAGTCCAATCCAACCCCACCTTATATATATAGCTCGAACTTAAAGCTACATGATTGTATTGCTGCCTTTTAGATGCATCCGTCCATGTGAAGTGTAAGAAGGGAAGTGTGTACGCTGACCTTAATCCTGACTGAAGAAAAAATAACATGTATGAAGAAATCAAGTATCAAAGCAGCCTGAAAAAAGAACAATAACTATGACAAAATAATACGATAATTGAAATTAAGATGGTAATAGAAATCGAAGAAACAAGAAAAAGTGGAAAAGAAGGAACAACAAAAACCGTCGACAGCAGGGTTCGAACCTGCGCGGGCGAAGCCCAACAGATTTCAAGTCTGTCTCCTTAACCACTCGGACATATCGACCTGTTTATAATTATGATCACCTTTTATCATATAATACCCTGTGAAGTTAGAGGAGTTGTTCTCAAGAAACCAATTGTAGATTATTATTTTTTACAAAAATAAAGAATCCAAGACAATATGAAAGCATTATATAACATTTTGAAAGATAAAGACTCCATTCCTAATAGCGTAGCCTTATAATTTATATCAAACACATTTAGACTTGATCACTTTTCTAGCTAGAAGATTTTTGAGTCTAGTTGATCTATAATGTTGATATAAGTCACTTTACTGCCCAAGAAAACACATGAAAACTATCACTATGAAAGGAAAATATCTTTTCAGTAAAGAAAAATATTAGGTGATTCTTCCCATCTAACCTAGTCTTGTAACCTAGTCTTGTAGACAAAATTACCTGATACATATTGCTGATGTGAGGTAGTCGAGGTGTGCCACAGTCATGAAAAAAAAAAGATTGCCAAAAGCAACACCAACAAACATTTCCCAATATAATAAGATGAAAAATAGTTTACAACAGCAACATACTCAGAGCTTCCTACCTTGTGAGGGTAACAACATATTTTACGATAATTGAAGAAAAAAAACAATATGTAGTAATAGCTCAGGTAAACTGGAATCAACAAGCAAAAAGAACCCATTATACAAGACATATAGACCAAGTTCTCCTGTTAGGTACAAGAAGATCTAACACTTGATAATTGAACTTTTACTAAAAATTTACAAGGTCCATTAGGCAGTGTCCTTATTCTACACTCTTTTAATACTACCTATCTATACCTTTTTGCATTTTTGTATCAACTAAATTAGCTAAGGTATGATGTAAAGGCCGAAAAAGGGGACAATATGAACTGATAAATTGTCTTGCCTGTCCCTTGATAATGGATTATGTATCACTCTTAAGATGATTCTGGCGCTAACTTCTAAAAGAACGAGCAAATCGAACATTAATCCGTTGCTGAATTGGCGTCCTACAAGAAGGACAGTCGTTCATTCCTTGCTTTTCGTGAAGCACGTTGCATTGTGCACAAAGAACCTGATGAGCGCATGGGAGGAAAACCACCGTCATTTCCTCGCTCAAACACATAACACACTCCCTCTCAATTTTCACACTAGCAGAGCCAAGATTTTCCTCAAAGACTGCCACGTTCTTTGTGGTTTTAGGAGATTGCGGTCTCGTGTTGTTGATGCCTCTTCTGAGTGCTTCTATTTTTGAACCTTCAGACTGAAATCTTAATAGAGAGATTTCACTCTCAAGCTTTCGGATATCTTCTTTACATTTTTGCATGTTGCTCTCTGCCATTTCTCTAATATTATCCTCCTCCATTTTACTCTGAACTCCCCGTTTCTCCCTTTCAGCCTTAAGGGAATCAGCCTGCTGAAGAAACCTCCGTTTCTCCCTCTCCTGCTGCTCCGACAGAACCTGCAATTCATGTTTTTATCGTGCAAGTTGAAAGTGTATAGCACAGTATGGTAAAAATCACTTGAAATCGAAATAAATCATTTCAAATAAAACCGCACCAGGTTTCTTCTAATGTGATAACTTATACTAGAAAGAATATCAGATTGCAAATAAATTATCAAAAGCCGAACTGCTTGATATATGCTAGAGCAACTATCACCGGAAGTTAATAAGTAAATCAGCAGACAACAACACACCCATTATAATCCCACAAGTGGGGTCTGGGGAAGGGTTGTACGGAAACATTACCCCTACCTTTGTGGGGTAGAGGGGTTGTTTATGATAGACCCTCAAATCAAGAAGATTAATAATACTTCTAATTGTAAATCAGTAGACGTTCTACGAGCTTTTGTACAAAAGGTATGTCATATAAACTACTCCCTCCATTTCAATTTGTTTGTCTAATTTTGACTTGGCACGAAGTTTAAGAAAGTAAGAAGACTTGTTCTTTTTGAAATAGACTAAAAAAGAAAGAAAACCAAACAAATCGAAACGGCGGGGTTACCAATATTTGTAGACAGTTACGACCTCAATCAAGAAGGCAAAGAAATTTATTCCTACAAAAGAATACCTTAAACTGGTTCTGGCGCGTTTTGGCTCTCTCTAGTTCCTGTTCAAAATGAGCTGTTTCACGTT